>NC_057813.1:194956170-195317157 GCF_018294505.1 Triticum aestivum
GGTTCTAGGGTCGATGGTTCGAGGGTTCGAGGGTCGTCGAGGGGCCGAGGGTTCGAGGGTCAAGTGTCGTCGAGGGGTCGAGGATTGCCGAGGGGTCGAGAGGTTGCCTAGTGTCAAAGTTTTGAAGAAATACATGGCTTCATCATTAGCCGGAAGTAACCGGGGCATGATGGTACGAAGTTCTCCAAAGTTATTCTGGAACGGAGTCCCGGATAGGATAATCGCCTTTTGGTACAAATTTCAGCAAATGCCTTCCAAATAGCGATATTCAGAAGGCTCTTGCTGTACTTTGTACCAAAAGGCGAATTATCCAATCTAGGATTCCATTCCAGAATAACTTTGGAGAACTTCGTAATATCATGCGCATGTTACTTTCGCCTAATAATGAAGACATGGTTTTGTTGAATCCTTTGACACTAGACCCTAGAAGCGCTGCCGAGGCCACCCAAATTTACCAAGCTAAAAGAGCATTGTTGTCGAGGCCACCCCGAACCCTTGAAGCGTTGCCGAGGCCACCCCAAACCCTAGAGAAGCATCGAGGCCACTAATTAATATAATTCCTTGTTGTGATTAGCTATAGCTAGGTCTATGTTTGCCACTAATATATCCATCTGTCATGTTTGTATAATAATTGCCATGTTGTAATATTTGCAGAAACTATGGAGCACGGCCGAGACGAGGAAGCACAACAGGTGTTGGGGACATAATCGCAGCCAGAGGTGATGTCATGTCGTATCTCAATGAAACCGATGGTCTGGAAGGAGAGGGTGAAGTAGGCTACGGTTATCGGACAACGGAGGAGGAAGGACATGATTATGGTGGCTCCGGTGACCGAATGCCGGTGCAAGAAGGAGACCGTGATGACGGCTCCGGTGACCGAACAGAGTCATGGAGGTATATATATTAATTAAGCTTGTGCTGACTAGCTAATTGATGCATTCATTGTTTTGGTACCTGATGACCCACAAGTGTAGGGTATCTATCGTAGTCCTTTCGATAAGTAAGAGTGTCAAACCCAACGAGGAGCAGAAGGAAATGACAAGGGTTTTCAATAAGGTATTCTTTGCAAGCACTGAAATTGTAGGTAACAGATAGTTTTGTGATAAGATAATTTGTAACGGGTAACAAGCAATAAAGGTAAATAAGGTGCAGCAAGATGGCCCAATCCTTTTTTTAGCAAAGGACAAGCCTAGACAAGTTCTTATATGAGAAAAGCACTCCCGAGGACACATGGGAATTATCGTCAAGCTAGTTTTCATCACGTTCATATGATTCGCGTTCGTTACTTTGATAATTTGGTATGTGGGTGGACCGGTGCTTGGGTACTGCCCTTTCTTGGACAAGCATCCCACTTATGATTAACCCCTATTGCAAGCATCCGCAACTACAAAAGAAGTATTAAGGTAAACCTAACCATAGCATGAAACATATGGATCCAAATCAGCCCCTTACGAAGCAACACATAAACTAGGGTTTAAGCTTATGTCACTCTAGCAACCCATCATCTACTTATTACTTCCCAATGCCTTCCTCTAGGCCCAAACAATGGTGAAGTGTCATGTAGTCGACGTTCACATAACACCACTAGAGGAGAGACAACATACATCTCATCAAAATATCGAACGAATACCAAATTCACATGACTACTTATAGCAAGACTTCTCCCATGTCCCCAGGAACAAACGTAACTACTCACAAAGCATATTCATGTTCATAATCAGAGGGGTATTAATATGCATTAAGGATCTGAACATATGATCTTCCACCAAATAGACAACCTAGCATCAACTACAAGGAGTAATCAACATTACTAGCAAACCACAGGTACCAATCTGAGGTTTTGGTACAAAGATTGGATACAAGAGATGAACTAGGGTTTGAGAGGAGATGGTGCTGCTGAAGATGTTGATGGAGATTGCCCCCCTCCCGATGAGAGGATCGTTGGTGATTACGATGGTGATGATTTCTGATACGTCCATTTTGCATCATGCTTTTATATCAATATTTATTGCATTATGGGTTGTTATTACACATTATGTCACAATACTTATGGTTATTCTCTCTTATTTTACAAGGTTTATCATAAAGAGGGAGAATGCCGGCAGCTGGGATTCTGGCTGAAAGGGGAGCAAATATTGGAAACCTATTCTGCACAGCTCCAAAAGTCCGGAAACTCCACGAAGGTCTTTTTTGGAATTAATAAGAATTAATGAGCAAAGAAATTACCAGAGGGGGCCCACACCCTGGCCAGGAGGGTGGGGGCGCCCTCCTACTAGGCGCGCCCCCGTCTCCTGGGCCCCCTGGTGGCCCTCCGGTGCCCATCTTCTACTATATGAAGTCTCTTATCCTGGAAAAAATCATAGGCAAGCTTATGGGACGAAACTCCGCCGCCATGAGGCGGAACCTTGGCGAAACCAATCTAGGACTCCGGCGGAGCTGTTTTGCCGGGGAAACTTCCCTCCGGGAGGGGGAAATCATCACCATCATCATCACCGATGATCCTCTCATTGGGAGGGGGTCAATCTGCATCAACATCTTCACCAGCACCACCCCCTCTCAAAACCCTAGTTCATCTCTTGTATCCAATCTTGTATCAAAACCACAAATTGGTAACTGTGGGTTGCTAGTAGTATTGATTACTCCTTGTAGTTGATGCTAGTTGGTTTATTCGGTGGAAGATCATATGTTCAGATCATTAATGCATATTAATACTCCTCTGATCATGAACATGAATATGCTTTGTGAGTAGTTACGTTCGTTCCTGAGGACATGGGTGAAGTCTTGCTATTAGTAGTCATGTGAATTTGGTATTCGTTCGATATTTTGATGAGATGTATGTTGTCTCTCCCCTAGTGGTGTTATGTGAACGTCGACTACATGACACTTCACCATTATTTGGGCCTAGAGGAAGGCATTGGGAAGTAATAAGTAGATGATGGTTGCTAGAGTGACAGAAGCTTAAACCCTAGTTTATGCGTTGCTTCGTAAGGGGTTGATTTGGATCCATATGTTTAATGCTATGGTTAGGTTTACCTTAATACTTCTTTTGTAGTTGTGGATGCTTGCAATAGGGGTTAATCATAAGTGGGATGCTTTTCCAAGTAAGGGCAGTACCCAAGCACCGGTCCACCCACATATCAAACTATCAAAGTACCGAACGCGAATCATATGCGCGTGATGAAAACTAGCTTGACGATAATTCCCATGTGTCCTCGGGAGCGCTTTTCTCATTATAAAAATTGTCCAGGCTTGTCCTTTGCTACAAAAAGGATTGGGCCACCTTGCTGCACTTTATTTACTTACATTGCTTGTTACCCGTTACAAATTATCTTATCGCAAAACTATCTGTTACCTACAATTTCAGTGCTTGCAGAGAATACCTTGCTGAAAACCGCTTGTCATTTCCTTCTGCTACTCGTTGGGTTCGACACTCTTACTTATCGAAAGGACTATGATAGATCCCCTATACTTGTGGGAAATCAAGACTCTTTTCTGGTGCCGTTGCCCGGGAGTGAAGCGCCTTTGGTGAGTGGAACTTGGTAAGGAAACATTTATATAGTGTGCTGAAATTTTCTGTCACTTGTTACTATGGAAACTAATCCTTTGAGGGGCTTGTTCGGGGTATCTTCGCCCCGACCAGAAGAGCAAAGAGTTGCTCCTCAACCTACTGAACCTACTGAAAATGTTTAGTTTGCAGGAGATGGAACATTGCATCCTGATTTACACCTTATCTTTGTGGATGAAGTTTGTGGATTATTTAAGCTTGCAGGTATTCCCGATGATGTTGTTAAGAGGAAGGTTTTCCCTTTATCTTTGAAGGGATACACATTGACATGGTATAGTCTATGTGATGATACGGGATCTTGGAACTATAAACGATTGAAGTTGGAATTTCACCAAAAGTTCTATCCTATGCATCTTGTTCACCGTGATCGTAATTACATATATAATTTCTAGCCTCGCGAAGGAGAAAGCATCGCTCAAGCTTGGGGAAGGCTTAAGTCAATGTTATATTCATGCCCCAATCATGAGCTCTCAAGATAAATGATTATTCAAAAAATTTATGCTCGGCTTTCTCTCAATGATCGCACCATGCTCGATACTTCCTATGCTGGTTCTTATATGCTGAAGACTACTGAATTCAAGTGGGACTTATTGGAAAGAATTAAACGCAACTCTGAAGATTGGGGTTCTTACGATGGTAAGGAGTCAGGTATAACACCTAAGTTTGATTGTGTTAAATCTTTTCTGGATACCGATGCTTTTCGTGGATTTAGCGCTAAATATGGACTGACTCTTGAGATAGTAGCTTCTTTCTGTGAATCTTTTGCTGCTCACGTTGATCTCCCTAAGGAGAAGTGGTTTCAAATATAATCCTCCAATTGAAGTAAAAGTAGTTGCACCTATTACAATTGAAGAAAAGACTATCACTTATAATGATCCTATTGTTCCTACTACTTATGTTGAGAAACCACCTTTTCCTGTCAGGATAAAGGATCATGCAAAAACTTCAACTATTGTTCGTAAGAGTAATACTAGAACATATACACCTCCTGAGCAAATTAAAGTTGAACCTGGTATTGCTATGGTTAAAGATCTCTTGGATGATGATATAGATGGGCATGTTATTTATTACTGTGGTGAAGCTGCTAACATTGCTAAACCCGATGCTAAGATACATAGACCTGTTGTAGGCATGCCTGTTATTTCTGTTAAAATAGGAGATCATTGTTCTCATGGGTTATGTGATATGGGTGCTAGTGCTAGTGCAATACCCCATTCTTTATATAAATAAATTATGCATGATATTGCACCCGCTGAAATAGAATGTATTGATGTTACTATTAAGCTTGCCAATAGGGATACTATTTCACTAGTTGGGATTGTTAGAGATGTTGAAGTCTTGTGTGGGAAAGTCAAATATCCTGCTGATTTCCTTGTTCTTGGTTCCCCACAAGATGACTTTTGTCCCATCATATTTGGTAGACCCTTCTTGAATACTGTTAATGCGAGGATTGATTGTGAAAAGATATTGTTACAATTGGCTTGGGTGATATGTCTCATGAGTTTAATTTTGCTAAGTTTCATAGACAACCCCATGATAAAGAATTACCTCGTAAAGATGAAATAATTGGTCTTGCTTCTATTGCCGTACCTCCTACTGATCCGTTAGAACAATATTTGCTAGACCATGAAAATGATATGTTTATGAATGAAAGAAGGGAAATAGATGAAGTATTCCTTCAACAGGGTCCTATTTTGAAACACAATTTGCCTATTGACATCCGAGGGGATCCTCCCCCACCCAAGGGTGATCCCGTGTTTGAGCTAAAACCATTACCTGATAATTTTAAATATGCTTATCTTGATGAAAAGAAGATATATCCTGTTATTATTAGTGCTAACCTTTCAGAGCAGGAAGAGGAAAGATTATTGAAAACTCTGAAGAAGCATCGTGCTGCTATTGGATATACTCTGGATGATCTTAAGGGCATTAGTCCCACTCTATGCCAACACAAAATAAAAGTGAAGAAATATGCCAAACCAGTTAGAGATCCTCAACGACAGTTAAATCCTAAGATGAAAGAAGTTTGAAGAAAGGAGATACTAAAGCTCCTTGAGGCAGGTATAATTTATCCCGTTGCTGATAGTGAATGGGTAAGCCCTGTCCATTGTGTCCCTAAAAAGGGAGGTATTACTGTTGTCCTAATGATAAAGATGAATTGATTCCGCAAAGAATTATTACAGGTTATAGGATGGTATTTGATTTCCGTAAGTTAAATAAAGCTACTAAGAAAGATCATTACCCTTTACCTTTTATTGATCAAATGCTAGAAAGACTGTCCAAACATACACATTTCTGCTTTCTAGATGGTTATTCTGGTTTCTCTCAAATACCTGTGTCAGCGGAAGATCAATCAAAAACTACTTTTACTTGCCCTTTCGGTACTTTTGCTTATAGACGTATGCCTTTTGGTTTATGTAATGCACCTACTACCTTTCAAAGATGCATGATGGCTATATTCTCTGACTTTTGTGAAAAGATTTGTGAGGTATTCATGGATGACTTCTCCGTTTATGGATCCTCTTTTGATGATTGCTTGAGCAACCTTGATCGAGTTTTGTAGAGATGTGAAGACACTAGTCTCGTCTTGAATTGGGAAAAGTGTCACTTTATGGTTAATGAAGGCATTGTCGTGGGGCATAAAATTTCAGAAAGAGGTATTGAAGTTGACAAAGCTAAAGTTGATGCTATTGAAAAGATGCCATGTCTCAAGGACATTAAAGGTATAAGAAGTTTCCTTGGTCACGCCGGTATTTATAGGAGGTTCATTAAGGACTTTTCTAAAATCTCTAGGCCTCTCACTAATTTATTGCAAAAATATATTCCTTTTGTCTTGATGATGATTGTGTAGAAGCATTTGAAATACTTAAGAAAGCTTTGATCAATGCACCTATTGTCCAGCCACCTCATTGGAATTTACCCTTTGAAATTATGTGTGATGCTAGTGATTATGATGTAGATGTTGTTCTAGGGCAGAGAGTTGATAAGAAATTAAATGTTATTCAATATGCTAGTATGAGTCTTGATACTGCCCAGAGAAATTATGCTACTACTGAAAAAGAATTGTTGGCAGTTGTATTTGCTTGTGATAAGTTCAGACCTTACATTGTTGATTCTAAAGTTACTATTCACACTGATCATGCTGCTATTAAATATCTTATGGAAAAGAAAGATCCTAAACCTAGACTTATTAGATGGTTCTCTTGCTCCAAGAATTTGATTTGCATATTATTGATAGAAAGGGAGCTGACAACCCCGTTGCAGACAACTTGTCTAGGCTAGAGAATGTTCTTGATGACCCACTACCTATTGATGATAGCTTTACTGATGAACAATTAGCAGTCATTAATGCTTCTCGTACTGCTCCATGGTATGCTGATTATGCTAATTACATTGTTGCTAAATTTATACCACCTAGTTTCACATACCAGCAAAAGAAAAAGTTATTTTATGATTTAAGACATTACTTCTGGGATGACCCACACCTTTATAAAGAAGGAGTAGATGGTGTTATTATACGTTGTGTACATGAGCATGAACAGGAACAGATCCTACGCAAGTGTCACTCCGAACCATATGGAGAACACCACGCTGGAGACAGAACTGCACATAAGGTATTACAATCCGGTTTTTATTGGCCTACGCTCTTCAAAGATGCTCGTAAGTTTGTCTTGTCTTATGATGAATGTCAAAGAATTGGTAATATTAGTAGACGTCAAGAAATGCCTATGAATTATTCTCTTGTTATTGAACCATTTGATGTTTGGGGCTTTGATTATATGGGACCTTTTCCTGCCTCTAATGTATATACACATATTTTAGTTGTTGTTGATTATGTTACTAAGTGGGTAGAAGCTATTCCAACTAGTAGTGCTGATCATAACACCTCTATTAAGATGCTTAAAGAAGTTGTTTTTCTGAGTTTTGGAGTCCCTAGATATCTCATGACTGATGGTGGTTCACATTTTATTCATGGTGCTTTCCGTAAAATGCTTGCTAAGTATGATGTTAATCATAGAATTGCATCTCCTTATCACCCACAGTCTAGTGGTCAAGTGGAGTTGAGCAATAGAGAGCTCAAATTAATTTTGCAAAATACTGTTAATAGGTCTAGAAAGAATTGGTCCAAGAAACTTGATGATGCATTATGGGCCTATAGAACTGCATATAAAAACCCTATGGGTATGTCTCCGTATAAGATGGTTTATGGAAAAGCATGTCACTTACCTCTTGAACTTGAACATAAAGAATATTGGGCTATTAAAGAGCTCAACTATGACTTCAAACTTGCCGGTGAGAAGAGATTATTTGATATTAGCTCACTCGATGAATGGAGAACCTAGTCCTACAAGAATGCCAAGCTTTTCAAGGAAAAAGTTAAAAGATGGCATGACAAAAGGATACAAAAGCGAGAATTTAACGTAGGTGATTATGTGTTGCTATTCAACTCTCGTTTAAGATTTTTTGCAGGAAAACTTCTCTCTAAATGGGAAGGTCCTTACGTTATCGAGGAAGTCTATCGTTCCGGTGCCATAAAAATCAACAACTTCGAAGGCACAAGTCCGAGGGTGGTGAACGGTCAAAGAATCAAACATTATATCTCAGGTAACCCTATTAATGTTGAAACCAATATTATTGAAACCGTAACCCCGGAGGAATACATAAGGGACACTTTCCAGAACGTCCGAGACTCTGAAAAGGAATAGGTATATTGTATGGTAAGTAAACTAACTCCAAAACAGTTCTAATGGCAATTTTTCTCCATTTTGGAATATTTAAGAATTTTTGAAAGCAAGAAGTAATCCGGGAAGGACACGAGGCCTCCACGAGGGTGGAGGGCGCCCCCCCCCTACTGGGCGCACCCCCTGTCTCATGGGCACCTTGTAGTCCTTTCGATAAGTAAGAGTGTCGAACCCAATGAGGAGCAGAAGGAAATGACAAGCAGTTTTCAGTAAGGTATTCTTTGCAAGCATTGAAATTATAGGTAACAGATAGTTTTGTGATAAGATAATTTGTAATGGGTAACAAGCAATAAAGGTAAATAAGGTGCAGCAAGATGGCCCAATCCTTTTTGTAGCAAAGGACAAGCCTGGACAAGTTCTTATATGAGAAAAGTGCTCCCGAGGACACATGGGAATTATCGTCAAGCTAGTTTTCATCATGTTCATATGATTCGCGTTCGTTACTTTGATAATTTGGTATGTGGGTGGACCGGTGCTTGGGTACTGCCCTTTCTTGGACAAGCATCCCACTTATGATTAACCCCTATTGCAAGCATCTGCAACTACAAAAGAAGTATTAAGGTAAACCTAACCATAGCATGAAACATATGGATCCAAATCAGCCCCTTACGAAGCAACGCATAAACTAGGGTTTAAGCTTCTGTCACTCTAGCAACCCATCATCTACTTATTACTTCCCAATGCCTTCCTCTAGGCCCAAACAATGGTGAAGTGTCATGTAGTCGACGTTCACATAACACCACTAGAGGAGAGACAACATACATCTCATCAAAATATCGAACAAATACCAAATTCACATGACTGCTTATAGCAAGACTTCTCCCATGTCCCCAGGAACAAATGTTACTACTCACAAAGCATATTCATGTTCATAATCAGAGGGGTATTAATATGCATTAAGGATCTGAACATATGATCTTCCACCAAATAAACCAACTAGCATCAACTACAAGGAGTAATCAACACTACTAGCAACCCACAGGTACCAATCTGAGCTTTTGTTACAAGGATTGGATACAAGAGATGAACTAGGGTTTGAGAGGAGATGGTGCTGGTGAAGATGTTGATGAGGATTGAACCTCTCCCAATGAGAGGATCGTTGGTGATGACGATGGTGATCATTTCTGATACGTCCATTTTGCATCATGCTTTTATATCAATATTTATTGCATTATGGGCTGTTATTACACATTATGTCACAATACTTATGGTTATTCTCTCTTATTTTACAAGGTTTATCATAAAGAGGGAGAATGCCGGCAGCAGGGATTCTGGCTGAAAGAGGAGCAAATATTGGAAACCTATTCTGCACAGCTCCAAAAGTCCGGAAACTCCATGAAAGTCATTTTTGGAATTAATAGGAATTAATGAGCAAATAAAGTACCAGAGGGGGGCCACACCCTGGCCAGGAGGGTGGGGGGTGCCCCCCCCCCTACTGGGCACGCCCCCTATCTTCTGGGCCCCCTGGTGGCCCTCCGGTGCCCATCTTCTGCTACATGAAGTCTCTTATCCTAGAAAAAATCATAGGCAAGCTTACGGGACGAAACTCCGCCGCCACGAGGCGGAACCTTGGCGGAACCAATCTAGGGCTCCGGCGGAGCTGTTGTGCCGGGGAAACTTCCCTCTGGGAGGGGGAAATCATCACCGACGATCCTCTCATCGGGAGGGGGTCAATCTCCATCAACATATTCAGCAGCACCATCCCCTCTCAAAACCCTAGTTCATCTCTTGTAACCAATCTTGTATCGAAACCACAAACTGGTACCTGTGGGTTGCTAGTAGTGTTGATTACTCCTTGTAGTTGATGCTAGTTGGTTTATTCGGTGGAAGATCATATGTTCAGATCCTTAATGCATATTAATACTCCTTTGTGACTAGTTACGTTCATTCCTGAGGACATGGATGAAGTCTTTCTATTAGTAGTTATGTGAATTTGGTATTCGTTCGATATTTTGATGAGATGTATGTTGTCTCTCCTCTAGTGGTATTAAGTGAACGTCGACTACATGACACTTCACCATTATTTGGGCCTAGAGGAAGGCATTGGGAAGTAATAAGTAGATGATGGGTTGCTAGAGTGATAGAAGCTTAAACCATAGTTTATGTGTTGCTTCGTAAGGGGCTGATTTGGATCCATATGTTTCATGCTATGGTTAGGTTTATCTTAATACTTCTTTTGTAGTTGTGGATGCTTGCAATAGGGGTTAATCATAAGTGGGATGCTTGTCCAAGTAAGGGCAGTACCCAAGCACCGGTCCACCCACATATCAAACTATCAAAGTACCGAACGTGAATCATATGAGCGTGATGAAAACTAGCTTGACGATAATTCCCATGTGTCCTCGGGAGCGCTTTTCTCATTATAAGAAATTGTCCAGGCTTGTCCTTTGCTACAAAAAGGATTGGGCCACCTTGCTACACTTTATTTACTTTCATTGCTTGTTACTCGTTACAAATTATCTTATCGCAAAACTATCTGTTACTTACAATTTCAGTGCTTGCAGAGAATACCTTACTGAAAACCGCTTGTCATTTCATTCTGCTACTCGTTGGGTTCGACACTCTTACTTATCGAAGGGACTATGATAGATCCCCTATACTTGTGGGTCATCAATTTCCCCCTCCCGGAGGGAAGTTTCCCCGGCAGAATAGCTCCGCCGGAGCCCTAGATTGGTTCCGCCAAGGTTTCGCCTCGTGGCAGCGAAGTTTCGTCCCGTAAGCTTGCTTATTATTTTTTCTAGGGTAAAAGACTTCATATAGCAGAAGATGGCCACCGGAGGGCTATTAGGGGGCCCACAGGGCAGGGGGGCGCGCCCTAGGGGACGCCCCAACCCTCGTGGACAGGGTGTGGGCCCCCTTACGCTGATTCTTTCGCCAATATTTTTTATTAATTCCAAAAATGACTTTCATGGAGTTTCAGGACTTTTGGAGCTGTGCAAAATAGGTCTCTAATATTTGCTCCTTTTCCAGCCCAGAATCACAGCTGTCGGCATTCTCCCTCTTCATGTAAACCTTGTAAAATAAGAGAGGATAGGCATAAGTATTGTGATGTATCATGTAGTAACAGCCCATAATGCAATGAATATCAATATAAAAGCATGATGCAAAATGGACGTATCAACTCCCCCAAGCTTAGACCTCGCTTGTCCTCAAGCGGAAGCCGATATCAAAAAATATGTCCACATGTTTAGAGATAAAGGTGTCGATAAAATAAAATACAAACATGAGGGCATCATGATCATTCTTATAATAACAACATATATATATTTCGTCGTATGATTTCTTATGCTCAATTAACAATCTATTCAACATGTCAAGTATGAATCATAAACTTCATTCAAAACTAACAAACTATAATCTTTGTCATTGAAGCAATTGCAATTTATCATAACATCAGAAAGAGTCAATAAGAGCTTTTCAGCAAGTCCACATACTCAACTATCATTTAGTCTTTCATAATTGCTAACACTCACGCAATACTTATGGATATGAAGTTTTAAATCGGACACAGAGAAAGATAGGGGCTTATAGTGTTGCCTCCCAACCTTTTATCTCAAGAGTAATGTCAACAATTATAGTTCATGCTAACTTACATCCAATTGGATATATATCAGGATCTCTCCAACACAAGGTGCTTGAAAAAGGATAAAATATAAAAGGGAAAGGTGAAGATCACCATGACTCCTGCATAATGTATAAGACAAAAATAGAAGATAGGCCCTTCGTAAAGGGAAGCAGAGGTTGTCATGTGCTTTTATGGTTGGGTGCACGAAATCTTAATGCAAAAGAACGTCACTTTATATTCCCACTTGTGATAAAGACCTTTATTATGCAGTCTGTCTCTTTTATTACTTCCATATCACAAGATCGTATAAAGCTTATTTTCTCCACACTAATAAGTCATACATATTTAGAGAGCAATTTTTATTGCATACAACATGACAACTTACTTGAAGGATCTTACTCAATCCATAGGTAGATATGGTGGACTCTCATGGCAAAACTGGTTTAAGGGTATTTCGGAAGCACAAGTAATTTCTACTTGGTGCAATGAATTTGGCTAGCATGAGAGGGAAAGGCAAGCTCAACATGTTGGATGATCCATGACAAATACTTTATTTCGGATATAAGAAAACATAAACCATTACGTTGTCTTCCTTGTCCAACGTCAACTCTTTAGCATGTCATATTTTAATGAGTGCTCACAATCATAAAAGATGTCCAAGATAGTATATTTGTATGTGAGAACCTCTCTTTCTTTATTACTTCCTATTAATTGCAACCATGAACAAAACTATGTTTGCCAACTCTCAACAACTTTTATTCATCATACTCTTTATGTGTGAAGCCATTACTCTCCATAAGATCAGTATGATCTCTTTATTTCTTTTTATTATTCCTTTTTCTTTTTATTCCCTCAAGATCATAACATAACAGCAAAGCCCTTTGACTCAACACTAATCTTTATTATATATAGCTCACGGACTCGATTACATAGAAGGATCATAAGGCAAAACTCAAAACTAAATCATACCAAAACTTTATTCTACTAGATCAAGATATTACTAAAAGGATTGAACTAAGTAAAACTGTAAAGATAGGAGTGTGATGGTGATATGATACCGGGGCACCTCCCCCAAGCTTGGCAGTTGCCAAGGGGAGTGCCCATACCCATGTGATTATGTCTCCCTTGCTAGTGAAGAGGGTGGTGATGGATAGTCGCACATCGAGCGTAGGAGCTCTTCCAACTTGCGGATAATGCCCTTGAGTGCGATGATATGATCCTTCAACAAAATATTTTTCACGTGTGAGATACTTGTTCTGTATGCGAGCTAACTCAATCATCTTGAAAGCTTCAATCTCAGTTGGGGTAAAGAGGTCAGGAAGAGGTTGGATGTCTTCTTCTCCCGCCGGAGCTTGATCCTCCGTAACCTTCTTGATCCTACCCTCCTTGTTGATCTCCCCGGGTTCTTCTCTCTTCAGCTCCATCTTCATCAGCCAAGCATCATTTCCTTCATTGTTGGAGGAGGGTGATGACATGATGCCTGGCCTTGACAAATCTGACAGAAAACAGCGCGAAACAAAGACAGAGGATATTTGCGTGACACGGTGGTCAAAACCTTCGGGAGGTTATATAATGAATTTTTACCGACCAAAAGAAGTATCGTGCAAGAAAACGGAGTCCGGAGAGCACACGAGGTGCCCACGAGGCAGGGGGCGTGCCCAGGGGGGTAGGGCGCGTCCTCCACCCTCGTGGATGCCTTGTGTCCTTCCCGGACTACTTCTTATTTTCATATTTTCTTAAATATTCCAAAACAGAGAAATACTGCTGTTAGAATTGATTTGGAGTCGGTTTACTTACCGTTCCACGTACCTATTCCTTTTCGGAGTCTGGAACGTTCTGGAAAGTGTCCCTTATGTATTCCTCCGGGGTTACGTTTCAATATCATTAGTTTTAACATTTATTGGGTTACCAGAGATATAACGTTTGATTCTTTGACCGTTCACCACCTTCTGATTTGTGCCTTCGAAGTTGTTGATTTTTATGGCACCGGAACGATAGACTTCCTCGATAACGTAAGGGCCTTCCCATTTAGAGAGAAGTTTTCCTGCAAAAAATCTTAAATGAGAGTTGAAGAGCAACACATAGTCACCTACATTAAACTCACGCTTTTGTATCATTTTGTCATGCCATCTTTTAACTTTTTCCTTAAACAGTTTGGCATTTTCATAAGCTTGGGTTCTCCATTCATCAAGTGAGCTAATGTCAAATAACTTCTTCTCACCGGCAAGTTTGAAATCATAATTGAGCTCCTTAATAGCCCAATATGCCTTATGTTCTAGTTCAAGAGGTAAATGACATGCTTTTCCGTAAACCATTTTATATGGAGATATACCCATAGGATTTTTATATGCAGTTCTGTAAGCCCATAATGCATCATCAAGTTTCTTGGACCAATTCTTTCTAGATCTGTTAACAGTCTTTTGCAAAATTAATTTAAGCTCTCTGTTACTCATCTCTACTTGGCCACTAGACTGTGGGTCATAAGGAGATGCAATTCTATGATTAACATCATACTTCGCAAGCATTTTACGAAAAGCACCATGAATAAAATGTGAACCACCATCAGTCATTAAGTATCTAGGGACTCCAAACCTCAGGAAAATAACTTCTTTAAGCATCTTAATAGAGGTGTTATGATCAGCACTACTAGTTGGAATAGCTTCTACCCACTTAGTAACGTAATCAACAGCAACTAAAATATGTGTATACCCATTAGAGGCAGGAAAAGGTCCCATATAATCAAAGCCCCAAACATCAAATGGCTCAATAACAAGAGAATAGTTCATAGGCATTTCTTGATGTCTACTAATGTTACCAATTCTTTGACATTCATCACAAGACAAGACAAACTTACGAGCATCCTTGAAGAGGGTAGGCCAATAAAAACCATATTACAATACCTTATGTGCAGTTCTATCTCCAGCGTGGTGTCCTCCATATGCCTTGGAGTGATACTTGCGTAGGATCTGTCCTTGTTCATGCTTAGGTACACAACGTCTAATAACACCATCTACTCCTTCTTTATAAAGGTGTGGGTCATCCCAGAAGTAATGTCTTAAATCATAGAAAACCTTTTTCTTTTGTTGGTATGTAAAACTAGGTGGTATGAATTTAGCAACAATGTAATTAGCATAATCAGCATACCATGGAGTAGTACGAGAAGCATTTATGACAGCTAATTGTTCATCAGGAAAGCTATCATCAATAGGTAGTGGGTCATCAAGAATATTCTCTAACCTAGACAAGTTGTCTGCAGTGGGGTTCTCAACTCCCTTTCTATCAATAATATGTAAATCAAATTCTTGTAGCAAAAGAACCCATTTAATAAGTCTAGGTTTAGCATCTTTCTTTTCCATAAGATATTTAATAGCAGCATTATCAGTGTGAATAGTTACTTTAGAATCAACAATATAAGGTCTGAACTTATCACAAGCAAATACAACTGCTAAAAATTCTTTTTCAGTAGTAGCATAATTTCTCTGGGCAATGTCTAGAGTTTTACTAGCATATTGAATAACATTTAGTTTCTTATCAACTCTTTGTCCTAGAATAGCACCTACAGTATAATCACTAGCATCACACATAATTTCAAAGGGTAAATTCCAATCAGGTGGTTGAACAATAGGTGCAGAAATCAAAGCTTTCTTAAATATTTCAGATGCTTCCACACAATCATCATCAAAGACAAAAGGAATATCTTTTTGTAATAGATTAGTCAGAGGCCTAGAAATTTTAGAAAAGTCCTTAATGAACCTCCTATAAAAACCGACATGACCAAGGAAACTTCTTATACCTTTGATGTCCTTGGGACACGGCATCTTTTCAATTGCATCAACTTTAGCTTTATCAACTTCAATACCTCTTTCAGAAATTTTATGTCCCAAGACAATGCCTTCATTAACCATAAAGTGGCACTTCTCCCAATTCAAAACAAGACTAGTATCTTCGCATCTCTGCAAAACTCGTTCAAGGTTGCTCAAGCAATCATCAAAAGAGGATCCATAAACGGAGAAATCATCCATGAATACCTCACAAATATTTTCACAAAAGTCAGAGAATAAATCCATCATGCATCTTTGAAAAGTAGCAGGTTCATTACATAAACTAAAAGGCATACGTCTATAAGCAAAAGTACCGAAAGGGCAAGTAAAAGTAGTCTTTTCTTGATCCTCCGCTGACACGGGTATTTGAGAGAAACCAGAGTAACCATCTGGAAAGCAAAAAATGTGTATGTTTGGATAGTCTTTCTAGCATTTGACCAATAAAAATTAAAGGGTAATGATATTTTTAGTAGCTTTATTTAATCTAAGGAAACTAATTACCATCCTATAACTTGTAATAATTCTTTGCGGGATCAATTCATCTTTATCATTAGGAACAACAGTAATACCTCCTTTCTTAATGACACAATGGACAGGACTTACACACTGACTATCAGCAACGGGATAAATTATACCTGCCTCAAGGAGTTTTAGTATGTCCTTTCTTACCAATTCCTTAATCTTAGGATTTAACCGTCGTTGGTGATCAATAACTGGTTTGGCGTCTTCTTCCAATTTTATTTTGTGTTGGCATAGAGTGGGACTAATGACCTTAAGATCATCAAGAGTACATCCAATAGCAGCACGGTGCTTCTTCGGATTTTTCAATAATCTTTCATCTTCCTGCTCTGAAAGGTTAGCACTAATAATAACAGGATATATCTTCTTTTCATCGAGATAAGCATATTTAAGAGTATCAGGTAATGGTTTAAGCTCAAACACGGGATCACCCTTGGGTGGTGGAGGATCCCCTAGGATGTCAACAGGTAAGTTGTGTTTCAAAATAGGACCCTGTTTAAAGAATACTTCATCTATCTCCCTTCTTTCATTCATAAACATATCATTTTCATGGTCTAGCAAATATTGTTCTAAAGGGTCAGTAGGAGGCACGGCAATAGAAGCAATACCAATAATTTCATCCTTACTAGGCAATTCTTTATCATGGGGTTGTCTATGAAATTTAGCAAAATTAAACTCATGAGTCATATCATCCAAACCAATTGTAACGATATCCTTTTCGCAATCAATCATATCATTAATAGTATTCAAGAAGGGTCTACCAAATATAATGGGACAAAAGTCATCTTGTGGGGAACCAAGAACAAGAAAATTAGCAGGATAATTAACTTTCCCACACAAGACTTCAACATCTCTAACAATCCCCATTGGTGAAATAGTATCTCTATTGGCAAGCTTAATTGTCACATCGATTCCTTATACTTCAGCAGGTGCAATATCATGCATAATTTCTTTATATAAGTAATAAGGTATTGCACTGGCACTAGCACCCATATCACATAAGCCATGATAACAATGATATCCTATTTTAACAGAAATAACAGGCATGCCTACAACGGGTCTATGTTTCTTAGCATCGGGTCTAGCAATTCTAGCAGCTGCATCACAGAAATAAATAACATGCCTATCAATAATATCAGCCAAGAGATCTTTAACCATAGCAATACTAGGTTCAACTTTAATTTTCTCAGGTGGTGTATATGTTCCAGTATTACTCTTACGAACCACAGTTGAAGTTTTAGCATGATCCTTTATCCTAACAGGGAAAGGTGGTTTTTCAATGTAAGTGGAAGGAACAATAGGATCATTATAAGTGATAGTCTTTTCTTCAACTGTAATAGGTGCAACTACTTTTACTTCAGTGGGAGGATTATATTTAAACCACTTCTCCTTAGGGAGATCAACATGAGTAGCAAATTATTCACAGAAAGAAGCTACTATCTCGGAGTCAAGTCCATATTTAGTGCTAATTCATGGAAAACATTGGTATCCATAAAAGATTTAACACAATCAAACTTAGGTGTCGTACCTGACTCCTTACCATCGTCGAAATCCCAATCTTCAGAGTTGCGTTTAATTCTTTCCAATAAATCCCACTTGAATTCAATAGTCTTCATCATAAAAGACCCAACATAAGAAGTATCGAGCATGGAGCGATTGTTGAGAGAAAGACGAGCATAATTTTTTTGAATAATCATTTCTCTTGAGAGCCCATGATTGGGGCATGAATATAACATTGACTTAAGCCTCCCCCAAGCTTGAGCAATGCTTTCTCCTTCGCGAGGCCAAAAATTATATATATAATTACGATCACAATGAACAAGATGCATAGGATAAAACTTTTGGTGAAATTCCAATTTCAATCATTTATAGTCCCAAGATCCCATATCATCACATAGCCTATACCCTGTCAACGCGTCTCCCTTCAAAGATAAAGGGAAAACCTTCTTCTTAATAACATCCTCAGGCATACCTGCAAGCTTAAATAATCCACAAACTTCATCCACATAGATTAGGTGCAAGTCGGGATGTAATGTTCCA
The DNA here is from genome assembly GCF_018294505.1 of Triticum aestivum. Classification (NCBI taxonomy): domain Eukaryota; kingdom Viridiplantae; phylum Streptophyta; class Magnoliopsida; order Poales; family Poaceae; genus Triticum; species Triticum aestivum. Next base: position 194,974,423 of record NC_057813.1, read on the forward strand.
TCTCCTGTAAAAGGATTACCTAGTAGTTTCTCTACCATACCCGAAGGAATTTCAAAATAAACATTTTCAGTAGGTTCAGTAGGTTGAGGAGCAACTCTTTGCTCTACTGGTCGGGGTGAAGATAACCCGAACAAGCCCGTCAAAGGATTAGTTTCCATAGTAACAAGTGACAGTAAATTTCAGCAAACTATATAAATGTTTCCTTACCAAGTTCCACTTACCAAAGGCGCTTCACTCCCCAGCAACGGCGCGAGAAAAGAGTCTTGATGACCCACAAGTGTAGGGGATCTATCGTAGTTCTTTCGGTAAGTAAGAGTGTCGAACCCAACGAGGAGTAGAAGGAAATGACAAGCGGTTTTCAGTAAGGTATTCTTTGCAAGCACTCAAATTATAGGTAACAGATAGTTTTGTGATAAGATAATTTGTAACGGGTAACAAGCAATAAAGGTAAATAAGGTGCAGCAAGATGGCCCAATCCTTTTTTTAGCAAAGGACAAGCCTGGACAAGTTCTTATATGAGAAAAGCACTCCCGAGGACACATGGGAATTATCGTCAAGCTAGTTTTCATCACGTTCATATGATTCGCGTTCGTTACTTTAATAATTTGGTATGTGGGTGGACCGGTGCTTGGGTACTGCCCTTTCTTGGACAAGCATCCCACTTATGATTAACCCCTATTGCAAGAATCCGCACCTACAAAAGAAGTATTAAGGTAAACCTAACCATAGCATGAAACATATGGATCCAAATCAGCCCCTTATGAAGCAACGCATAAACTATGGTTTAAGCTTCTGTCACTCTAGCAACCCATCATCTACTTATTACTTCCCAATGCCTTCCTCTAGTCCCAAACAATGATGAAGTGTCATGTAGTCGACGTTCACATAACACCACTAGAGGAGAGACAAGATACATCTCATCAAAATATCGAACGAATACCAAATTCACATGACTACTTATAGCAGGACTTCTCCCATGTCCTCAGGAACAAACGTAACTACTCACAAAGCATATTGATGTTCAAAATCAGAGGGGTATTGATATGCATTAAGGATCTGAACACATGATCTTCCACCAAATAAACCAACTAGCATCAACTACAGGGAGTGATCAACACTACTAGCAACCCACAGGTACTAATCTGAGGTTTTAGTACCAAGATTGGATACAAGAGATGAACTAGGGTTTGAGAGGAGATGGTGCTGGTGAAGATGTTGATGGAGATTGCCCCCCTCCCGATGAGAGGATCGTTGGTGATGACGATGGTGATGATTTCCCCCTCCCAGAGGGAAGTTTCCCCGGCAGAATAGCTCCGCCGGAGCCCTAGATTGGTTCCGCCAAGGTTCCACCTCGTGGCGGCAGAGTTTCGTTCCATAAGCTTGCTTATGATTTTTTTTAGGGTAAAAGACTTCATATAGCAGAAGATGGGCACCGGAGGGCTGTCAGGGGGCCCACGAGGCAGGGGGCGCCCCCCACCCTCGTGGACAGGGTGTGGGCCCCGTGACGCTGATTCTTTCGCCAGTATTTTTTATTAATTCCAAAAATGACTTTCGTGGAGTTTCAGGACTTGGAGCTGTGCAGAATAGGTCTCTAATATTTGCTCCTTTTCCAGCCCAGAATCACAGTTGCCGGCATTCTCCCTCTTCATGTAAACCTTGTAAAATAAGAGAGAATAGGCATAAGTATTGTGATATATCATGTAGTAACAACCCATAATGCAATAAATATCAATATAAAAGCATGATGCAAAATGGACGTATCAGTATCTACACATATTAACTCTCGTCTTTCTTCTTTTTTCTAGCCCTCTGGATTGAGCACAACTTTGGTAAAGAGACGAGGCCCGAAGAAAAAGTTGTGCTCAGATGAAAGGTTCATGATCACAGCAACCGCGCGCCATGGCCAACCGATTGAACCCCTTCGGGCCAAGGAAGCATTTTCTGCTGAGTGCGGGGTTCTTGTTAGGGACATGATCCCGATCAGCATCGAGCTATGGAATCGGCCTAAGAAGGAAGAGCTTCAAGTTTCTTTTGTCGAAGATAGACAGAAAGAGGATCTTTGGAAAGCGCTGAAGGTAAATTTCACCCTACCGGAAGAGGAGGATCCGGAGAATCCAGATATAGAGCCATTGATCAAGTCTTGTGCTCTCAAGAAGATGGCAGATCTATTCAGGAGGTGGAAGAATGACCTGAAAGCAAAGTTTGTCGACAAAGAAAAGACACCAGAATTCATCGGCCGGTATGAAAAGCTCAGAGATCAATGGGACGCATTTGTGGCCAACAAGACATCAGAGAGGAGTAAGAAGATGTCAACGACAAACAGGATAAATGCTACGAAGAAGGAGCATCACCATCGCACGGGGTCAGGTGGCTACCTCAAAGCCCGGCCGCTGTGGGCCAAGGCTGAGAATGACCTGCTTGATAAAGGGGTCGAACCAGAGACATTGAACTGGCCAGACCGTTCAAGGACTTGGTTCTTCGGGGTTGGCGGAACCTTGGACCCTGTAACAGGGAAGTGCATTTGGACGAGCGAGCAACTGCGAATACCCGTCACGAAGCTTCAGGACTATATTGCCACAGCGCGGGAAGGGACGTTCGTTCCAGACAGAAAGAAAGACGAGCTCACAATGGCCCTAGGGAATCCTGAGCACCCTGGACGGACACGAGGCACGCCAAGCTCCATTTCGTGGAAGGCTGGGTTTCCGGATGCAGGCGGTTACAAATGCCAAGAGAGGACGAGGAAAGTAGAGCAGAGCGAACTGCAGGAGCTGCACGCAAGGTATGGAAGCTAGAGGAATGAGAAGTAGCTCGAAGCAAGCGACCTGCTGAAGCTACCCCGCCATCTCAGTGGAGAAGCAGCGTGGCTTCCACCGAGCTACTTCAGCTGGAGCCTGTCTTCACGGCTCCTGCTAGCTACCCCATGGATGCTATCATGGAGTCTCAACATTGCCACCTTATGACGCAACGGCAGAACTACAAAGTCAAGGCGGCTGTTGGCTCTGTTCGACCTCCTGAACCCGGTGTAACTTTTCAATGTCGTCCAATTCCAAAAGGATATGCTAGCGTGATGGTGGATGAAATAATGGAGGGATTTGAGGAGCTCGTGCTTGACCACCCTACCGGTGAAGGGGAAACTCGGCTGGGTTCTACTCTGAAAACTCCATACCTATGGAGGAAGGATCTCATAAACCTTCCGAACTGGACGCCTTCGCCTCCTCCTCCTCCTCCACCGAGTCAGGGCACTCCGCCTCCTCCTCCGCCTGCTCCTACGGCAAGTGATCAGGGCACTCCGCCTCCTTCTCCGGCGTGTGGCGGCACTCCGCCTCCTTCTCCGCCTGCGCTGGCGTGCTCGACCAGCCAGCCTCCTCCTTCCCCGCCTCGTCAGCAAGGGCGGAAGAGACCCGCCGCTGCTCCGGCTGATCCGGCATGTCGTAGTACTTCTCCTCCACCTTGTAAGCAACAAAAGAAGACAGCCGCAGCCGCTCGGCCTGCTCCGGCGTCTAGCAGTACAGCCAGAGGTGGGAGGTAATACAGATTCGGTCCATCTCTCAAGACTCCAGAGAAGTTACCATACGAGATGACCGAACAGGAAAACGCGGACATCTATCAAGCCCAAGTGAAGGACTACTTCGAAACGCAAAGAGCTAAGAAACATCCACCTCCGGAGGAGAAGATAGATCCGATGAAAGCGAAGCGCACTTTGGATGCCCTACAGCGACCACCATCGTCTCCGCCACAAACCAACTATGAGCGCATTATTGAAAGGGCATATAAGGAAGCGAAGCGGTCGGGAAGTACTTGCAGTGACAAAAGGTTACAAGAACGAAGAAGTGGGAAAAAATTCCCCAGCTCGGCGGACAAGCGAACCAATCATGGCCCCCACTCAAGGTGTCTAGTGATATCGTCGCTAATCATCCGGGGATCTTGCCCGGTACCAATCCTGCAGATTGCATGCACGACGACGGCGCACATTTTTATATAATGGAGGTGGACAAATTCAAATACGAGTACGGAAAGCCTCTCGTCAAAGATGGAACTACTCTAACAACGATGATGCAAAGATTCCATGATTGGTACATGGAAACCTGCAGAAAGTCTCGGAAGAAAATCGATACTTTGACGCTGAAAGTTAAAGAGGATCAGCACGACCTCATTGGAATTGAGCACTTGTGTGTTCCATTTAAGGAGTTCTTCCAGTTTTTCAATCAAAAGGCCCTCGATAAATTAACGGTCACTTGCTACTGTCTGTAAGTACTACTTCTGTCATTAAGTCTCTATATATAGCTCGGCTCTTTCATTGCATGTATATATAATTATCCTCACTGTATTATGCAGATTGAAAATCGTCGAATGTAGAAAAGCTGAAATGTATGATATTGGGTTCATTAACAAAAAACTCATAGATGAATATACGGTTACATTTCATGCCAAAGAAACCGAGGACAACTTGCTACGATCATTGGTAATAAATCAAAACAAAGATACAATACTCTTTCCTTACAACTTCAAGTGAGTGTTACTATCTTGTGCATATTCTGTTTTCCTTAATTATTACTCGAGGTTATAGTAATTAATGTAATTGATGAGTTATGCATGCATGCGCAGGTGCCACTATATTCTCCTGGAGATTAAGCTTGAGCAGGGACTAGTAAACGTCTTAGACTCGAGATGAAAAGATCTGGAGGACTATGCAGACATGTCTAAAATGCTCGACAAGTAAGTTGAATCGATCATTAGCGCACCATATCGGCAACTTTGTTCATTTCATGATATCAAGTGATTGTTTTTCTTTGTCTCGCAGGGTTTGGAAAGTATTTGCCGCACAAGTTCCGGACTGCCGCGGGATCTGCGATGTAAATACCCGAAAGTAAATACTACTAGCTAGCTAGTTTCGCGCATCTCCTGTTGATTATAGCTACTTTCATCAATGCCATTTATAATGCTTCATTATCAGTTTGATTGACCTCTATTTCTCGTAAAGTGCTTGTGGCAGGAAGCCGGGAATAATTACTGTGGATACTACGTCTGCGAGTTCATCTACAACGCGTCGGCCAAGAATAGGCGGGGCTACTCTAAAAGACAATATGAAGTGCGTAAGCAAAAATATTCACAAGTTTATTTTATTACCATCATTTATGTTGAGTTTCATTCATATATATGTATTGACCCCCTTATTCAAATTAGATGTGGGATGAACTCCTATCACAAGATCGCATGCGAGCAATTCAAGAGGAATTGGCTAGATTCTTTCTTGACCACGTCATCAATAAAGCTGGAGAATATCATGCATGTGGAAGTTGAGTTCATATGTTAGGGTATTGTAAGAGATCTTACACATTGTGTGTGTGTCTATATATATATATATATATATATATATATATATATATATATATATATATATATATATATATATATATATATATATATATATATATATTTGTGTGTGTGTGTGTGTGGTCAGTACCGTCGGTAAGATATACGAAATTTGATGTTCGACCAATCTCTTGGAGAAGGAGAGGTCGACCACTTCTCTCTGTATATGTCCATGACGATCTTCTGTACTTAATAGTTTCCTTCATTTGCTTACTAGCTAGCTAGCGTGTCGAGTCCTCTCTATACATATAGTAAGTAGCGTCGACCAAGTACGGAGATAAGAGATGACACATCTCTCTGTTAGCTAGCTAACTAGCTAACACAATATATTAAACTCCTATAAATTAACCCTACAAAAACCCCAACGCCCCCCCCCCCCCCCTCAGAAAAAAAATCAAGCCCGTGAACTGCTGACGCGTGGAAGTCTTTTGGTCTCGGTTGATGGCACCAACCGGGACAAAAGGCCCTCTTACCTGGGCAAGCGGCAGCGGCCACGTGGATCCCCATCTGTTCCGGTTCCTCGGCAAACCGGAACTAAAAGGTATTGGGGTTTAGTATCGACCCTTTAATCCCAGGTCCAGAACCAGGACAAATGAGCCTCACAAACCGGGACGAATGGCCATTTTTCTACTAGTGTGAACACTAACATGTCTAAGGATTGTACTGCAACATCAACTGAACTGAAGTGATGGTAGATGGATGGATGGACGGATGGATCAGCAACTGGCGATGGGCCCGTCATCGTAGACGACAACGGTGTAGTCGTCGGCGAGGGGGTTGTGCGAGCAGAAGTGCTCGAGAGGGGGTCATGGGCGCTCTCGGCGATGCGGCGGCGGAGGTCCCCTTGTACATCCTCCTCACTGCTTGCCAGTGCCGGCGCCGGCAGGAGGAGCCGGGGCGGAGAACATGAAGACGGTGGGTGGTGCACTGATGGTGCCATTGCCATGTCAATTGGCTACAAGACGTGCGGGCCTACGAAGAGTTTTCATCAATTACTAATCCAGCGTCTTCATCCAGTCATCCTCCGGAGCTTACGGAGAGGCCATAGTTGGCCGTTTGTCTTGCCCTTGCCAAGTCTAACAGTTCTCCACGCAACTCTTTCTTTCATGAGAAAGATCAAAAAATACCATTCGTCCAGCGATTCTGCCAGGGGAGATAGAACTTGGAAACAGATCAGACATAAAACAAGAACCATACAGTATTTCCTAGCTGTGCTGAATACAGACGCGCCATTCCATCAGAAACCAACAATGCTTGCGGCTACAGCCGCAGCCTGCAGCTGTGCCAGGGCCAGGACTTTGAGGACTTTGACTCCAGCTATCCTGCAAACATACATGTCTATCTTTGGCTGGGCCTGGTGTACTAAGTCAGCGACAAGTAATATGGATAGGATCCGAGGGAGTAGCATAATCCTATCAGCGACGCAAGCTAAAAGTCAAACCGAGAGATGAAGGTCCTCTGAACTGCCATGCTGGTTGTCTGCACTCAATATTTCCAGGAATTACTACATGACAGATGTTTTTTCCATGCTCATGTGAATACATATCACGCTACAAACCAACCAACCCACTGGTAATCTTGGCGGACGTGACAAAATATTAGTTAAGAAGTCTGAAACATTAGCACCAATCACAAAAGAACTAGTCGTTACCACTTCTCCGGTTCACGGTGACAGTTCACATGCTAAATACAAATACAATACATGTCGTGATCAACTGCTCGACATGCCAGTGTCCATGGCACCTAGATTTAACTCTTCATCAGAATCAATTACGTCTTCGAAATCATAGAAGGGATGCGCCTGCACACAGAAAAACAGTTTAGTTTGTTTATTTCCCATACCCCTACGGGTACCATACTAAAATGTGAACATTTTTCTATGAAGAATGGTTCATCTTACATAAAAATAATAGAATCAAAATATTATTTAAGGCATAGCTTTTCAGGACAAGGAACGAGCATATATCACATACCTTAGGCCGAGGCTTTACAGCTTGAAAAGTATGGAAATCAGGGGTGGCAAAATCAGGTGGACTGAGGACAATATATGCTCCAGAATTGTTGTAACGGTCCTCTGAAGCCTGTGCCGGAATCAGATATTGACTGTTAGACTCATAGCACACAATCTTTTCCAAGAATACAAGTCAAACACGATACGAAGTACAATTTTACACTAGTTGTAAAGTCAATCATTGCGCAAGGAACCACCTATGAAACAAGAACGAAAGTACAGCAAAACTGTCAGGCTGAACAATAAATCATGTCACAAAGTATAACCTGAAATTGTGGATAGTCTGGGGCACTGAAGAGAGTTATTAACTTTCCACATGCGACATGATGGTCGATTGTATATCCACTGTTCATTGCTAATAGATCATGCCGCTTATCTCTTGCATCTGGGCCTTCATGTGATCTGATGATTAACTTCGTTCAACGAAAAGTGGAAGTAAGTACTAATGAAAACTTCTGTAGTTTTGTGATAACACCCAGTTTCCGATGCTACGAAGGAAAATGCATGTGCTACAGCATATCAAATTCCATAAAATGCACACTGAACAGAATTTAAAGTGTATCCAATATTTATAGATATGCAGCCATCAATGTTGAACATAAACAATAAGCTAACTAGAACCATGAAGTATACAATTCAAGTTCACCAACGAGCATTCGCAGTTTTACATTCAGAAGGCTTAAAATATACTGCCTCTATCCATTAATATAAGGCCATTATAAGTCTAAATAACGTCTTATATTAATGAACAGAGGGAGTATATAATTTAAACAAACAACAATAAAGCATTTAGTCCCAAACAAGTTGGGGTAGGGTAGGGAGTATATGCTTTAGTACAAGAAAAAAACTATTGAATACAAATGCAGAGAATACACAGGAACTCCTGGGTGCTCCACACCCCTATACTAATATTAAACATAAAAAATACCAAAAAATTCAAAAAAAATATGAAATTTAGGGATATCAAGCCTGGGTTTTCAATCTAGTCCCGTGTGAAATTTCGTGAAAAAATACCAGGAAACGTATCTGTGGCGAATGAAATAATGTCCGAACAAAAATCCATCCAAACAGTTTTTTTCTATACATAGGAAACTTTTGTCTTTTTTGCCATGAATACGTTTCCTGGTATTTTTTCACAAAATTTCACACGGGAGTAGATTGGGAACCCAGGTTTGATATCCCAAAATCTCGGGGTTTTTTTCAAATTTCTCAGTATTTTTTTGAATTTAATGTTCGTATAGGGGTGTGGAGCACCCGGGTGCTACAAATCCGCTTCCATACAAATGCATGCTAACTTTAGTAATCTAGTTACAGAATTACAAGTTCTATCATATACAAGTAATCAACCATTGTAGTTAAACATCCAAATGTAAGCAAGAAATATGAGACAATACAATATTAGAAGGAACTAACTTGGCAGTGTGTTATGCATGATAAACAATAGTAGAAAAAGGGAAGCTTCATGATAATAGTTACTTGAGACAGATATGACAACATAAATCTAGCATTTTAATTTCCAAAAATGCATGTGACACTATTACTGCATATGGGATGACATCAATTAGGAATCCAGAACAGGCAAAATATTCATGCTTGATGTACCAATCGCACCTACACTGAAAAAGCAAGCGTCTACAACGTTGAAGAACGAACTTCCAAAAGGAAGAAGTACAAACAAAAAAGAAAAAGGTAAATATTGATAAAGCAAAAACAGGTAGAGGACTTAAAAGGATAATCACATGCTAGAAATTATAATTCCCTAAGCTTTAACATTCTTTAGATATATATTCAAGAATTTTATATTGCGATGTGAGGCAAACTTCTACTTTCAAGCATAAGCCTATCTAAATAACTTAATAAGAGATAATTCAGTTCATCACATAATTTAAATCGAGCATGCTACAACAATAGTAGATGAAAGAAAACAAACCTTCAGATTATTTGTATATAGAAACTGTTGAGTGATATCTGGACCCCAAAGCAAACCGATGCCCCTTTCCTTATTCAGGGAAAGACCCTTATCTAAGGAAGGATCAGACCAAAGCACATCTCCAGGAATCAAGTTTGAACCCTCATACGGGGTGTCAAGAACAGTTCTCCTCGCTTTTAACAATTCGTCCAGGGATCCAAGCTTCAAAGTAGTAGAGTCATCAGTAGGACTCGCCTTATATTTGTGACCTTTCTTTGCCCTTTTCGACCTTTTCGACGGTAGTACAACCGCCCCACGAAAAATCCCTCCATGAGCAGTATACACACATCCTGCTATTATTGATGCTAGAGGAAGATCTTCAAAACATCTTAAAAACTTCCGATAAACTTGAGCACCTTGACTTTTATATTTAACCATTACCTCCTGTTCAAAACCATATACTGACGTGCAGTACTTGGATTCATGATTTCCTCGGAGAAGAAACACACAATTTGGAAGGAATACCTGCAAGTAATGAAACAAGTTGATGACCATTAGCTGGTACTTTACATTGCTTGAAACCTTAAGGGGACCTATCATTTACCACTTTCTTTTACAAAGTGAAAAGGATAGTTAGATGTTTATGCCAAATCTTTGCTATCTCCTCAGTTGTCATGACTTCATGTAAGAGTGTTAGACTTTGTGGAAACACTACCAACCTGCAACGACAGAGTCCTTGATAGGCAATGGTGGATATTCTAATCTTAGGGACTGAGTCACAGAATTCTGTGCCAATTTCAATATGAATATACAGATCCATCACAGTGCCGAAACACACTTCTCAAGTTCAACTCAAACAAAAGGAATGAACATGTGAACAACACATTTCTATGAAGCTACTTTCTCCTCCCACAAAAATAGGTCCCTAAGTTTTCTCTTAAGTCAAACTATTTTTTTATAAAGTTTTTGTCTTAAGTCAAACATGTGAACACACTTCCCAATAGCTATTTCATGATGAATCTATTGATATTGATTTGGTATCAAGATGTTGACTTTTCTTTTTCTATAAACTAGGTCAAACTTAAAAGTTTGAGTTGAACAAAACTTAGGAGATCTATTTTTTGAGAAGGAGGGAGTAGAATTTTTATGCTGATATTCATTATGAAGCATCAATTAAAGCGAACAAACAAATAAACTAATACTCATAGAAATAAAAATGTGCAGAGTATTGGTGATGTATAACAAGCTTAAACCAGTAGGAATGTTGGCGGAAATTCACCTTCCAAGCCAGGAGGAGGAGCAAGGTCTCGAGGCCCCAAGCGCCGCGATCCACGTAATCCCCGTTAAAGACAAAGATTCGCTCCTCTGAGGGGAACCCGGCGTCCCGGAGCAGGAACATGACATCGTGGAGCTGGCCGTGGACGTCCCCCACGACGACGACGGACTGGTCGGGCCGCGGGTCGACGCGGACGATGTTGGGCTCGCGGTGGAGGATGACGGCCGCGGCGACGACGAGCCGCCGGACGAAATCCGCGGAGAGCACCGAGGGGAGCTGGTCCGGCGGCATGCTCCGCGAGCACCAGTCCAGCGCCGCGGTGAAGCTCGCCACCCAGTCCCGCGTCAGCACGCCGTCCTCGGGCCACTCGACCGGCGGGGGCTGCGCAACCGGAGAGGGGGAAGGAGGGGGGTCGAGCGCGCCGTCCTTGGGCCACTGCGCCGGCGGGGTCGGCGCAGCCGGAGAGGGGGGAGGGGGGGGGTCGAGCGCGCCGTCGGGCTCCGCCATGGCATGCATCGGATCCGTCGCGGCGAGCTCGATGATTTTCCGTTCTTCCTTTGCTGCGGTTTTTGGGGGGACGGGACGGGAGGCGCTCGTTCCAGTTGGCGGCCGCTTTTAATTTCTCTTCTTTTTCCCCGTGCCGCCTGTTCGCTTTCTTTGACTGACACGTTTGGCCAGGATGTTGCAGGCTTTGCGGTGGGGGTTTGGATTTCTTCCGCTTGTTTTCTCTGCTGGTCAGATTGCGTGGTGGCCTTGCTTTTGAAATCGACGATGGATGTTTCAAATGTACCAACTCATCTGTGTGCACGATATAGCTATAAAACCATGATTCTCGAACGCGAACACTCAAACCTCCCGTATCCGTCTCGAGCAAACGGTTTGGACGCCGCAAACCATCCAATGATGTCTTGTATTTATCCACAAACTACAGTTCAAGTTCCTGTTTTTCTGCAGATCAAAAGCAAATCAGGAGGTTTTGCACGAGTCCAGACACCCGCTATGTAGGATTCGGACACCCCCGGCCCACCAAAAACTAAGGCGAAGCCCGAGTATTTGGAGCTAACCGCATTGTTTCCGCGACAAAACCATCCTTCTCAACACTCTACTATCATCCCGCTGCTCTCCACCCCAAGTCTCGCCCTTTTGTGCCGTTGTCGCATGGACTCACACGAAAAGCTGCCGAAGACAGCGGAGGTGGAGGATATGGTGAAGGCGGCCGCCGGAGATATCAACTCAACGACACAGCAAGCCCACCACCTCAAACAAAAGGCAAAGATAGTGCCACTCAAAAAGAAGGGCAGCAGAGGCGGTGCAGGGGGCGTGGCCTGGGGCGCGAGGCGCCGCCCCATCATCGTCCATGCACACATCATCCTGGTAGAAAGAATACAAGTCTCCCTACTTTTGTGCCACCCAACAACTCAGGAGGCAGTCCCGGGCATCTGCCATATGGCATGTGTCATAGTACGTCAACGTCAACGTGGTCCCGCTCCTTTTCTCTGAGTCTACAACGCCGCAATTTGATTGGATACAAACGTCAGACATAGAGCAGCTCGGTGTCTGCTCTCTATACGCCGGTATGTCTCAACCAGGCGAGCCGGCGTACGACGACACGGACAGACATATGTTTTGAGATGATCCACGACGGGGCGGAGGCTGCTACGAGGACAGACAGGTTGATGACTCGGAGCTGGAGGTGCACGCCCAGTAGTCGGGCACGCATTCGGGCATGTACATGCAGTCCGACACGTACACCCAGTCAGACACGTACATGCAGTTTGACACGTACACCTAGCCGGGCACGTACACCCAGCAGCCAGATTCATACACTGACCAGCAACAACAGAAGGAGGACAATGACGACGACTGAGGGAGTCCTGGATAAGGGGGTATCCGGACAGCCGGACTATATTCATCGTCCGGACTATAGAAGCGTCAAGATACAAGACTCAAGACTTCGGCTCGTGTCCGGATGGGACTCTTCTTTGCGTGGAAGACAAGCTTGGCGATCCGGATATTATGTTTCCTTCCTTGTAACCGACTCCATGTAAACCCTAGCTCTCTGGTGTCTATATAAACCGGAGAGGATGGTCCTTAGAAGGCCGATCACAATTACAATCATACCATCATAGGCTAGCTCTTAGGGTTTAGCCTCTACGATCTCGTGGTAGATCTACTCTTGTACTACTCATATCTTCAATATTAATTAAGCAGGAAGTAGGGTTTTACCTCCATCGAGAGGGCCCGAACCTGGGTAAACATTGTGTCCCTTGCTTCCTGTTACCATCAGCCTAAGACGCACAGATCGAAACCCCCTGCCCGAGATCCGTCGGTTTTGACACCGACATTGGTGCTTTCATTGAGAGTTCCTCTGTGTCGTCGCTTCGAGGCTTGATGGCGTCTTCAATCGTCAACAACACGGTCCAGGGTAAGACTTTTATCCCCGAACAGATCTCTATGTTCGGCGGCTTCACACTGCGGGCCAATTCGCTCGGCCATCTGGAGCAGATCGACAGATATGCCCCTGGCCACCAGATCAGGTTCGGAAACTTGAACTACACGGCGGATGTTCGCGGAGATTTGATCTCCGACGGACTCGGCCCTTCGCCGGGAGCGCCGGACAGTCACGGCGAGCACGGCCTAGACCTGTTGTCGGACAATGCTCAGGACATCATCCCTGCAGCAGCCCCGGATCTAAATCCAGAGCAGATTGCATTGCCCAAGGACGGAGGGGTGGACCCCGCCCTGTAGGCCGCACACTCATCGGTGGTAGAGCCGAACACAGGTCTCATCTCTGTGGAGGCCTGTAACCCCGGACCCCCGGACTCGTATCCGGCTGTTGGTTCCGGTCCGCATACTCTCGAGCCAGCTAAACCAGGTTGGGCTCCAGTAATGGAGTTTACCGCTGCGGACATCTTTCAGCACTCGCCCTTTGGCGACATGCTGAACTCTTTGAAGTCTCTCTCTTTGTCAGGAGGCTCTGGGCCGAACTATGTTCGGCTTGAGTGGGAAGCAGGCGACGAAGAAATTCGCTGCCCACCCACCACCCACTTCATTGCTACGATCGATGCTTTAACCGACATTCTTAACTTCGACTCCGAAGACATCGACGGCATGGACGACGATGCAGGAGAAGCTTCAGAATCCCTGGGGCGCGGGACTACTACCTTGTCACAAGACGTATACATGGTAGATGCACCCAAGAAGGATGACAGCGATAATCCGGAAGATAAAACACCCAGACAAAAGCCAAAATGGCGGCGCAGGCGCCGCTCAAAGTCCAGCAACAGTAAAAACAGCGACAAAAGCGCAAGAAGGGCTGACATACCAGAAAGCAGTAATGACCACACGGACCCAGCGATGGAGCAGGACGAGGCAGGTCATGCCGAACCAAGTTCGGAACAAATACCCGATCACAATGATCCGGAGGGACGAGCTCATGAAGCCGCCCCAGAACAGGAAGACAGTCCGGACGACGACGCATTCATCATCCCGGACGAACAAGTGGAACGAGACAACCTCCACAGAAAGCTTATGGCCACCGCAAGAAGTCTAAAAAGGCAGAAGCAATGGCTCAAGGCCGCACAGGAAAAGCTAAGTCGCAGATTGAATAAGGTGCTAGACACTGAAGAAAGATATGGTGATGACCGCCATACGAAAAGCTATCCGAAGCGCAAGCTACTGCCAGAAATCGACGACGCGACCGTTCCACCAAAAGAAAATTCGACCAAGAAACCAGACGTACCGCTTCACAACCATAACAGAGCGGCTGCGGACACTGCGCACGATCTACGTGAGCATCTAGATAAGAAGGCCGGTGCAGCCAGGTCCATCTATGGATCTAAAAGACACACCCCAGCGACGGAATATGGTCAACCAAACGCTCATACAAGCCAGATACTAGTCCAGAATAAACTCCGGACACAACAACAACCGACTACATGCCACAGCGCGTCCAGATACAGAGGGGCTGCTCACCCCCTGTGCTTCACCGAAGAAGTACTGGACCATGAATTCCTACAAGGCTTCAAACCTGTGAACATAGAAGCATACGACGGCACCACAGACCCAGGGGTCTGGATCGAGGATTTTATCCTGCATATTCACATGGCTCGTGGGGATGACCTCCACGCCATCAAATACCTTCCCCTCAAGTTGAAGGGACCAGCTCGACACTGGTTGAAAAGCCTCCCCGAAAACTCAACTGGGAGTTGGGAGGAACTCGAAGACGCTTTCAGGGCCAATTTTCAAGGGACCTATGTCCGGCCTCCGGATGCAGATGATCTAAGTCACATAATCCAACAGCCCGGAGAGTCCGCCCGCAAGCTTTGGAACAGATTCCTCATTAAGAAGAATCAAATTGTTGATTGTCCGGACGCCGAAGCCTTAGCGGCATTCAAACACATCCGTGACGAGTGGCTTGCCAGACACCTCGGCCAAGAAAAGCCAAAGACAATGGCAGCCTTAACAAGCCTTATGACCCGCTTTTGCGCGAGTGAAGATAGCTGGCTGGCCTGTAAAGGCACCAGCGACCCCACCACATCCAAAATAAGGGATGACAACAGGAAGCCACGGCGTAATAAAAACAAACGCCAAAACAATGAAGAGAGCCCGGATAACACGACGGTCAACGCCGGATTTAGGGGCTCTCGACCTGATCAGCAAAAGAAGACACTCAAAGGTAGTAAAGAGGGACCGTCCGGTCTGAACAGAGTCCTGGACAAACTATGCCAAATTCATGGCACCCCGGAGAAACCTGCGAACCACACCCATAGAGAGTGTTGGGTCTTCAAGCATGCCGGCAAATTAAATGCCGAACACAAGGGGAGGGACACACCAAGCGAAGACGAGGATGAACCTCGGCAGCTGAACACTGAGGGACAGAAAAAATTCCCGCCAGAGGTTAAAACAGTAAACATGATCCACGCGACTCACACATCCACGAGAAGGCATGGACGTGCTCCCATAGACGCGCACGATGTAGAGCCCATCATACCTACATCTCATTACTGGATGTCTCGTCCGATCACTTTCGATCACACGGACGGCCAAACTAGTATTCGGCACGGAGGATCACATGCCTTGGTGCTTGACCCAATATACGGCCGAACTGTAAGCAACCTCCAGATATCATATACATGACTGGTCATTAAGACCACAGACACGGTTAGACGAGTCCGGTAGCCCAGATAAAATTCAACCAGGGCACCGTATATGTACCCCCATAGCGGAAAATAGGGGTTGTATATATTTAATACAGCCCCACACTTGGCTCGACCTTATTGGCAGGCCAACATCTTACACTTTTATTATTAATCGCATACTTACGTTGCACTTTCCTACGAGTTCTTTTTTTTTACAGACAACGTTCGCGTGATACCCTTCCAGGATACGGCACAACGGAGACAAAGGCGCAGACGTGCAGCAGCGACCCATGCAACAGGTTTCTTTTTAGATTAAGCCCCTGTGTAAACCTTTTCTACTGCTTCTTGTTGTTTAACCAAACCATGGGTTCTATACCCACAGAGGATACTGCCGTTTTTGGCATTTGGCCACGGCAGACTAAATTGCACGTACCTAGAAATTAAGGGCTTATAATAGGCTCTTGTCAGCCTATCTTCTTTAACAAAGACCAAATACCCTCGGGAGTGTTCGGCGTCACGAGTTTGGCCGTATATGCATCAGCTCCGAATCATGTCTTTGGTCAAATGTTGGGTTTGCCCGGCTCCTGGGTTTGGCGCCTTACGTTCCCTTATCACCGGCTAAGGCAGGCCAAAGGAGAACTACTGCAATTGTGCCCTGGTTATTCCGGATGAGCGCCTCAGTAGAGAAAGCCGAAAACTGACTGTCATGATACAGCGAGAGACTGTTCAACCACTCGAAGACTTACCGGAATCTTTAAGGATTCCTCCGCATTAACGAAGGGCCGTTTATCGGCCATGTACACACGCGCCCGTATTCGGATGCATGCGAAGGTACCAGGGGCTACATAGTAGCCCCACCATTATACTCCCATGGCTAAGCGAAAGTGTTACAGCTATATAGTTCGGTTGCCTAGTTCGACGTGCGATCACCTCCTTAATGGACCAAGACGTTGGATCAAGTGTGATTAAGCATATTTTTTGCGAACACCCCCGCATTGTATGCGTGGGGGCTGAAGCCAACGACTGCTATCTTTCGGACTATTTATACATATAAAAATGGCCGCAAAGGGGATACAATCATACTTCCAGGCAAAAGTATAAACATAGCCTCATAATTAAACTAAACATTGTTTTTTTACAATGATTCAAATAAAACATTCTTCGAGCACTGCGCCTCTATCAGGCGGGCACCTTCTGTGACTTGCGCCAAGTAGTGCTCGGCGGAATATTGGCCTCCCGCCGGATCCTGGCTCGCTATTACAGTGGCCTCCATTTCCGTCCAATAAGCTTTAACGCGGGCTAGAGCCATCCGCGCACCCTCTATGCACGTCGACCTCCTCATGGCGTCAATCCGAGACACGACTCCAAGGAATTGCTGCACCAAACCAAAGTAGTTGTCCGGCTTAGGCCCCTTCGGCCAAAGATGGTCTATTACAGACTGCATTGCAAGTCCGGACAGCCTGTGGAGCTCCGCCATAGCAGCCACCTTCTCATTCAGTGGCAGCGGGCGAGTGGGAGCATTGAACTGTGACCAGAAAAGCTTCTCCACTTCTTCATCGCCTTGGCCCTCGAAGAACTTGACAGCATCAGCCGTACTACTCGCCAAGTCCGCATATGCGTCTGCAGGACTCAAGCGCCCAGCCAGGGGAGCATACTTCGAATCCAAGAACTTCGTCCGCAGTAAGTACGAGCCCCCAGCCACGATTTTGTCAGCCTGTTGGAGCTCCTCCCGCATACTGCGGATCTCAGTCCACATCTCCTTGGCAGCATTCAGTGCCTTGTCCAGCTCGGCCGAACTAGCCTTATTCTCCTTATCGAGGAGTGTGTACCGGTCGGCGGCATTTTTTAACTCCCCAGCCATTTCGGCTATCTTTCCCTCGCTTAGGCGATGAGCAGCCTGTTCGGCTCTCAATTCTTCGGCCGCCTTTAGGGCAGCCGCATTGCTAGCCCGAGCTTGTTCCTTGGCTTGAGCAAGTTCCGCCCTCAGGGCCTCCACGGCAGCAGCACCATCTGTAGTGCAAATATATTGCATTAATATTATGCCCCTTTTGCATTTTCCTATACATAATAATAAGGAAAACCAAGCACATACCCTGTGACTCCTCAAGCCGTTTATTCACCAGCGTGATATCGGCATCGATGGATCCGATCTGCCTCCTTAGTTCGGCAACTTCAACAGACTGGTCGGCTGCCGGATCCTTGTATACCTGCGCACATGTACGGCACAACCATTAGTATATGATCCCCCATTTGCCGCCTATGGCGGGAAACCAGAGTCTCAGGGGCTACTATCTATAGGGAGCACACCTAGCGCGTGCTTCATAACCAAAAAGCTGTGCATTTTTCACTACATACCTCAAAGCCTTTGAGCAGGCTTGTAAATGCCTCATTCAAACCGCTGGTGGCGGAAGAAATCTTCGAGAGCACCGTGCTCATTAAAGAGCAGTGCTCCTCCGAGAGCGCGGCTCGCTCTAGAAGGCCCGTCAGTACGTCCGGCCAGACACTGAACTGTGTCGGACCCTTCTCATCGCCCCCCGTGGGAGCCAAACGCTCCGGGCTCAGGGTGACTGACGTGTTCGCCACCGGCTTTGGCAGATCCGGACTCCTCCATGAAGACACCTCCGTGTCGCCCGCTTCATTAGGCGGAGAGGTGGGTGGAGTCTCACTCTCCATCATCTCCGGACGAATGTCCCCCGAAGACGAACTCTGTTGAGAAGAACTGCTCGCCGGACTACAAAAGATGAAGTCCTGGTTATGGATCTCAGAGTAACATCACACCTTCAAATTAATGAATAACTTACGGCTCGGTGGAGGGATGGCCCATTGATGGGCACGACGTGGTGAGGGCGCCCGTCGCGGCAGAGCCCCTTGGTGATGCTTTCTTCCCTTGCTTGGGCGTCTCCGCCTCCAAATCTTCAGAGGCGGGCCTCTTATTCCCGCGTGGGGAGGAGGCTTTGACCTCCCCTTCCCGGCTATCCTCCATAGGAGGATTAGCGATTTCCCCGGTCTGGATGCGCAGCGCGTGAAGTTCGGCTTCGCTGCCCTTTCCTTTGCCTTTCCCTGAAGTGATTTTGCTGAGTGCCCGGTCCAGCATCTTTGCAATGGTTGGACCAGGCGATCCTTCAGGAAGTGGCGCCGGACACCTGATTCTCTTCGCCTTGTCGAGCCATTCATGGCCGCGGAGGGATTGTTAGAATAATAGTCATGATAAATATAAATGAAGTGTCCGGCTTTAAGGTTACTTATTTGGGCATCTAGGCGATTGCAGCTTAGGCTCGCATCCTCGGTGGTGTCCGGACACTTTACTTGTGGTTCGAAGAATAACTTACACATTATTCCTTGGAGCGGCCGAAGAAGTGCTTAATAGTCCGCGGACCCTCCGGATTGAACTCCCACATCCGGAGAGGTCGACGTTTGCACAGCAACATTCGTCGGACTAGCATCACTTGCATTATGCTGACAAGATTTATGTCCCTCTCGATAAGCTCCCGTATACGATTCTGCAATTCTGGTACATCGCCAGCGGGCCCATAATTCCGTCCTACGTCAGTCCAAGACACTAACTATGACGGAGGGCCAGAGTGGAACTCGGGGGCAGCTACCCACTTTGTGCCTCTGGGAGCTGTGACATAAAACCACCTCTGTTGCCACACATCGGATACTTCCGGAAAAGAACCCTCTGGCCATGGGGCATCAGCGTTCTTGCTTATTAAGGCACCTCCACACTCCGCATGTCGCCCCTCGATCATCTTCGGCTTCACATTGAAGGTCTTGAGCCATAAGCCGAAGTGTGGGTTGACGTGGAGAAAAGCCTCGCACACAATAATGAACGACGAGATATGGAGGACGGCGTTTGGAGCCAGATCATGGAAATCCAAGCCATAGTAGAACATGAGCCCCCTCACAAAGGGGTCGAGGGTGAGGCCTAGGATTCGGAGGAAGTGTGGGACAAACACGACGCTCTCGTTGGGCTCTGGCATGGGGATAACTTGCCCCGGAGCAGGAAGCCTGTGCTGGATATCGGTGGTCAGGTATCCGACCTCCCTAAGCTTCGCAATGTCCTCCTCTTGAATTGAGGAGGCCGCCCACCGGCCTGTTGCGTCGGATCCGGACATGCTGGGGATCTGGGGTGTTGGAGCTTAGGTCTTGAGTGCTGGAGCTCGAGGTGCGAGAAGGGGCAGGAGAGGTGGAGAAGAAGCGTAGGCCTTGACCCCTTTATAAAAGGGATGAATACCAAGAGTCCTCAGCGTGACCGCTTGAGACTTATCTAAAATACACAGAATCATACCAACGGTCGCCGTGGGGTCACATATGCCCATATTGATAAAAGAGCCCGTATTAAGGGGAACACGATCTCTGCTTTGGCAGGACATGCCAATAAAACCGCCTTGCAATGCGAGTCGAGGTGGAGCAGGAGACGCCGGTCCATGTTGGACCAGGCCACGATGCAAGGGCACGACGTGCAAAAATTGCCAGCAGAACGGATTTATGCTAGGGTATGTGAATATCATCTTGCAGATCCGAACACGGTCTACGTGTTCGATAACCATCTTGGAGTATTTGAGGAGGAACCCGCCTTGCAATGCCGAAGACAAGACTGCGCGCCGGACTCATCGTCATTGAAGCCTGGTTCAGGGGCTACTAAGGGAGTCCTGGATAAGAGGGTATCCGGACAGCCAGACTATATTCATCGTCCGGACTATAGAAGCGTCAAGATACAAGACTCAAGACTTCGGCTCGTGTCCGGATGGGACTCTCCTTTGCGTGGAAGACAAGCTTGGTGATCCAGATATTATGTTTCCTTCCTTGTAACCGACTCCATGTAAACCCTATCTCTCCGGTGTCTATATAAACCGAAGAGGATGGTCCTTAGAAGACCGATCACAATTACAATCATACCATCATAGGCTAGCTCTTAGGGTTTAGCCTCTACGATCTCGTGGTAGATCTACTCTTGTACTACTCATATCTTCAATATTAATCAAGCAGGAAGTAGGGTTTTACCTCCACCGAGAGGGACCGAACCTGGGTAAACATTGTGTCCCTTGCTTCCTGTTACCATCAGCCTAAGACGCACATATCGGGACCCCCTACCCGAGATCCGCCAGTTTTGACACCGACAACGACCTTGATCCAGATGAATTTGTTGCCAATACAAAGACGAGGGGTAGAGGAGAAAGGTTCAACATGAGGGAAGACAAGTTGTTGTGCAGTTCATGGTTGGCCACTAGCATCGATCTGATCCATGGCATGGAGCAAAAGGGCACAACATTTTTGGGCAACATTCATACTTGGTTTCATCAGCACAAGCATTTCGAGCCCTACACCGACGAACTCGTCCACAACCGTGGGGCAAAGTTGCTCAATCATCGATGGTACACCATCCAAGGGGCCCAGTTCATTTTCGTCCGATCATTGTTGTGCGGTTCATTTTTGCCCGATCTCTCTCCTTAGCGAATTAAACTTGTTGATTCTCTAAGGATTGGTTGAGAAGGCTCTGATCTACACTTCCACCAAGACAAATTTGATTTCCCCCACTAATCCCTTACAGATCTTATTACTCTTGGGTGTTTGAGCACCCTAGACGGTTGAGGTCACCTCGGAGCCACATTCCATTGTGGTGAAGCTCAGTGGTTCGTTGTGAGCCTCCAATTCAGTTGTGGAGAGAGCCCCAACCTTGTTTGTAAAGGTCCGATTGCCGCCTTCAAGGGCACAACTAGTGGAATCACGGCATCTCGCATTGTGTGAGGACGTGAGGATAATACGTTGGCCCTAGTGGCTTCTTGGGGAGCATTGTGCCTCCACACCGCTCCAACGGAGACGTACTTACCCTTAAATGGAAGGAACTTTGGTAACACATCCTCGTCTCCACCGGCTCCAGTTGTGGTTATCTCTTACCTTTACTTTGTGCTAGCTATTGTTGTGTTGTATCATTTTCTTTTACTTGTTGTTGTTGTTGTTAGCATCATATAGGTTTCTCACCTAGTTGCACATCTAGACAATCTTTTGTTGCTAAGCCTAATTTGTTAAGAAAAGCTAAAAATTGATAGTTGCCTATTCACCCACCCCCCTCTAGTCAACCATATTAATCCTTTCAAGTACGTTGTTATATGATATGTCTCCAATGTATCTATAATTTTTTTATTGTTCCATGCTATTATAGTATCAACCTGGGATGTTTCATATACATCTACAAGCAACTATATATTATTTTTTTGGGACTAACCTACTAACTTAGTGCCCAGTGTCAGTTATTGTTTTTTGCTTGTTTTTTACTTTGCAGAATATCAATGCCAAATGAAGTCAAACGCCACGAAACTTTTTTGAGATTTTTTTGGCAATAAGAGACCCTGGAAGCTTCGGGAGGGGACGAGAAGATGACTCTATAAATTCTTAAAATCAGGAAACAAATAGAGGAGTCCACGAAATACTTTTTCCACCATAGCAAGCATGTGTTCTCGAGAGATCTCATCTGGGGACCTTTTCTGGCATTCCGCCGGAGAGGGATTCAATCACGGAGGGGCTCTACATCAACCCTTCTACCCTTCTGATGATGCGTGAGTAGTTTACCACAGACCTAGGGTCCATAGTTAGTAGCTAGATGGCTTCTTCTCTCTCAATGTTTTTCAATACAATGTTCTCCCTGATGTTCTTGGAGTTATATCCGATGTAATTGTTTTGCGGTGTGTTTGTTGGGATCCGATGAATTGTGAGTTTATAATCAGATCTATCCATGAATATTATTTGGGTTTTCTCTGAACTCTTTTATGCATGATTGTTATAGCTTCATGTTTCTTCTCTGATCTATTGATTTGGTTTGGCCAACTAGATTGATTTATCTTGCAATGGGAAGATGTGCTTTGTAATGGGTTCGATCTTGCGGTGCTCAATCCCAGTGACATAAGGGGACATGACACATATGTATCATTGCTATTAAGGGTAAAAAGACGGGGTTTATTCATACGTGAGTTTATCTTGTCTACATCATGTCATCTTGCTTAAGGCGTTACTCCGTTCTTTATGAACGTAATACTCTAGATGCATGTTGGATAGCGGTCGATGGGTGGAGTAATAGTAGTAGATGCAGAATCGTTCCGGTCTACTTGTCTCAGACGTGATACCTATATACATGATCATTGCCTTGGATATCGTCATAATTTTTTGCTTTTCTATCAATTGCCCAACAGTAATTTGTCTACCCACCGTATGCTATTTTCTCGGGAGAAGCGTCTAGTGAAAACTATGGCCCCCGGATCTTCTTTTTCCCCATGCCGCCTATTCACTTTCTTTGGCTGACACATTTGGCCAAGATGTTGCAAGCTTTGCGGTGAGGGTTTGGATTTGTTACGCTTGTTTCCTCTGCTGGTCAGATTGCGTAGTGGCCTTGCTTTTGAAATCGACGATGGATGTTTCAAATGCACCAGCTCATCTGTGTGCATGATATATCAGCTATGAAACCATGATTCTTGAACGCGAACACTCAAACCATCCATCTCGAGCAAACGGTTCGGATGTTGCAAGCCATCCAATGATGTCTCATATTTATCCGCAAACTATAGTTCAAGCTCCTGTTTTTCTGCAAATCGAAAGGAAATCACGAGGTTTTGCAGGAGTCCAGACATCCACTACGTAGGACTCGGACCCCCCCCCCCCGCCCCACCCAAAACTGAGGTGGAGCACGCGTATTTGGAGCTAGCCGCATTGTTTTGTGACAAAACCACCCTTCTCAACACTCTCTACTATCATCCCACCGCTCTCTAATATGTCTTTGTCGTATCTACTTTTCCTAACACTTTTGCACTTGTTTTGGACTCTAATTTGCATGATTTGAATGAAACTAACCCGCACTGACGTTGTTTTCAGCAAACTACCATGGTGTTGTTTTTGTGCAGAAATAAAAGTTCTTAGAATGGAACAAAATGTTTTGGAGATTTTTTAGGGAATAAAAGAAAAAACTTGAGCCAGGAACCACCGGAAGGGGGCTGGGTGAGCACAACCCACCAGGGCGCGCCCCCCTCCTGGCGCACTCAGGTGGGTTGTGCCCACCTGGTGGCCCCGCTGACCCTATCTCCGACGCTATAAAATCCTATTTTCGGAGTAAAAATCACGGAGGAAGAATTATCGTGTTTCATGAGACGAAGCCGCCGCCGCCTCCTGTTCTTCATCGGAGGCCAGATCCGAAGTCCGTTTTGGGCTCCGGAGAGGGGAATCTTCGATCTTCGTCATCACCAACCCTCATTCATCGCCAATTCCATGATGTTCCCCACTGAGAGTGAGTACTTCCTTCATAGGCTCGCTGGTCGGTGAGGGAGTTGGATGAGATTCATCATGTAATGGAGTTAGTTTTGTTAGGGCTTGACCCCTAGTATCCATTATGTTCTGAGATTGATGTTGCTATGACTTTGTCATGCTTGATGCTTGTTACTTTGGGCTAGGGTGCCATGATTTCATACCTGAACCATTTACGTTATCACCATCATATCTATGTTCTAGATCTAATCTTGCAAGTTATAGTCACCTATTACGTGTTATGATCCGCAAACTCGGAGTGACAGTATTCGGGATACTTTCCGGTGATGACTGTAGTTTGAGGAGTTCATGTATTCACTAAGTGTTAATGCTTTGTTCCGGCTCTCTATTAAAAGGAGGCCTTAATATCCCTTAGTTTCCTTATCGACCCCGCTGCCACGGGAGGGTAGGACAAAATATGTCATGCAAGTTCTTTCCATAAGCACGTATGACTATGGAATACATGCCTACATTATATTTATGAACTGGAGCTAGTTTTGTATCGCCTTAGGTTATGATTGTTATATGGTGGATATCATCCAACAAATCCACCAATCCAATGCCTACTAGTTTTTCATATATTGCTCTTGCTAAGTTACTATTGTTACTGCTACACTTACAACTGCTACAAAATCATTGCTATCATTGTTACTGTTACTACTACTATTACCATTGCCATCAAAACTATCATATTACTATGCTACTAATCACTTTGTCGTAGATAATTAATCTCCATGTGTGGTTGAATTGACAACTCAACTGCTAATTGAAAATATTCTTTGGCTCCCCTTGTGTCGAATCTATAAATTTGGGTTGAATACTCTACCCCCCAAAACTATTGCGATCCCCTATACTTGTGGGTTATCAAGACCTTTTTCTGGCGCCGTTGTCGGGGAGCATAGCTATATTTTTTGAGTCACTTGGGAATATTATCAATTTATCATTATGAAGAATCTGAAGCATACAAAGACCAAGATCGTTCCCTCTAGGACGAGGGGAGGTAAGGAACTACCATCACACTCTGCACTTGATTCACCTTCTGTTTGAGTAGACTTGCAACACCACCATGTGTTTTTAATCCTTATATGTCGCAAGTTATTGATGATGCTACTTCTATAAATACTACTCATGATGATGCTAGTACCTTGCTTGATGATGGTGTGCCACTAGGTGATTTTCTTGATGAACAAATTGCTAGAGTTAGAGAGAAGGAAATTACTGAAATTGATGAGATCACTGAAACTGATGAAGTACTTGAAACTGAAAATCTTGAAACACCTATGAGGCCTAGTGCTCCTAGATATGAATTGCCTAAAGTACCTGAGGGTTATGTTATGGATGAGGAGACAACTAAAGACTTTTTTGCTTGCAATGATAGAGATGATCTAAAGAAATTATTATGCAAACTGAAAGAAAAATCTTTGAATGCTCGAATGAAATGTGATCCTCAGTTTTCCACCTCACCTACCTTTGTTGATGATAAGGATTATGAATTCTCTGTCGACCCAGAGTTAATTACTTTGGTTGAATCTGATCCTTTTCATGGTTATGAAAGTGAAATTGTTGTGGCACACCTTACTAAATTGAATGATATAGTCACCCTATTTGCTCATGATGAGAAGATTCTCTAATACTATATTCTCAAATCATAATCACTCTCATTAAAGGATGATGCTAAGATATGGTATAATACTCTTGATTCTGGTTGTGTGTGTAGTCCCCAGGATATGATTTACTACTTCTTTGAAAAATATTTTCCTGCTCATAAGAAGCAAGCTACCTTACAGGAAATATTTAACTTCGTGCAAATTGAAGAAGAGAGTCTCCCACAAGCTTGGGGGAGGATTCTCAAATTGCTTAATGCTTTGCCTGATCATCCTCTTAAGAAAAATGAAATACTTGATATCTTCTATAATGGACTAATCGATGCTTGTAGGGACTTCCTAGATAGTTGTGTTGGTTGTGTTTTCAGGGAACGAACTGTTGGACAAGCTGAGGAATTATTGAATAATATATTAAAAATTATGATGATTAGACTCTTCCTGAACCACTGCCTAAACCCACTCCGAAGAAGAGTGGTAGCTTATACCTCAGTCTGGAAGATATGCAAGAGGCAAAGAAAAGTATGAAGGAAAAATGTATTAAAGCAGAGGGTGTTCAAAATTTACCTCCTATTGAAGAAATACATGGACTTGACACACAACCACCAAATGTGATAGAGGTAAATTATTTAATGAAATTTGATGAAAGTGACATCCCTCACAATAAACATCCTTAGTCAATGCCTTTATGAGTTTGACAACTACATTAGAAAACAAGATCACTTCAATGTGAATGTTATGAAACAATTGAAATATAATTCTGATATGATTGCTTGCTTGAGTGACTTGTTATTTAGAATCTCCAATGATGTTAGAGGTGTAGGAAAACATGCCTCTATGGTTCAAACTCAGTTAGAACAAGTTGCTAAATCTCAAAGAGAATTGCTTGATGAAATGAATAATAATATAAATGACTTTCATGTTACACTGGTACGCATTGGTGCTATACAAAAGGTTTTTAACCCCTTTATGCAACGGCATTTGGAATCGTCGCCAAGTGAGTGTGGGCGATAGGGGGGTCCTTCCCACACGACCCAAAAGCCATCGGGGATAGGCCCTCCTGGCACACAGGCTGGGGAAAAATGAGCTCGTGTGCGATCGGGCGAGGCATCGAAACCCAAGCGTTTCTGTTCATACGTACATCCCACACGGTGAATCGCAGAAAAACATTTCCATTCGTATATATATCACAGACAGTCAATCCAAGGAGTACATTTCCGTTCTTATGTACATCCCACATAGTCAATCCAGGGAAAACGTTTCCGATCGTATGTACATCCCAAACAGTCAATCCAGGGAAAATGTTTCCGTTCGTATGTACATCCCACACAGGTTTATGTATAGGCTCGTGTGTGATAGGTGTAACTATCACACATGCTCTGCCTTGGATAACTGTTTGCTTTTATCAACTACATCACACATGATTTGATGAAGAAAACTGTGTGGCATTGGGCTATCCATCACAAGCGCTTTTACTTCTAGAACCGTTTGCAAAGTTCCATGACCCATTTAGCAGGTTTATTAGTTTACAGTTAATAATTCCAGTATTACTCAAATTCACATTTCATATCGAACAACTGTTTTCCAATTTCATATCAGGCACATAGATATATTTTAACATCACAGTACGATAGCTACCTGAAAATAGCACAGTACAACATATAGCTAGTTCAACTTCATAACAACAATATATTCATTTCCCTAATTGAGATCATCAAGGCTCGTCTTATTGAAGGAAATATGCCCTAGAGGCAATAATAAAGTTGTTATTTTATATTTCCTTATTCATGATAAATGTTATTATTCATGCTAGAATTGCATTAACCGGAAACTTGATACATGTGTGAATACATACAAAACACTGTGTCCCTAGTATGCCTCTACTTGACTAGCTTGTTAATCAAAGATGGTTAAGTTTCCTAGCCATAGACATGTGTTGTGATTTGATGAACATGATCACATCATGAAAGTGCAACTATCCCTGGGTGGTTTTGGTAATTCCTAACAACATATAGCTCATTAGTCTAATGCTATTTCAAGATAAATATTTCAGAAAAGCTCAATGTTTGGCATGGCATGGATGAGAAACGTGGACCCCTCAAAATGCTAAGGACAAAAGGATTGGCTCAAGCTCAAAGCACAAGACTCTACATTTTTCATTTAGTGATCCAAGATCACATTGAGTCCATAGGAAAAGCCAATACTATCAAGAGGGGGTGAGGTGTTGCTTAATGAGGTTCTTGCTCAAAGTGCTTAGTGATATGCTCCAAAAACCCTCAACTACTTTCTCACATCCTCATATGTCCCAAACCAAAAGTCAAACTCGGCCACACCGAATCTATCTATCCGGCGCCGCCGAGTTCAGTTGACATAGACACTGCCAGAAACCCTAGTCTTTTCAGTCTCACTGATAGGGATCTCGGTCTCACCGAGATGGGATTGTAATCTCTCTGTTTCCCTTCATAACGTTTCGATCAAACCGAGATGAGCGATCGGTCCCACCGAGATTGCAATGCAAACTCACTGTTTCCCTTTCGTAACGTTTCGTCCAACCGAGATGAGCGAATCGGTCCCACCGAGTTTGCCCGACCAACTCTCTGTTTGTCTATTACCAAAATCGGTCTCACCGAGTTTGTGTAATCGGTCTCACCGAGTTTGTGTAATCGGTCTCACCGGGATTATGTTATGCCCTAATCCTAACCATATCGGTCCTACCGAGTTGACGTATCGGTCCCACCGAAATGCCTAACGGTCACATTATGAACTTAATCGGTCTGACGGAGTTTCACGATTCGGTCCCACCGAGTTTGGTAAGTTGTGTGTAACGGTTAGATTTTGTGTGGAGGCTATATATACCCCTCCACCCACTCTTCATTCGTGAAGCGAGCCATCAGAACATGCCTACACTTCCAACATACATTTTCTGAGAGAGAACCACCCACTCTTGTGTTGAGGTCAAGATATTCCATTCCTACCACATAAATCTTGATCTCTAGCCTTCCCCAAGTTGCTTTCCACTCAAATCTTCTTCCCACCAAATCCAAATCCTGTGAGAGAGTGTTGAGTGTTGGGGAGACTATCATTTGAAGCACAAGAGCAAGGAGTTCATCATCAACACACCATTTGTTACTTCTTGGAGAGTGGTGTCTCCTAGATTGGCTAGGTGTCACTTGGGAGCCTCCGTCAAGATTGTGGAGTTGAACCAAGGAGTTTGTAAGGGCAAGGAGATCGCCTACTTCGTGAAGATCTACCCTAGTGAGGCAAGTCCTTCCTGGGCGACGATCATGGTGGGATAGACAAGGTTGCTTCTTCGTGGACGCTTCATGGGTGGAGCCCTCCGTGGACTCGCGCAACCGTTACCCTTCATGG
The DNA here is from genome assembly GCF_018294505.1 of Triticum aestivum. Lineage (NCBI taxonomy): Eukaryota > Viridiplantae > Streptophyta > Magnoliopsida > Poales > Poaceae > Triticum > Triticum aestivum. The sequence continues at coordinate 195,003,392 of NC_057813.1, forward strand.
GTTGAAGTCTCCATCAACGTGGATGTATGATAGCACCACCTATCGGAACCACGGCTAAAAACTCTCCGTGTCAACATTGCGTTTGCCTCACCAAACTCCTCCCTTTACCTTCATATGCAATTTTTTTACATTCCGCTGCTATACTCTTAGAATTGCATGTGTAGGTTGATTGCTTGACTTGTGCTAAGTTGCTAAAATCTGCCAAGAACTAAAACTGGGAAAAGGCTAGATTTTTATTTGGTCAAGTAGTCTAATCACTCCCCTCTAGACATACTTTCGATCCTACAAGTGGTATTAGAGCTTTGGTCTCCATTTGCTTTGATTTCCATAGCTTTTGGTGGTCATAGCCTTGGTTTCACAACCTAGGAGAGTATGGCATCTAGCGAGGGAAATTACCACCGTAGAGGTCTTACTTTGATGGTACAAATTTTGCTAGTTGGAAGCATAAGATGAAAATGCATATTCTTGGACATAACCCCGCCGTTTGGGCTATTGTGTGTATTGGCTTGCAAGGTGAATTCTTTGATGGGAGAGAACCGAACCGTGAAGCTACCGCGGAAAAGTTGAAGATGCTGTAATACAATGCTCAAGCTTGTGACATTCTCTTCAACGGATTGTGCCCCGAAGAATTCAACAAAATCAGCCGTCTTGAGAATGCAAAGGAAATTTGGGATACTTTGATTGATATGCACGAAGGTACCGACTCCGTCAAGGAATCCAAGTTGGATGTGCTTCAAAGTAAACTTGACAAGTTCAAAATGAAGGATGGTGAAGGCGTCGCTCAAATGTACTCTAGGCTTGCTCTCATCACAAATGAGATTGCCGGCTTAGGAAGTGAAGAGATGACCGACAAATTCATCATCAAGAAGATCCTAAGAGCCTTGGATGGAAAATATGATACCGTGTGCACATTGATCCAAATGATGCCCAATTACAAAGATCTCAAGCCAACGGAAGTCATTGGAAGAATTGTTGCTCATGAGATGTCACTCAAGGATAAGGAAGATCTCCACGACAAGTCAAGTGGTGCTTACAAAGCCTCATGTGAAGATCCCACGTCATCAAGTGAGAAACAAACCTTCAATGAAGAATTGAGCCTAATGGTGAAGAACTTCAACAAGTTCTACAAGAGTAGAAGCAAGGAAAGAAGTTCCAAGTCAAGGTCCTACAATGACAAAAGATCTTCTAGTCGTGAGCATAATTGCTACAATTGTAGAAGACCCAGACACTATTCCAATGAGTGTACGGCTCCCTACAAAAGAAGGGAAGATTCTCCAAAAAGAAGGAGTAGAAGAGAAGAATCACCATCAAGAGAAAGAAGGAGTAGAGATGATCGTTATGAACGAAGAACATCCCGGAGAAGCAAGGATTCGGAAAGGAAGGACAAATCATCAAAGAGCTACACAAAACAAAGACATCAAGATCATGTTGGTGAATGGGTATCCGGCTCTGACTCCGACAATCACTCCGAGAGAAGCTATCACTCCGACTCCGAATATACTCAAGATGAAGGTGTTGCCGGTCTAGCACTTGTGTGAACTAACTCCTACGACATATTTGACTCACCAAATGAAGGAATTGGAAGATGCTTCATGGCTAAAGGCCCAAAGGTATCACACCCCGAGTATGTTGATTTCAATAGTGATGAAGATGACTTGTTAGGTGATGCTTATTTACTTGTTGACAACTCTAGTGATGAATACTATGATGAAACGTCAATTAATCATGCTAATCAAGATAAAACGAATGACAATGATAAGGAGAAGATTGAGCGCCTAACTAAAGAACTAAACACTCTTAACTTAGCTCATTAAACCACCTTGGAAGATCATCGAGAACTTTTAAAGACTCATGAGAAGTTACGCTTTGAAAAGCTCAACCTTGAGCAAGAGCATGAGTTTTTAAAGTCAATCAATGATGATCTTCGCAAGAAAAGTTCTTATTACACTGCCAAGCGTTTACTCTTATCTACTTACATGCCACAAGTCAAGTCTAGTAACAAGAACAAGAAAGATTCTTCATCCAGTAGTAACAACAATCATGCTAAATCCAATGTTGTTGCTTCTAGTAGTTCTCTTGATTCCACTAATGATTCTCTTAGCCAAGTTACACTTGAGCAAGAAAATAGCTTATTGAAGGGAATTATAGAGAAAGGTGTTTACAAGAGCCTTGCCGGAAGTAAGCAATTCGAGGAAATTGTATGCAAGCAAGGAAGACACCGGAAGAATCAAGGTGTTGGTTTTGAACGAAAGTTCAATGCCAATGGAGTTGAGTGGGAAGAAGATCAATACCCCAAGACGAAGTTTGTTCCTCAACAAGAGAAGTACAATCCTACTTCTTTCAAAGGAACACAAGCTCAAGATGATCTTCCACCACAAGACCACAAGCAAAAAGGCAAGGATAAGCTTTAAGAGGAGATTGATGCATTTGAAGAAGCTCCTAAGGCCTTGGTCAAGTAGGTTCCCAAGACTAAATCAATTTCTACTTCATCAAGTACGACTACAAATCCAAGGATTCCCATCAAGATGATGTGGATTCCAAATAAGAAGAACTAGAGAGTTCTTGAGAGTGACTCCGCCAACATACTTCAATCATATCATTTTGGCAAGGACAAGTGCAATCAACTTCCACATCTTGCACTAGTTCAAGGAGTCACAAACCCTCTTGTTGGTAAGACAAGGGACAAGGTAACCTAATGCTTTCATGGACATCATCTTGTGTGTGCATCACTCTATGTCTATGGATATCCTTGCTTGTTCCTTATGGGACTAACCCGTGTAGGTATTGAAAGTGCAACTCACTCCAACGGACTGCTCCAAATGATCTATATCAACATTGAGCGTCCACATCTTCAACACCTACATGAAGTCATCATCGACAAAACCCAAGGTTAGTTCATCCCTCTAAGGGGGGATCTCACATCTAGGGGGAGCTTAACTCTAAGAATTGAGTCAAAGCAACTCTAATGGTGTGAACACATTAATGCATTATGTAAAAGTGGTAACCCCACTTGAGCTTAAACGATGAGTATGACCTATGATCAAATGTTCTCATTTGACTCCTAAGTCAATATACTCATATATAGATGACCTAGTCATCGCCAATTGTTTGATAGATGCTATAATTGGTTGTGCATGCTTTGCCACATATTTCATTTGCCATTTTATTGTGTGAGCATGTTGGTGCATATTTTACTCATTCAAGGACATCCACTTGTTGTTTTGATTGTTTGGTTCTTTCTTCTTTTAGCCAAGTGGATGGACAAGAATGCCTAAGAACCTTCTTTAGCTATCTATGATTTTCTCATCTCAAACTCTATTCATGCTACATCACAAAATTTGATCAAGTCAGATTCGAACCACTCTGTGTGAGGAGCACTCGGAGTCCCCGATTCGTCATAGACTTAAACTTCCAAAACCTCTTTGTGATTCTCGGTCTGACTGATTCTTCCATTTCGGTCCTACCGAGATCATCAAGTTGATCTGAGTTTTCAATCTCGGTGCAACCGATTTGAACTTTTCGGTCTCACCGATTTGCTGTAACTGAAACAGTTATGCATCTCGGTGCCACCGAGTTGTTCCACTCGGTCACACCGACAGGGTTGGGCTATATATAGACACGGGCAAAATTTTGGAAATTTCTCTGAAACCCTTCGCCCGCGCAACAGCTCGCTCTGCCATCGTGGTCTCCGGATCGTCTCCTCGTCGCCAGCAGCCTCCTGTCGATGGTCTCCGCCACCGTCAATAGATTTCGTCCCCGCCGTTGCCGCCGTAGCAAGTCCACCGCCAAGTTAGGGTATGGACTTAATCTTTGTGCTATACACGTCTGATTCCTGGCACATTGTTTTCATATTGATTCTTGCCATGATTGAAACTCTTCTATCCAGCCAAAGTAGTTCATAGATTAGATGTGATTCAAATTTTTAGGGTTAGGTTTTCGCCGAAACCATCTCGGACCCACCGAGTTGAAAAACTCGGTCTCACCGATTTGGCTTATGCCATTGCACTAGTGACTCTCGGTCTGACCGAGAATTACTAATCGGTGCAACCGATTTGAGGATTCAGTGAAACCCTAGCCGTCTCGGTACCACCGAACTGAAACTCGGTCCAACCGAGATCATCAGTTTAGGTTCCAAAACTGCTTCGGTATCACTGAGTTTGAAAATCGGTGGATCCGAAATGCTTTCATGGACATCATCTTGTGTGTGCATCACTCTATGTCTATGGATATCCTTGCTTGTTCCTTATGGGACTAACCCGTGTAGGTATTGAAAGTGCAACTCACTCCAACGGACTGCTCCAAATGATCTATATCAACATTGAGCGTCCACATCTTCAACACCTACATGAAGTCATCATCGACAAAACCCAAGGTTAGTTCATCCCTCTAAGGGGGGATCTCACATCTAGGGGGAGCTTAACTCTAAGAATTGAGTCAAAGCAACTCTAATGGTGTGAACACATTAATGCATTATGTAAAAGTGGTAACCCCACTTGAGCTTAAACGATGAGTATGACCTATGATCAAATGTTCTCATTTGACTCCTAAGTCAATATACTCATATATAGATGACCTAGTCATCGCCAATTGTTTGATAGATGCTAGAATTGGTTGTGCATGATTTGCCACATATTTCATTTGCCATTTTATCGTGTGAGCATGTTGATTGCATATTTTACTCATTCAAGGACATCCACTTGTTGTTTTGATTGTTTGGTTTATTTCCTTTTGCCAAGTGGATGGACAAGAATGCCTAAGAACCTTCTCTAGCTATCTATGCTTTTCTTGTCTCAAACTCTATTCATGCTACATAACAAAGTTTGATCAAGTTAGATTCGAACCACTCTGTGTGAGGAGCACTCGGAGTTCCCGATTCGTCATAGACTTAAACTTCCAAAACCTCTTTGTGCATTTCGGTCTGACCGATTCACCCTTTTCGGTCATACCGAGATCACTAAGTTGATCTAGGTTTTCAACCTCAGTGCAACCGATTAGAACCTTTCGGTCACACCGAGTTGCAGTAACTGCTCACAGTTTTGCATCTCGGTGCCACCGAGTTGTTCCACTCGGTCACACCGACAGGGACAGGTTATATATACTGACGGGTGAAATTTTGGAAATTCTTCCGAAACTCTTCACCCGCGCGTAACCTGCTCTGCCTCTTCGGGTCTCCGGATCATCTTCTCGCTGCCAAAGACCTCCCGCCGCTGGTCTCCGCTGCCGTCAACGGCAATCTGCCCCGTCGTTGCCGCCATAGCAAGTTCACCGTCGAGTTAGGGTATGAACTTGATACTTTGTGCTATTCATTAACTCCGATTCGTAGCACATTGCTTTGCCATGATTCTTGCCACGTATGAAATCATCCTGTCCAGCGAAAACATCTCGTAGATTAGATTAGATTTGAAAATTTAGGGTTAGGTTTCCGCCAAACTCATCTCGGACCGACCGAGTTGTTGAAATCGGTCTCACCGATTTGGCTTAGGCCATTGCACATGTGATTTTCGGTCTGACCAAGAATTGCAAATCGGTGTGACCGAGTTTGATTCTCTGTGAAACCCTAGAGGTCTCGGTGCCACCGAACTGTGACTCGGTCTGACCGAGTTCAGTAGTTTAGGTTGCAAAAGCTGCTTCAGTATCACCGAGTTTACAAATCGGTAGCTCCGAAACGCTTTCTGTGCAGAACTAAAACTAAGTTTTTGACTCAATTGTTTTGCAAAGCCTCTGTACTTTGTGATGCTCATCCACTCTATCTCATCTATATCTATTCACTGGGTCTGCTGTCAGTGAGTTTGCAGAAATGTCTGATCAAAGTGATAGCCAGAACAAGTCTGAAGAGCAAGCTCAATTGAGTGAGGGCACTAGTCCCTCAAGCAGCTATGATGAGGGCATCAGGAGCACACCCAGTAACTTGCCAAAGGCATCCACCAGGACAAGGAAGAAGAAAACCTCAGATTCTGAAGATGAGGATTATGTGGCTGTTGAGGATGAGGCCACCTCAAAGAAGAAAGTGATGAAGAAGGAGTATGGCAGTGCTGCTACCACAAAGCCAGGTATGAACAAGAAGGCACCTGCCAGGAGAGTGCCTACATCCAAACCCAGGAAGGTTGCCACAGGTGAAACTATGAAGTTCTCCATTGAATCTGAAGAATAAGCTGTTGGTGAAGACAAGAAAAAGAAGAGGGCAAGAACAGCTACTGCCAAAGTCATTGGCAAGCCCTCCATGAGGAGAGATTCTGATGAGGAAGATGAAGAGGAAGAGGATGCTGCTCCAGCACCAAAAGCTCAGAAGCTCATGGGAGATGCAATCAAGTCAGGGGCTGCTTCTAAGCCCAAAGCTGCTCCCAAGGCTACTGCTCCAGCTCAAAGCCTAAACCCAAGAGGAACACCAGAAGTATTCTAGCTGAGGAGAAGAACAAGGCCCCAGTGCCTGAAGCTACAAAAGAAGATGATTCACTTGTTTTGAGAAAACTGAAGCCCAAGATCCCTGACCACAATGATGCACATCCTGTTGCAGAGAACATGAAAATTAGGAAGGATTCTGGACTGGGATTATGGAGACAGTCTGATCCATATGCTGTCAGGAGAAGAACTGTTGTTGACTACATGTTTCACACAAAGGAACAACAAGACTTTTATGAGACGATCTTGCTTGACAAGAAGCCTATTGTCTATGACATGAGATGGGTTAACTGGGAGTACATCAAGGAGAATATAGATCACTATCCAGGTGTACATGACAGCTTCAAAGCATGTGGAGTTGATGCATTTGTTGCCCAGAAGCTCACCTAGTGGAATGATGAGCTGATCATGCAGTTTTACTCCATTGCCCATTTCTACCCAGATAGGAAGATCATATGGATGTCAGAAGGTACTAGGTACCAATCCTCTGTGGAAGAATGGGCTCAGTTGATCAATGCTCCAGAAGAAAGTGAAGATGACTTGGATGTGTATGCTGAAAAGAAGAAAGTGTTGGAAATATGCTCTAGAGGCAATAATAAAATGGTTATTATTATATTTCCTTGTTCATGATAATTGTCTAGTGTTCATGCTATAATTGTATTAACTGGAAACCGTAATACATGTGTGAATACATAGACCACAACATGTCCCTAGTGAGCTTCTAGTTGACTAGCTCGTTGATCAATAGATGGTTATGGTTTCCTGACCATGGACATTGGATGTCATTGATAACGGGATCACATCACTAGGAGAATGATGTGATGGACAAGACCCAATCCTAAGCATAGCACAAGATCGTGTAGTTCGTTTGCTAAGAGCTTTTCTAATGTCAAGTATCATTTCCTTAGACCATGATATTGTGCAACTCCCAGATACCATAGGAATGCTTTGGGTGTACCAAACGTCACAACGTAACTGGGTGGCTATAAAGGTGCACTACAAGTATCTCCAAAAGTGTCTGTTGGGTTGGCATGAATTGAGACTAAGATTTGTCACTCCGTATGACGGAGAGGTATCTCTGGGCCCACTCGGTGATGCATCATCATAATGAGCTCAATGTGACTAAGTAGTTAGTCACGGGATCATGCATTACGAAATGAGTAAAGTGACTTGCCGGTAACGAGATTGAACGAGGTATTGGGATACCGATGATCGAATCTCGGGCAAGTAACGTACCGATTGACAAAGGGAATTGTATACAGGATTGATTGAATCCCCGACATCATGGTTCATCCGATGAGATCATCGTGGAACATGTGGGAGCCAACATGGGTATCCAGATCCCGCTGTTGGTTATTGGACGGAGAACGTCTCGGTCATGTCTGCATGGTTCCCGAACCCGTAGGGTCTACACACTTAAGGTTCGGTGACGCTAGAGTTTTTATGGGAAATAGTATGTGGTTACCGAAGGTTGTTCGGAGTCTCGGATGAGATCCCGGACATGACGAGGAACTCTAGAATGGTCCGGAGGTGAAGATTGATATATTGGACGAAGGGTATTGGAGTCCGAAATTGTTCTGGGAGTACCGGGTGACGACCAGCGTGACCGAAAGGTGTTTCGGAGGCCCCGACAAGCATTGGGGGGCCTTATGGGCCAAGGGGAGGGGGCACACCAGCCCACTAAGGGCTGTGCGCCCCTCCCAACGTCTCTCACGTAACCAGGAGAGGTGGGGGCGCCTCCCCATGGCAGCCGCCCCTCCCGGCTTGGGGGCAAGTTTCCTTGGGGTGGGGGCGCCCAAACCCATCTAGGGTTTCCCCTATGGCCACCACCCCTCCCCTAGGGAACCCTAGGGTGCCTCCTCCACCCCTCCCCCTATATATAGTGAGGGAGAGAGAGGGCAGCCGCACCCCTTCCCCTGGCGCAGCCCCTCCCTCCTCCAACACTTCCTCCTCCTCCGTAGTGCTTAGCGAAGCCCTGCCGGAGAACCACGAGCTCCATCGCTACCATGCCATCGTGCTGCTGGAGTTCTCCCTCAACTTATCCTCTCCCCTTGCTGGATCAAGAAGGAGGAGACGTCCCCTGGCTCTACGTGTGTTGAACATGGAGGCGCCATCCGTTCGGCGCTAAGATCGGAATCGACCGCGATCTGAATCGCTACATGTACGACTCCACCAACCGCGTTCTTGTAACGCTTCCGCATCGCGATCTTCAAGGGTATGAAGATACACTCATCCTCTCCCTCTCTTGTTGCTAGAATCTCCATAGATTGATCTTGGTGATGCGTAGAAAATTTTGAATTATTGCTACGTTAGCCAATAGAAAGACCATAACACTATGGCACACATGTACAAAGAGATCCGAGATGATGCTTTGGAGACTCATAAGTTTGGATCTGTCCATTTCTTGTTGTCTGGTTTGCCTACCATCAACTGGATCCTAAGGCACACATTGCTACCCAAGTCAGGTGATCACAAGATGATCAGAGGACATGCTATCAATTTTCTACATTTGTTTGATGTGCCTCAAAAGTTTAAAGTCATGAGTCTGATTGTGGAGACAATCAAAAGAACAACAGCTGATCAGAAGAGATCTTGTGGGTATGCCCCACAAATTCAGGAGCTCATCAACTCCAAGATGGGCACATGCAAATATCTGTTGAATAAGGAGCACCTGCCCATCTACCCTGACTTTGAGGACAACACTGTTGTTATGAATGAGAATGAACCATCATCAGCTCAAGCACATGAGAAGAGAGAGAAGGCAAGGGCACAGAAAGCTACAAAAATGCCAACTGCTGAAGAGGCATCTCAAGTATTCCTGAAGAGCAAGCAAGATCAGCTTGGCTATCTGATTGCCTCCACCTTGAGGATTGAGAAGGGCTTGGCCACCCTGACTCAAAACCAGGAGAGCTTAGAGAGGATCATTGATCAGAAATTCTATGCTCTTGATGTCAAGGTAACTGAGATCCAAACTGCAGTTGAGCAACTTCAGGAGGAAGTGGAGGAGAAGAAGGGCAAGTCTACTATAGATACTTTTGTTAGAGTGCCCATAGGACAGAGATCTGCTGAAGTGCCTGTTCCAGATACTAGAGCTACTACATCTGCACCACCAGCCATAGCTTCAGTACCACCAGCTCCAGCAGCCACTCCACCAGCTCCAGCTACATCTACATACGCTTTCGTCCTTGGATTCATCTCTACACCACCTCATGAAGACCAAGCCTGAGAGTCGTTTAGCACTATGCATTTTTTGAACTTTTTGGTAACTTGTTGCCAAAGGGGGAGAAAATGTATAGGTCATAGGCTTCGAGAGAGAGAGTGTTGCCTTTTATCTCTCTTGTTTTTGGTTGAACTTCTTGATTGTGTGCTTGTGAGCTACTTGTTTACTTGTTTGGTCATGTGTTTGATCATATGCTACCCTTAATGCTTGTTGGATGACATTATCTCTTATATCCTTATATGATCATTCACTTTGCTTGGTGATGAGTGCATCTGTTCAATTATTATCATTTTGAGCGCTCCACCAAGATGTATGTGACATGAAAAAGTAACCCATGATCCTAACACATTGTGCATTTGCTGTCCGAAGCAAATTTTAAATAATGCACAAATTTAGGGGGAGCTCTTGCTTATCACATACTTCTCAAAGCGATGATGCTTTTCAATCTTATTATCATTTGTCGAAGCTTTGATCTATATGTTGTCATCAATTACCAAAAAGGGGGAGATTCAAAGTGCAACTATCCCTGGGTGGTTTTGGTAATTCCTAACAACATATAGCTCATTGAGCTAATGCTATTTCAAGATAAATATTTCAGAAAAGCTCAATGTTTGGCATGGCATGGATGAGGAACGTGGACCCCTCAAAATGCTAAGGACAAAAGGATTGGCTCAAGCTCAAAGCACAAGACTCTACATTTTTCATTTTAGTGATCCAAGATCACATTGAGTCCATAGGAGAAGCCAATACTATCAAGAGGGGGTGAGGTGTTTCTTAATGAGGTTCTTGCTCAAAGTGCTTAGTGATATGCTCCAAAAACCCTCAACTACTTTCTCACATCCTCATATGTCCCAAACCAAAAGTCAAACTTGGCCCCACCGAATCTTTCTATCCGGCGCCACCGAGTTCAGTTAACATAGCCACTGCCAGAAACCCTAGTCTTTTCGGTCTCACCGATAGGGATCTCGGTCTCACCAAGATGGGATTGTAATCTCTCTGTTTCCCTTCATAACGTTTCGGTCAAACCGAGATGAGCGATCGGTCCCACCGAGATTGCAATGCAAACTCACTGTTTCACTTTCGTAATGTTTTGGTCCAATCGAGATGAGCGAATCGGTTCCACCGAGTTTGCCCGACCAACTCTCTATTTATATATAACCAAAATCGGTCTCACCGAGTTTGTGTAATCGGTCTCACCGAGATTACGTTATGCCGTAACCCTAACCATATCGGTCCTACCGAGTTGACGTATCAGTCCCACCGAAATGCCTAACAGTCACATTATGAACTAAATCGATCTAACGGAGTTTCACGATTCGGTCCCACCGAGTTTGGTAAGTTGTGTGTAACGGTTAGATTTTGTGTGGAGGCTATATATACCCCTCCACCCACTCTTCATTCATGGAGAGAGCCATCAAAACATGCCTACACTTCCAACATACATTTTCTGAGAGAGAACCACCCACACTTGTGTTGAGGTCAAGATATTCCATTCCTACCACATAAATCTTGATCTCTAGCCTTCCCCAAGTTGCTTTCCACTCAAATCTTCTTTCCACCAAATCCAAATCCTGTGAGAGAGAGTTGAGTGTTGGGGAGACTATCATTTGAAGCACAGGAGCAAGGAGTTCATCATGAACACAACATTTGTTACTTCTTGGAGAGTGGTGTCTCCTAGATTGGCTAGGTGTCACTTGGTAGCCTCCGTCAAGATTGTGGAGTTGAACCAAGGAGTTTGTAAGGGCAAGGAGATTGCCTACTTCGTGAAGATCTGCCCTAGTGAGGCAAGTCCTTCCTGGGCGACGACCATGGTGGGATAGACAAGGTTGCTTCTTCGTGGACGCTTCATGGGTGGAGCCCTCCGTGGACTTGCTCAACCGTTACCCTTCGTGGGTTGAAGTCTCCATCAACGTGGGTGTACGACACCACCTATCGGTACCACGGATAAAAAATCTTTGTGTCAACATTGCATTTGCCTCCTCAAACTCCTCCCTTTACCTTCATATGCAATTTTTTTACATTCCGCTGCTATACTCTTAGAATTGCATATGTAGGTTGATTGCTTGACTTGTGCTAAGTTGCTAAAATCTGCCAAGAACTAAAATTGGGAAAATGCTAGATTTTTATTTGGTCAAGTAGTCTAATCACCCCCCTCCAGACATACTTTCGATCCTACACATCATTAGAAGAATGATGTGATGGACAATACCCATCCATTAGCTTAGCATAATGATCGTTCAGTTTTATTGCCACTTCTTTCTTCATGTCAAATACATATTCCTTCGACTATGAGATTGTGCAACTCCCGGATACCGGTAGACTGCCTTGTGTGCTATCAAAGATCACAACGCAATTGGGTGATTATAAAGATGCTCTACAGGTATCTCTGAAGGTGTTTGTTTGGTTGGCATAGATCGAGATTAGGATTTGTCACTCTGAGTATCGGAGAGGTATCTCTGGGCCCTCTTGGTAATGCACATCATAAGAAGCCTTAAAAGCAATGTAACTAATGAGTTAGTTGCAGAATGATGCATTACGGAACGAGTAAAGAGATTTGCCAGTAACGAGATTGAACTAGGTATGAAGATATCGACGATCGAATCTCGGGCAAGTAACATACCGATGACAAAGGGAATAATGTTGTCATAACGGTTCGACCTATAAAGATCTTCATAGAATATGTGGGAGCCAACATGAGCATCTAGGTTCCGCTATTGATTATTGACCGTAGAGGTGTCTCGGTCATGTCTACATAGTTCTCGAACCCGTAGGGTCTGCACGCTTAACGTTTGATGACGATTTGTATAATATGAATTATGTGCTTTGGTGACCGAATCTTGTTCGGAGTCCCGGATGAGATCACGGACATGACAAGGAGTCTTGAAATGGCCGAGAGGTAAAGATTTATATATTGCATGATAGTATTCGGACACCGGAAGTGTTCCGGAATGTATCGGGTACATATCGGAGTACCGTGGGGGGTTACCGGACCCCTCGGGGGAAGATATGGGCCATAGGAGGGAGGCACACCAGCCCACAAGGGGTGGTGCGCCCCCCACCAGGGAAGGAGGCTGAATTGGACTAGGGGAGGGGGCGGCGCCCCCCTCTTTCCTTCTCCCCCTCTCTCTCTTCCCCTTTTTCCTCCTCCGGTAAAAGGAAAGGGGGGAGCGAATCCTACTAGGAGCCCAAGTAGGATTCCTCCTACTTGGACGCGCCTAGGGCTAGCTCCCTCCCCCTCCCTCCTTTATATACGTGGGGTGGGGCGCCTAGAACACACATCAATTGTTCCAAGCCGTGTGCGGCGCCCCCTCCACAGTTTACGCCTCCGGTCATATTCTCGCAGTGCTTAGGCGAAGCCCTGTGTAGATCACTTCACCATCATTGTCACCACGTCGTCATGCTGACGGAACTCATCTACTTCCTCGACACTCTGCTGGATCAAGAGCTCGAGGGACGTCATCACAGTGAACATGTGCAGAACTCGGAGGTGACGTACGTTTGGTACTTGATCGGTTGAACGAGAAGAAGTTCGACCACATCAACCGCGTTAGCAAACGCTTCTGCTTTCGATCTATGAGGGTACGTGGACATACTCTCCCCCTCTCGTTGCTATGCATCTCCTAGATAGATCTTGAATGAGCGTAGGATTTTTTTGACATTGCATGTTACGTTCGCCAACAGTGCCATCAGAGCCAGGTCTATGCATAGATGATATGCACGAGTAGAACACAAAGAGTTATGGGCAGTGATTGTCATACTGCTTACCATCAATGTCTTATTTTGATTCAGCAGTATTGCTGGATGAAGCGGCCCAGACCAACCTTACATGACCACGTTCATGAGATCGACAGACATGCAACTAATTTTGCATAAAGGTGGCTGGCAGGTGTCTGTTTCTCCAACTTTAGTTGAATCAAATTTCACTGTGACCAGTCATTGTTGAAGGTTAAAAGAACAAAATAGATAAATCATCGTTGTGGTTTTGTGCCGTAGGTAAGAACGGTTCTTGCTAGAAGCCCTTAGCAGCCACGTAAAACTTGCAACAATAAAGTAGAGGATGTTTAACTTGTTTTTGCAGGGCATGTTGTGATGTGATATGGTCAAGACATGATGTGATATACTTTGTTGTATGAGATGATCATGTTTTGTAGAAGTTACAGGCAACTAGAAGGAGCCTTATGGTTATCACTTATTGTATGAAATACAAACTCCATGTAATTGCTTTAATTTATCACTAAGCGGTAGCGATAGTCATAGAACCAATAGTTGGCGAGATGACCACAATGCTGCAATGGAGATCAAGGTGTCAAGCCGGTGACGATGGAGATCATGACGTTGCTTTGGCAATGGAGATCAAAAGCACAAGATGATGATGGCCATATCATGTCACATATTTTGATTGCATGTGATGTTTATCTTTATGCATATTATTTTGCTTAGTACAGCGGTAGCATTATAAGATGATCCCTTAACTAAATTTCAAGGTATAAGTGTTCTCCCCGAGTATGCACCGTTGCAAAAGCTCTTCATGCTGAGACACCACATGATGGTCGGGTGTGATAGGCTCTACGTTCAAATACAACAGGTGCAAGCCAGTTTTGCACATGCGGAATACTCGGGTTAAACTTGACGTGCCTAGCATGTACAGATATGGCCTCGGAACACTATAGACCGAAAGGTCGAACGTGAATCATATAGTAGATATGATCAACATAGAGATGTTCACGATTGATGACTACTCCATCTCGCGTGATGATCAGACATGGTTTAGTTGATTTGGATCACGTATCATTTAGATGACTTGAGGGATGTCTATATAAGTGGGAGTCTTAAGTAATATGAATTGAACTTAATTTATCATGAACTTAGTCCTGATAGTTTTTGCATATCTATGTTGTAGATCAATGGCCCATGCTACTGTTCCCTTGAAGTTTAATGTGTTCCTAGCAAAAGCTAAGTTGAAAGATGATGGTAGCAACTACACAGGCTGGGTCCGTAACTTGAGGATTATCCTCATTGCTGCACAGAAGAATTATGTCCTTGATGCACCACTAGGTGAAAGGCCTGCTGTAGAAGCAGAAGCTAACATTATGAACGTCTGGTAAGCTCGATCTGATGACTACTCGTTAGTTCAGTGTGCCATGCTTTATGGCTTAGAACCAGGCCTTCAAATACGTTTGAACGTCATGGACCATATGAGATGTTCCAGGAGTTGAAGTTAATATTTCAAGCAAATGCCCGAGTTGAGAGATATGAAGTCTCCAACAAGTTCTATAGCTGCAAGATGGAGGAGAACAGTTGTGTCAGTGAACACATACTCAGAATGTCTGGATATCATAATCATTTGACTCAGCTGGGAGTTAATCTTCCAGATAATTGTGTCATTGTCAGAGTTCTTCAATCACTGCCACCAAGCTATAAAGGCTTCATGATGAACTATAATATGCAAGGGATGGAGAAGACTATTCCCGAGCTCTTTGCAACGCTCAAGGCTGCGGAGGTAGAAATCAAGAAGGATCATCAAGTGTTGATGGTTAACAAGACCACTAGTTTCAAGAAAAAGGGCAAGGGAAAGAAAGGGAACTTCAAGAAGAATGGAAAGCAAGTTGTCACTCCCGGGAAGAAACCCAAAGCTGGAACCAAGCTTGAAACTGAGTGCTCCTACTGCAATGGGACTGGTCACGCGAAGCGGAACTACCCCAAGTATTTGGCGGATAAGAAGGATGGCAAAGTGAACAAAGGTATATTCGATATACATGTTATTCATGTGTACCTTACTAATTCTCGTAGTAGTGTCTGGGTATTTGATACCAGTTCGGTTGCTCATATTTGTAACTCAAAATAGGGACTATGGATTAAACGAAGATTGGCTAAGGACGAGGTGACGATGCATGTCGGAAATGGTTCCAAGGTCGATGTGATCGCCGTCGGCACACTACCTCTACGTCTACCTTCTGGATTAGTTTTAGACCTGAATAATTGTTATTTGGTGCCAGCGTTGAGCATGAACATTACATCTGGATCTTGTTTAGTGCAAGACGGTTATTCATTTAAATCGGATAATAATTGTTGTTCTATTTATATGAGTAATATTTTTATGGTTATGCACCCTTGAAGAGTAGTCTATTTCTGTTGAATCTCGATCATGGTGATACACATATTAATAATATTGATGCCAAAAGATGCAAAGTTGATAATGATAGTGCACCATATTTGTGGCACTATCGTGTAGGTCATATCGGTGTAAAGCGCATGAAGAAACTCCATGCAGATGGACTTTTGGAATCACTTGATTATGAATCATTTGATACTTGCGAACTATTCCTTATGGGCAAGATGACTAAAATTCCGTTCTCCGGAACAATGGAACAAGCCAATGACTTATTGGAAATAATACATATCGATGTATGCGATCCGATGAGTGTTGAGGCTTGTGGCGGGTATCGTTAGTATCGTTATTTTCTGACCTTCATATATGATTTGAGCACATATGGGTATATCTACTTAATGAAACACAAGTCTGAAACATTTGAAAAGTTCAAAGAATTTCAGAGTGAAGTGGAGAATCATCGTGACAAGAAAATAAAGTTTCTACGATCTGATCGTGGAGGTGAATATTTGAGTTAAGAGTTTGGCGTTCATTTAAAACAATGTGGAATAGTTTCACAACTCACGCCACCTGGAACACCACAGCTTAATGGTGTGTCTGAACGTCGTAACTGTACTTTATTAGATATGGTGCGATCTATGATGTCTCTTACTGATTTACCACTATCGTTTTGGGGTTATGCATTAGAGACAGCTGCATTCACGTTAAATAGGGCACCGTCAAAATCCATTGATACGACATCGTATGAACTGTGGTTTGGCAATAAACCTAAGCAGTCATTTCTTAAAGTTTGGGGATGTGATGCTTATGTCAAAAGGCTTCAACTTGATAAGCTCGAACCCAAATCGGAGAAGTGTGTCTTCATAGGATACCCTAAAGAAACAATTGGGTACACCTTCTACCATAGATCCGACGGCAAGATCTTTGTTGCCAAGAATGGGACCTTTCTATGGAAGGAGTTTCTCTCAAAAGAAGTGAGTGGGAGGAAAGTAGAACTTGATGAGGTAATTGTACCTTCTCTCAATTTGGAAAGTAGCTCATCCGAGAAATCCGTTCCTGTGATGCCTATACCAACTGGAGAGGAAGCTAATGATAATGATCATGAAACTTCAGATCAAGTTACTACAAAACCTCGTAGGTCAACCAGAGCACGATCCGCACCAGAGTGGTATGGTAATCCTATTCTGGAAGTCATGTTACTTGACCATGATGAACCTATGATCTATGGATAAGCTATGATGAGCCCAGATTCCGATAAATGGCTTGAGGCCATGAAATCAGAGATAGGATCCATGTATGAGAACAAAGTATGGACTTTGGTGGATTTGCTCGATGATCGGCGACCCATAGACAATAAATGGATCTTCAAGAAAAAGACCGACCCTGATCATAATGTTACTGTCTATAAAGCTCGACTTGTTGCAAAAGGTTTTCGACAAGTTCAAGGAGTTGACTACGATGAGACTTTCTCACCCGTAGACATACTTAAGTCTGTCTGAATCATGTTAACAATTTCCGCATTTTATGATTATGAAATCTGGCAAATGGACGTCAAAACTGCATTCCTTAATGGATTTCTTAAAGTAGAGTTGTATATGATGCAACCAGAAGGTTTTTTCAATCCTAAAGGTGCTAACAAAGTGTGCAAGCTCCAACGATCCATTTATGGATTGGTGCAAGCATCTCGGAGTTGGAATATATGCTTTGATGAGGTGATCAAAGCATATGGATTTATACAGACTTTCGGAGAAGCCTGTTTTTACAAGAAAGTGAGTGGGAGCTGAAAGGATCGATTTGGTTGACTAGAGGGGGGGGGGGTGAATAGGCAACTAACAATTTTTAGGTTTTCTAGACCCAATTAAACTTAGCATCAAAGTAGGTTGTCTAGATGTGCAACTAGGTGAACAACCTATATGATGCAACAACAACAAGCACACAAGCATGCTAAGGAAACAACACAATATAAGCTTGCACAAGTAAATGTAAGAAATAACCAATAGTGGAGCCGGTGGAGGCGAGGATGTGTTACCGAAGTTCCTTCCCTTTGAGAGGAAGTACGTCTCTGTTGAAGCGGTGTGGAGGCACAATGCTCCCCAAGAAGCCATTAGGGCCACCGTATTCTCCTCATGCCCTCACACAATGCGAGATGCCGTGATTCCACCATTGGTGCCTTTGAAGGCGGCGACCGAACCTTTACAAACAAGTTTAAGGCTATCTCCACAACTTAATTGGAGGCTCCCAACAATACCACGGAGCTTCACCATAATGGAATGTGGCTCCGAGGTGACCTCAACCATCTAGGGTGCTCAAACACCCAAGAGTAACAAGATCCGCAAGGGATTAGTGGGGGGGGGGAATCAAATTTCTCTTGGTGGAAGTGTAGATCCGCGCCTTCTGAACCAATCCCTAAAGAATCAACAAGTTTGATTGGCTAGGGAGAGAGATCGGGCGAAAAAGAGCTTTGGAGCAACAATGTAGCTTGGGGAAAAAGAGGTAGGTCAACTTGGGGAAGAAGACCTCCTTTTATAGTGGGGGAAACAATCCAACCGTTACCCCCTTTTCAGCCTGCACAGAGCTGTACTACTGCTTAGTGGGGCGGTACTACCTCTGGTGCCAGCGGTACTACCGTGACCCCCCCAGCGGTACTATCGCGGTGGCTGAGAGTAGAGACCTCAGAGGGGGAACGAGAGGGGGAGAGAGGGTTTGGGCAGCACCAGTAGTGGTGGTACCCGTGGTACTACCGCTCACGGGCGGTACTACCACTGCTACTACTGCTACTACTACCGCACAACCCGACACGAGGAGAGCACCCTCGAATCAAGGCGGTAGCAGTGCCAACCAAGGACGGTACTACTGCCGATGCACCCAAGCGGTACTACCGCCGTAGAATAGCGGTACTGCCGCTTGAGGTCCATGGGCGGTACTACTGCTTTGGCGGCGGTACTACTGCTAGCACCTCACAACCTCCACTTCAATGAAATCATAAACTCCAAGGAGAAGAAATGAACTGGGGGTGCAAAGATGAAGTGTACGTGCTGATTCCACCCTAGCCTATCCATAGTGGACCCCCTCTTGATAGTACGGTGTCTCCTACGACTCAAGTCCACCAAAACCGAAACGAAAGAGACTACACCATCTTCACTTGAAACTCCGAGGGGCAACAAATCATCTTGTGCCTAGACATGAGATATCTGAAATGCTCAATGCACACGATTAGTCCGCAAAAGCATTGTCATCACTCACCAAAACCATATAGGGAGAAATATGCCAATCTCCCCTTTTTAGTGGATTGATGACAACACGGGATTTGCACATAAGGATATAAAATGAACATAAGCAAACCCAACATCTATAAAATATAGACAGGCTCCCCCTAGATGTGTGCACTCTATAGATATGCTTTGGACTACATGGCACACATACTAGGATCAACACTCCCCCTAATTTTATAGACGAGGCAAAACTTGCAACAAAATAAGTGATAATAAGTCAGGAGGCAAGGTAAAGTAAGTGAGCATGAAGTAAGGGGCACAAGATAGCATAAGCTCACAATATACTAAACATACTAGACAATAAGATAAGCTCGAGGGCATATGTCTCACACCATATGATAGTCTCCAAGTCCCACACAAACACAACCACAAACTAACAAACCAAAGCAACGAAGGTTCAAAGGAATGAAAGCAAAGCGACACAAGACTTGACAAGACTCGACACAAGACTCGCAAATCCTACCCTCTCTCCCCCTTTGGCATCGAGACACCAAAAAGGCAGAGAGGACACCTATGACACAGGTGGTGGTAGACCTCCAAAGCATCACCAGTCATGTTCCTCCTCCCCAGACTCCTCTGCAGCACGGGATGAAGAGCGAACTCCAGTATCCTCCTCAGACTCACTCCACTGGCAATTCTGTCGGATCCATGGTTCCTCATATGCGATTCACTCCTCGGAGCCACTCGCCACCTCAAGACCAACCTGCCTCATAATTTCCTTGTCGCAATGACGATCCATCTTGGCGTTCACATGAGCCTTGTACTGAACCTTGGCCTGCATGCAGAACAGAGCCTTCATCTTGGCCTTGAGCTTCTTAGCCCATGAGGGCTCTGCTCCAGAGGGCACATAATCCTCATCATCGTCAGCATCAGCCTCTGCCTCAACCTCGTCAGTACCTGACGGAATCCCAGACTTTGGAATCAAAGTGCCCCGATTTTCCTTCTTCCTCAAACGCTTGATATCATGAGAGATCAACTCGCGAGTCTCCAGCACGACACCAGGATAAGTGTGCTCCCAAGCCTTCTCAATAATCAACATGAGAAACAGACCATAGATAGGGCACTTGCGCTCGGAGATAGCTGAGAGAAGCTCAGACCACATGACATGAGAGATACCCAGGGAATCTCCAGTGTTTTCTTCCTTCTCATGCTGACAGAAAAGTGACATGTCCATGAGGAATGAGTGAACCATATCCAAGTTCCCAATGCATGGGAAAAGAGTCTCCCTGAAGATGCGATGAAGAATGTCCAGGAAGGCAGGCAGCTCATACATCTCCTTTTGCGTCTCGGGGTTAATCTTCACAGTGCGGAATGGCCATAGAGCTTGCTTGTGAGTAGAGGTTGTCTTCCGGTGAGGATGAAAGCCAACCGGGTTCTCAAGCCCTTGATCTTCAATCTCACACAATTCCATGAACACCTTCCATTTGACAGACAGAAGCTTGTCATTAGTCATCCAAGTCAAGGTTCTTTCCGCATTAGTGCCCAGATGAACCGTGGCATAGAACTGAGCCACCAAATCCGCATCAAAGTCCTTGTTGAACTCCATGATCTTGAGAATATTCAGCTGAGAACACATTTGCAGAGCTTCGCCAAAGTAGGCAGGATCCTTCTCCATATAGGCAATGTCGATGGAGCGGACATTGACAAAATAATTCTTCTTTGACTTGATCACATCAAAATAGATTGCCCACTGAAAACGGTTCCAGAACGGGCGGTTGACCAAACTGGGTTCTTGATCTTCCACATATGGGTTGCACCGGTGCCTTTCCAAGAACTCCTTCGCAGACATCTCTGTCACAGACTTGGCCCTAGACTTGGGCTTGTTCACAACAGTCTTCTTGGGCCGAGAAGGAGGCGACACTCGAGGAAGCAGCCCCAGACTCAGAAGTGTGATAGCGCTTTGAGCTAGAACGCCCGGGGTTGATACGACGAACCGGTTGCTTTGAAGGGCCATCACTTGGAACCAAACACACAAACATGAGACACAAGACAAGGGAACAAGCATAAGCCAGCAGAAAGAGCAACAAAGATCAAGGTTCGGTAAGAAAAGGATGAAGTTGGCATCCAGCGGTAGTACCGCAACAGGGCAGTGGTAGTACCGCCTAAAGCGCTCAAGCGGTAGTTCCGCTCCATGAGAGTGGTAGTACCACTCTAGGTGGAGGGGGCGGCGGCTCCTTACTACCGCGGCCAAATCCGGCACTGCTGGGATGCCAAATTCAAAAAATATCCCACCAAACATCAATCTACCTAGTCTAGAAGCCTTCCCCAACCTATTCAAGCCTTGATTTAGCCAAAAATCAAGAAATGCAACAACTATTGCCCCTAAAAGCTAGATTGGAACCTAGGCACAAAGAGAAGAGGAACGGGGGCAATACCGACATCCATGGCAAGAGGACAAGGTGGGGATCAATTCCACCAGAGGAAATGGAGAGGGACGACATGGAGACAGCGGCCAGCCAGAGCCCTCCCGCGGCGAGTGCGTCGCTGGACCGCGAGGAAGACTGAGAGGGGTGAGCGAATGGGTATGGGGGAGAAGAAACTCCCCTGCCCCAACATAACCCCCCAGTCCCGCCCCATAGCAGTAGTACCGCTCGGGTGGTGGTAGTGCCACTTGATGCAAGTCAGCGGTAGTACCGCACGCCCCAGCGGTAGTACCACCCAGCGAAACACATAACAACTAGACAGAAAAAAGCTTAGCTCAAGCAACAACAAGGAGAGGGAGTAGGAAACAAAAACATAGAGGCAGAAAAACACTCATGAGAGGACAAGAAACAAAACACACAACTCTCAAAGAGAGGGCGGTGGCCGAGGCCACCTATGTTTGAGTCAAGTGGTATGGCACCGCGAAGATTTTAACCTTGGGCCCATGACCAAAACTCATCTTTGAAGCACAAGTACCATAAAAATGGCTAATGTGAAAGCCGTGATCAATTTATGCATAATGGGGGGAAGGAGAGTTCATTGAGAGAACAAAACTCCCCCTATATCCATGCCTACACCTAAATAAGACAACAAGTAGAGTATGGTGGGGTGTGCAAAGGTTCAAGCCACATTGCTCAAATCAATGATATTTAGCTCATGCCTTAACTCGCGGAATCTTGCTTCATCCAAGGGCTTCATGAAAATATCTGCAAGATTATCATGAGTGTTGACATATTTGAGCTTGATCTCCTCTCACCTAATGTGATCCCGGATGAAGTGATACCGAATCTCAATATGCTTCGTCTTGAAGTGTTGCACCGGGTTGAGAGAAATCTTGATGACACTTTCATTGTCACACCAAAGAGGCACTTTGACACAAATGACACCGTAATCCTTTAAAGTTTGCCTCATCCATAGAAGTTGAGCACAACAACTACCGGTTGCCACATACTCTACTTCGGTGGACGAGAGAGACACATAACTTTGCTTCTTAGAAGACCAACTCACCAACGAGCAACCAAGAAATTGGCACCCTCCGGAAGTTGACTTCCTATCCACTTTGTCTCCCGCCCAATCCGAGTTCAAATATCCCAAAAGGTTGAAGTTAGCTCCTCTTGGGTACCATAAGCCAAAGTTTGGGGTATGAGCCAAATATCGAAAGATTTGCTTGACCGCCACATAGTGGCTTTCCTTAGGTGCGGCTTGAAACCGTGCACAAATTCCCACACTCAACATGATATCCGGTCTAGATGCACAAAGGTAAAGCAAGGAGCCAATCATGGAACGATATACCTTTTGTTCCACCGCTTTACCATTGGGATCAAGCTCAAGTTGCCATTTGACGGGCATTGGAGTGGAAGCCGACTTGACATCACTTAGCTTGAATCTCTTAAGCATGTCTTGAGTGTATTTGACTTGGTTGATGAAGGTTCCTTCTCTTCTTTGTTTGATTTCGAACCCGAGAAAGAATTTCAACTCTCCCATCATGGACATCTTGAACTTCAAGGTCATGAGAGCCGCAAACTCATTGAAATCTTTGTTAGGAGAACCGAAGATAATATAATCAACATATAGTTGGCATACAAACAACTCCCCTTTGACCTTCTTATAAAAAAGAGTGGGGTCGATTTTCCCAATTTCAAACCCATGATCTTGCAACAACTCGGTGTAACGCCCCGGATTCGATGCGCCAGGTGTCTGCCAGTTATTCGCCTTCGTTGCCATGTCATTTGCTTGCGTGTTGCATTTTGCCATGTCATCATCTGCATTTCATCTGCATGTTTTTCAAAACTTGCATCCGTTTGGGTTCTCCCGGTTCTCTCCGTTGTCCGTTTAGAGTTCGGACCATTCACGCGCGCCCGTCGCCCCCTCTCAGACCTTGTTTCATGTGCGGGTGTTAAACTTTCTCGGAATGGCCCGAGGTTTGCCAAGCGGCCTTGGTATAGCACCGGTAGACCGCCTGTCAAGTTTCGTGCCATTTGGAGGTCGTTTGATACTCCAACGGTTAACCGTGCAGCCCGAAAACCCCCTTTTGTCTTGCAGCCCAGCAACCCTTCAAATCAGCCCACAAACCCAACAAACCCCCTCCATGCTCTCCGCCGTTCGATCACGATCGCGTGGCCGAAAACCGCTCCTCATTTGGACTCTCCTAGCTCCCTCTACCTACAAATAGGTGCACCTCCCCCGAAAATCCCGCAGTCCAACCCTAGCCCTCTCTCCTCCCACCACGCCGGACATGTCCGACCGCGCCGGACGAAATCGCGCCGCCGCCCGCAGCCAACCACTTCGCGCCACCTATCCTCCCCGCGCCCCACTTCACCGCGGCCCGCGGAACCCATCGCGGGCCCGCACGGGCCCGGATCTCGCCGCCGCTCGGCCCGCCGCCCGCAACCGACGAGCGCTCGCTCCCCGTATCTGAGCTCGTCGCCGCGACTCCTCCCGCCGGCGACCTCCCGCAGCCGCGCCGGCGAGCTCGTCGCTGGAGCTGCGTCCCGCCAGGTCGCGTCCCCGATGCCTCCTCTTCTCCTCCTCCCTTGGCCCGTTCTTCCTCTCATCCCCGAGCTCTCTCTCTCCCCGCAGAAGCTTGTCGCCGCCGCCGGAACCTCCTCGCCGGAGCTGTCACTCCGGTCACCGCGAGCCACATCTGACGCCGGATCCGGGGCCCCCACGCCCGGATCTACCCATTCCCGGCCTTCCCGACGCCCACCGGAGTCCCACGCCCCCTCGCCACCGGCGTTGACTTCCGCCATGGCTGCTGTGTACGAGGAATGGAGTTTCCCCCGACCTGGATCTCGTTTTCACGTGGGTAATTTTCCACTAAGTCTCTGAGTTTTCTACTTTCTGATGCTATGTTTGACCGGCCATATCTCCTAGAATGCTGCTCCGTTTCGTGCGTGTAATATGTCAAATTGTTCGCCTCAACGAGTACTTCATTTCATTCCATTGCATCATGTTCATTTGAGCTCATCTTGATGCCTGCATCATCGTTGCAAGAGTGCTATATGATGTTGTCTGCTGTCTGTTAACAGAACATGCTCTTTTGTCATTTTTGCCATGATTGATGTGTGCATCCTATGAGGTTGATGTCTACATGTGTTTTGATCTATGCCATGCCATCTTTACAGTGGTGTATTCCATGTATTTTTGTGATCAATGTGGTGACTAGCACAAGCATGCAAACTAGGCTTCGTGATGTTGCTGATTTTAGTCCCTGTTCTGCTGTTATTTTGATGCCATGTAAACTTGATGCTACAGAGAGATCCAAGCATATTTTGAGATACTTCAGTAAGGATGTTTTGAAAATATGGTTATTCTCTATCCATTCATGCCCATGTTTGCAATTATGGAGTAGTCTAGCATGTCATTTTCGTGCTCTACTTTTGCTACAAAATGTTTCCTCGCAGATTGTTTACATGTTATTCAATTTTGCCAAGGTTGTTGTAGTTGATCCTTGCATGCTATGAACTTGTTCTTACCTTGGTTTGTTTCATAAACATGTCTTCTTACTGATGCTATGCTTATCTTGTCATGCAATGACTTATGGTGAGTGAATCAAGCTTGTTAAGTAGGGTACTTGCTGTTACTGTTTTGCTAGGCTGAATCTGTTATTTCGTGATGCTATGTAAACCTGCTGCTACAAGTCATTCTATGCATAATCTGGAGATGCTCACTAAGGGTGTTTTGTTCTACATGTTATGCTCTATCCATACGTGCCCCTGGTTGCAATTATAGCCTGCTGTAGCTTATTTTAATATTGCTCCAAATTTGCTAAATAATGTTGCTGTCAGCCTGTTAACATTAAGTTCAGTTGTTGCCATGATTGTTGCTAGTGATCCATGCACCCTATGGACTTGCTCTTGCCATGCTTAGCTTAACAAACATGTCATCTTGCTGTTGGTTGCCTTGCCATGCCATGTTTTGCTCTGTAGTGAGTTGCACAAGCTCACCAACATGCCTACTTATCGTTGTTCCTGCCATGTTTGAATCTGTATTGTAACTTGCTATGTTTACATGGGTGCCATCATATCTTCTGATCCTTTTTGGCTTATGAGGGACTTTTGTTCTATGAATCTAGTAGTACCATGCCATGCCTTTGTTTGCCATGATAAGTTCCTATAACATGTTGTTTGATAGCTCTAAACATTGCAACCTGATGTTATTTCTGCAAAGTCTGAAACTGTTATTATTTGCAATCTTGCCATGTGTGTTTGAGCATGTTCTAGTGATTTCTGGAGATAGCTCAGTGTTCATGTTTTGTTATGCTTTACCTGTACATCATGTCCATGTCTTTTGTTTTCATATTGTGGTACTGTAGCATGTTGTTTTGATGCTTGCAATATGCCTAGTTGTTGTTTTGGACAGATTGTTGTTATGACCTGTATAGTGTGTGTGTGTTGAACCGTTGCTCCGTTTTGGGTGTGCTCTATATGAAACTTGCTTGATTTTGCATGTAGCTTCATATTATCATGTTGCATCCTTGTTTTGGGGTGTTTGCTTGATGTTTGTATGCATTTTGCATCAATGCCATGTTTAACTTGTTTTGCTCATATCTTCTAGGCCGTAGCTCCAAATCTAATGAACTTCATATGTAACTTGACTAGAATTGCGTGTAGATCATCTTGATGCATCTTAACTTGCTGTTTAACAACTTGAACATAAGGTTTATTCAGATCTGGACCAATTTCGAAATATGGATATGAGGACTTACCGGAATTGTTATATGTTGTTCCCGGCCTCATTTAAACTTGCCTTGATGTGTTGTTCTTGTTTGCATCATCTCTTGCCATGAGTAGCTTCGTGTAGCCTTGTCATGCATCATGCTTGGTTGCGCATCATGTCTTGTATATGTGTGGTGTGTTTACTATGTTGTGTGCTTCTTCTCGATAGTTCCCGTTTCGTTGCGATCGTGAGGATTCGTTCGTCTACGCTTGGTTCGTCTTTGTGGCTTCATCTTCTTCATGGACTCATTCTTCTTCCTAGCGGGAATTCAGGCAAGATGACCGCTACCCTGGATCTCATTACTATCATTGCTATGCTAGTTGCTTCGTTCTATCGATATGCTACGATACCTATCACCTGTTTATCAAGCCTCCCCAAATTGCCATGAACCTCTAACCTTTGACACCCTTCCTAGCAAACTGTTGCTTGGCTATGTTACCGCTTTGCTCAGGCCCTCTTATAGCATTGCTAGTTGCAGGTGAAGTTGAAGATTGCTCCATGGTGGACAGGTTTATGTTGGGATATCACAATATCTCTTATTTAATTAATGCATCTATATACTTGGTAAAGGGTGGAAGGCTCGGCCTTATGCCTGGTGTTTTGTTCCACTCTTGCCGCCCTAGTTTCCGTCATACCAGTGTTATGTTCCCGTATTTTGCGTTCCTTACGCGGTCGGGTGATTTATGGGACCCCCTTGACAGTTCGCTTTGAATAAAACTCCTCGAGCAAGGCCCAACATTGGTTTTACCATTTGCCTCACCACCACCTACATTTCCATTGGGAGTAATGAACCCAAGGGTCATCTTTATTTTAGCCCCCCCCCCCCCCGGGCCAATGCTTGTCTAAGTGTTGGTCCGAACTGAGCTGCCTGCGGGGCCACCTCGGGGAAACTCGAAGTCTGGTTTTACTCTTAGCTAGTCTCATCCGGTGTTGCCCTGAGAACGAGATATGTGCAGCTCCTATCGGGATTGCCGGCGCATCGGGCGGCTTTGCTGGTCTTGTTTACCATTGTCGAAATGTCTTGTAAACCGGGATTCCGAGTCTGATCGGGTCTTCCTGGGAGAAGGTATATCCTTCGTTGATCGCGAGAGCTTGTCATGGGCTAAGTTGGGACACCCCTGCAGGGTATAATCTTTCGAAAGCCGTGCCTGCGGTTATAGGTAGATGGGAATTTGTTAATGTCTGGTTGTAGATAACTTGACACCAGATCCGAATTAAAACGCATCAACCGCGTGTGTAGCCGTGATGGTCTGTTTTCGGCGGAGTCCGGGAAGTGAACACAGTTTTGGGTTATGTTTGACGTAAGTAGGAGTTTCAGGATCACTTCTTAATCATTGGTAGCTTCACGACCGTTCCTTTGCCTCTCTTCTCGCTCTTATTTGCGTATGTTAGCCAGCATATATGCTTAGTCGCTGCTGCAGCCTCACCACTTTACCCCTTCCTTTCCCTTTAAGCTTTGCTAGTCTTGATACCCATGGTAATGGGATTGCTGAGTCCTCGTGGCTCACAGATTACTACAACAACAGTTGCAGGTACAGGTTTTGCGATGATCATGACGCGAGAGCGATGTTTGCTTGTTTTGGAGTTCTTCTTCTGCTTCTTCTTCGATCAGGGGATAGGTTCCAGGTCGGCAGCCTGGGCTAGCAGGGTGGATGTCGTTTGAGTTTCTGTTTGTGTTTCATCTGTAGTCGGATGATGCACTTTTGTATTGTGATGTTGTATTTGTGTGGCATTGTATGCCTTATGTATGTATCCCCATCTATTATGTAAATGTTGATGTAATGATATCCACCTTGCAAAAGCGTTTCAATATGCGGGTCTATCCTTGGTGGGACCTTTGAGTTCCTTTCGGATAGGGTCGCAT
The DNA here is from genome assembly GCF_018294505.1 of Triticum aestivum. NCBI lineage: Eukaryota > Viridiplantae > Streptophyta > Magnoliopsida > Poales > Poaceae > Triticum > Triticum aestivum. The sequence goes on from NC_057813.1 coordinate 195,031,396, forward strand.
ATTGGGCGTGACAAGTTGGTATTAGAGCCTCGACCGACCCTAGGAGCCCCCTTGATTGATCGTGTAGTTTGGCCGTTGCCGAGTCTAGAAGAAAACCGTTTTTGGAGTCTAGTTATATCGGAGAGTAGGAATTCTTTTTACTCCTCAGCCCCTTCGTCGCTCTGGTCAGGAATCTTGACGTAGGTGTTTTGAACTACTCCTCTTCCCCTTCAAATTTTTCTTTAGGATCACGCAGTTGGTTTTCCGATCGTTGTTCCTCAACTCTTTTCATCCGATGCATTTCTCGTCAAGTCGACTCGAGCCTCTTCATCTTTGAGTTCAATCCTCAGTTGTTTTCCCAATTTCAAACCCATGATCTTGCAACAACTCGGTAAGGTGCTCATACCACACACATGGGGCTTGTTTAGGGCCATAGAGTGCCTTATCGAGTTGGTACACATGATTGGGGAACTTGGATCCTCAAACCCCGGGGGTTGTTTGACATACACCAACTCACTAATAGGATCATTAAGAAAAGCACTCTTCACATCCATTTGTTGCAACTTGAAGTTATGATGTGAAGCATAAGCAATCAACAAACGAACACCGTAGTCAATACCCTCGACTTGAGAGTAGCCTTGTGCTACCAAACATGCCTTGTTGTGTATGATAATCCCATGAGCATCTTGCTTGTTCTTGAATATCCACTTGGTTCCAATGACATTATGGTTCCCCGTTAGCCTTGGAACCAATATCCACACCTTGTTGTGCTCGAAGTTGTTGAGTTCTTCATGCACGGCATTGAGCCAATTCGGATCCTCGAGCGCCTCATAGACCTTTTGGGGTTCAACACAAGAAACAAACGCGTGATGTTCATAATAGTTTGCTAATTGTCCATGAGTGCTTACCCCCTTTCTTAAACTTCCAAGCACATTCTTCATGAGTTGATCTTTGGTTGTGAGCTTGTGTGCAATCTTTGCGGCACGACGCTCCAATTCCTCCTTAAGAGTGAGTTGAGGAGCGGTAACTTGATCATCTTGAGCGTCGACTTGAGCTTGTTCTTGATCTTGAGCTTGCTCTTGATCTTGAACTTGCTCGGAAGGGAGAACTTGAACTTTGGCATCACTTAGTGGTTCTCCACCATCTTGAGATTGATCTTGCCCTTGATCTTGTTCACTTGGTTGAGGGCCTTCACTTTGTTCTTCAGAAGCGTGTGGGTCTTGGGTTGGTGATGGTTCCACTTGAGTGGAACATTGTCCTTCTCCTTCGGCCACAAGGGGTTCCTCAATGGGTAGGATATTACCAACACCCATTCTTCTTATGGCTTGGGGAGGAATTTCATCACCTATATCACAAGTACCACTTTGCTCCACCTGGGAGCCATTATTCTCGTCAAACTCCATGTTACACGTCTCCTCAATGAGTCCCGCGGACTTGTTGAGGACACGGTAAGCATGATAGTTTGTAGCATAACCAACAAATATGCCCGCATGAGCTCTAGCCTCAAATTTAGACAAAGTAGCACCTTTCTTGAGAATTAAACACTTACAACCGAACACCCGAAAGTACTTGAGGTTGGGCTTGTTACCGGTGAGTATCTCATATGGAGTCTTGTTCAAGCCTTTGCGAAGATAGAGCCGATTGGATGCATGACAAGCGCTGTTGATGGCTTTGGCCCAAAAGTTGTAGGGAGACTTGAACTCCGCCATCATGGTCCTTGTCGCGTCCATCAACGTCCAGTTCTTCCTCTCCGCTACACCATTTTGTTGAGGGGTGTAAGGTGCAGAATATTGATTCTTGATCCCCTCATCACTAAGGAACTCATCCAAGGTGTAGTTCTTGAACTCAGTGCCATTATCACTTCTTATTGTCAAGATCTTTGCATTGTGTTGACGTTGAGCTTCATTTGCAAAGTCAATGACGGTTTGTTGAGTTTCACTCTTCCTCTTGAAGAAATATACCCAAGTGTATCTTGAATAATCATCCACAATCACCAAGCAATACTTTCTGCCCCCAATACTATCAAAGGATGGAGGCCCAAAGAGATCCAAGTGAAGGAGCTCCAAGGGCCTCTTCAAGTAGATAATAGTCGTGGGAGGGTGAGCCTTCTCATGTAGCTTTCCTTCGATACAAGCACTGCAAGCATGATCTTTGGCAAAACTAACATTTTTTAGTCCACGAACATGGTCCCCCTTGAGAAGACTCTGCAAAGATCTCATATTGACATGGGCTAAACGGCGATGCCAAAGCCATCCCACGTCAAATTTTGCCATTAGGCATGTCACGTTCTTAGTGGGTCACTCTGAAAAGTTAATCACATAAAGACCGTTCTCGACATGCCCAACAAAGGCTACTTTAAGAGTCTTTCTCCACAAGAGGGCCACGTTATCAATATCAAAGAAAGTAGCAAAGCCCATGAGTGCAAGTTGACGAACGGAAAGTAAGTTGTATGCAAGGGACTCAACAAGCACGACTTTCTCGATCGTGATATCATGAGAAATGACCACCTTGCCAAGCCCCAATCCTTAGAAGATGAAGCATCACCCCATTTGACATTGGTTGGCGTAGATGAAACTTTATGCACGTCCACCACCAAGTCCTTGCTTCCGATCATATGATTTGTGGCTCCACTATTGAGCAACCATGATCCCCCATTGGAAGAAAACACCTACAAGAGATCCATGCTTGGTTTTAGGTACCCATTTTGTAATGGGTCCTTTGATGTTAGCAACAAGGGTCTTAGGAAATAAAATATATCATCGGCATGGTCACGACTATGCTCTTCCATCTTAGTGATGGTTTCTTCATGAGACTCGATCATGTCATTGGCTTCACCAAGTTGTTCCAAGAGAGCAACGAAGTGCTTCTTGGATTTACCCTTGAGCTTACTCATATAAGGCTCAAATTTATTTTCTTCCTCCTTAGACCCCTCATTTTCATCAATGCAATCCATCAAGGAAGGATTAGTAGTGATGGTGGTTTTGATGTTGGGGGTTACCTTGTTGGTGGCTTTAGCCATGAGGAACTTGGCGGTGATGTTCTCGTTGGGTGAGTCGAGGAGGACACCCGTGGAGTTGTTGCAATGGCAACGGAGGCCATAACAACCGTCTCACTGTCTTCATCATCATCACCATCCCCATTGTACTCTTCTTGTGCCACCAACCCCTTTGGAGGAGTCTTCTTGGTGAAGTTGTTCTTGTTGGAGAAGGACTTGGCCTTGTCTTTTCGGATAAGCTTGCCTCCATTGTCTTCCCTTTTCTCATACGGGCATTCTGCAACAAAGTGACTCACATTGCCACAATTATAGCATGTCCTCACACGTTGCTTGCCCTTGGTTCCACTTTAGTTGTTCTTGTTGAAGTTGGGCCTTGTGTTCTTCTTGCTCCAAAATTGCCGTGACGCGAGAGCCATGTGCTCATGATAAGCATACTTTGTATCTTTGGGGCAACATTACTATTCTTCCTCTTCACTCTCTTCTTCCACACTAGCCTTGGCCTTCAAAGCAAGGTTGGGCTTCTTTGATTGTTGAGAATGCAACACCGCATTGTTGGCGGTCTTGTCCAAGATCCTCATAGCAACAAACTCATCCAACACTTCACTTGAGGACAAGGCATGAGAGTCCGGCCTTTGACGGATGATGGATGACATGGCCTTGTTGTAGGTCATCATGTCCTTGAGAAACTTGCGCTTGATCCAATTGTCATCCGTATCCTTGCTCCCATGATCTCGGAGTGAGACCACGAGAGTGGTTAATCTCCGGTAAAGCTCACGAGGTTCTTCATCTTCATTCATAGCAAACTCATCGGCTTTGTCTTGTACCACTTCAAAGTTGGAGCGTTGAATACTAACACTTCCCTTGTAAATGGAAACAACATGTTGCCATTCTTCCTTGGCTATGGTGAAAAGTCCGAGGTGTGCAATATCTTAGGGAGGAATTGCTTCTTGGAGAATGAAAAGAGCGAACTCATTGAATTGATGGTCCGCGGCTTCTCTAGGAGTGAAGTTGCTTGGGTCGTGCGGGTAGAAACCTTGCTCAATAATTCTCCAAAGATTAGTAGGACTATGATTTAAATGACGTTTAAAGCGATACACCCAAGAAGCAAAATCCTCATTTTCACAAGCTTAGGAGGAGGACCAACATGATTCATATGAGTTGAGGGAGCCGGTCCTCCATAAGTAAGTGGAGGTTCAACATGGGCAAATATGCCACTCCCACTTCTACCACTAGGAATAGGAGCATGCTCACTACTAGCTTCACCCTTTTTGGAGTTAGCATCCGTCACCTTGTTAGAGGGATCACCACTTTCAACGGTTCGATGGATAATTTAAGCCCATCAAGAAAGTCCTTAAACATGCCTTTAACCTCGGCCGTCATGGAGGTTTTCAATGTGTCCATAAAAACATTGAACTCCTCACGAGAGACCGAGGATCCCGCATCAGCCACGGACAAAGTGGGATTTGCACCGGGGTGGTCCTCCACCTCGTCCGTGGTTTCAACCATACTCTTCGGACGGCAAAGTCCTTAATAAAGAGATGAGGCTCTGATACCAATTGAAAGGATTGGTATGGTTTACTAGAGGGGGGTAGGGGTGAATAGGCAACTAACAATTTTTAGGTTTTCTTAACCAAATTAAACTTAGCATCAAAGTAGGTTGTCTAGATGTGCAACTAGGTGAACAACCTATATGATGCAACAACAACAAGCACACAAGCAAGCTAGGAAAACAACACAGTATAAGCTTGCATAAGTAAAGGTAAGAAATAACCAATAGTGGAGCCGCTGGAGACGAGGATGTGTTACCGAAGTTCCTTCCCTTTGAGAGGAAGTACGTCTCTGTTGAAGCGGTGTGGAGGCACAATGCTCCACAAGAAGCCACTAGGGCCACCGTATTCTCCTCACGCCCTCACACAATGAGAGATGCCGTGATTCCACTATTGGTGCCTTTGAAGGCGGCGACCGAACCTTTACAAACAAGGCTAAGGCTATCTCCACAACTTAATTGGAGGCTCCCAACTTACCACGGAGCTTCACCACAATGGAATGTGGCTCCGAGGTGACCTCAACCATCTAGGGTGCTCAAATACCCAAGAGTAACAAGATCCGTAAGGGATTAGTGGGGGGAATCAAATTTCTCTTGGTGGAAGTGTAGATCCGGGCCTTCTCAACCAATCCCTAAAGAATCAACAAGTTTGATTGGCTAGGGAGAGAGATCGAGCGAAAATGAGCTTTGGAGCAACAATGGAGCATGGGGAAAAGAGGTAGGTCAACTTGGGGAAGAAGATCTCCTTTTATAGTGGGGGAAACAATCCAACTGTTACCCCCTTTTCAGCCCGCACAGAGCGGTACTACTGCTCAGTGGGGCGGTACTACCGTTGGTGCCAGCGGTACTACCGTGACCCCCAGCGGTACTACCACGGTGACTGAGAGTAGAGGCCTCAGAGGGGGAACAAGAGGGACAAAGAGGGTTTGGGTAGCACTAGCAGTGGTGGTAGCCGTGGTACTACCTCTTACGGGCGGTACTACAGCTGCTACTGCCGCTACTACTGCCGCACAACCCGATACGAGGAGAGCACCCTCGAATCGAGGCGGTAGCAGTGCCAACCAAGGACGGTACTGCCGCCGATGCACCCAAGCGGTACTACCGCTCCAGAACGGCGGTACTGCCTCTTGAGGTCCGTGGGCGGTACTACCGCTCTGGCGGCGGTACTACTGCTAGCACCTCACAACCTCCACTTCAATGAAATCACAAACTCCAAGGAGAGGAAATGAGATATGGGTGCAAAGATGAAGTGTACATGCTGATTCCACCCTAGCCTATCCAAATTGGACCCCCTCTTGATAGTACGGTGTCTCCTACGACTCAAGTCCACCAAAACCGAAATGAAAGGGATGATACATCTCCAACGTATCTATAATTTTTGATTATTCCATGTTGTTTTATTATCAATCTTGGATGTTTTATAGGCATTATATAGTCATTATATATCATTTTTTGGCACTAACCTATTGACATAGTGCCAAGTGCTAGTTGCTGTTTTCTGCATGTTTTTTACATCACAGGAAATCAATATCAGATGAGGTCCAAATGCCACGCCAATTTATGATGATTTTTATGGGCCGGAAGGAACACAACTGGCCCTGGTTGCACCTGGGGGGAGTCCCGAGGAGGGGACAACCCACCAGGGCATGCCAGGAGGCCCTGGCGCACCCAGGTGGGTTGTGCCCACCTCGGGTGCCCCTTGGACCGACTCTTTACTCTATAAATACACCAATATTCCAGAAACCCTGGGGGAGTCGACGAAATTTTCATCTAGCCACTGCAGAGTCCAGAACCACGAGATCCAATCTAGACACCATCACGGAGGGGTTCACCACTTCCATTGGTTCCTCTCCGATGATGCGTGAGTAGTTCTTTGTAGACCTTCAGGTCCGTAGTTAGTAGCTAGATGGCTTCCTCTCTCTCTCTTGATTATCAATACAATGAACTCTTGGAGATCCATATGATGTAAGCCCTTTTTACAGTGTGTTTGTTGGGATCTGATGAACTTCGAGTTTATGATCAGTTATATCTTTTTATGTCCATGAAAGTTATTTGAGTTATTTGATCTCTTATATGCGTGATCTGTTATAGCCTCGTATTTCTTCTCTGATATTTGGGTTTTATTTGGCCAACTTGATGTTTTTATCTTGCAATGGGAAGAGGTGCCCGATAGTGGGCTCGATCTTACGGTGCTTGATCCCAGGGATAGAAAGGGAACCCACATGTATGTATCGTTGCTACTAAGGATAAAAAGACGGGATCCATATCTTCTGCAATAGATAAACAGATCTTGTCTACATCATGTCATCGTTCTTATTGCATTACTCCATTTTTCCATGAACTTAATACACTAGATGCATGCTGGATAGTGGTCGATGTGTGGAGTAATAGTAGTAGATGTAGGCAGGAGTCGGTCTACTAATCTTGATGTGATGCCTATGTAATGATCATTCCTAGATATCATCATGATTATTTGAAGTTCTATCAATTTCCCAACAGGAATTTGTTCACCCACCGTTTGCTATTTTTCTCGAGAGAAGCCACTAGTGAAACCTACGCCCCCCGGGTCTTCTTTCTCATATATTTGCCTTGTGATCTACTTTTTCCTAGTGTTTATTTCAGATCTATTAAACTAAAAAAATACAAAAATACCTTGCTGCAATTTATTTGTTCTACGATCTATTTATCCCATCTGCAAATTTATCTCACGTCCTTTGCCTATCTTGAGGCGCTGTACCCCGGAAGGGATTGACAGCCCCTTTAACACGCCGGGTTGCTAGGTGTTGTTCTTTGTGTGCAGGGGCTGTTTACGTTGTGTTGCTTGGTTCTCCTACTGGTTCGATAACCTTTGTTTCATATCTGAGGGAAATACCTATCACCGTTGTGCTGCATCATCCCTTCTCTTTTGGGAAATACCGACGTAGCTTCAGGCAACATCAAAAGGAATTTCTGGCATTGTTGCCAGGGAGGATCTTCAACATAACCAGGTTCCTAATCACAAATCTCATCTCCTTGCAATTTACATCATTTGCCTCTCGTTTTCCTCTCCCCCACTTCACAAAAATTTGCCGTTTTATTCGCCTCTCCTTTTCCATTTGCCGTTTTCTTGCTGGATCTGGTTTTGCATGCTTCCTTGCTTGCCGGTATGGATAGTTCTTCCTCTATTGCTCTCACTCCTGAGGATGAGGTCCTCAAATTTAAAAAGAGAGGAGGAGAAAATTTAAAAGATGCTTCGTATAGAATTTGCAATGCTCATAATAGATCTATCGATAAGCAATCTACCATTGTGCTTCTGCGTTGTTTTTATGTTGGCATTATCACTTGGTATATATTCGTCCTTGATACGACTACCGGTGGAAATTTCTTAATGAGTCCTCCTTTTGATGCTCTTAATGCCATGGGAAATTTAGTAGGCTCACTACCTCTAATGGTTAATGAAACAATTTTCACTCTTGAGCATGTTATGGAAAGACTAGATGCTATGGAAAATAAAATGCTCACCGAAGATCATATGGAAATTATACACAAAAATATGCATAATTTTGCTACTAATCTTGGGTCAAAAGCGGGCGATGTCTTTAAGTTGCTAAAAAGAGAGGGGTACCTTAGTCCATGAAAGAATAGAAGAAAGTCCGTCTCGGATCGATAAATTGGAAGAAATCTTTAGTAACCTAAACACGACTTTTAATACCACTAAAATTATTGAGGAAACCCCCATAAAGAGTAGGAGATCTAGGAACAAGGGTGCATCTTCTAGTAATAATGATAAAGCAGACCTTAAGATGATTAGCATCCATCCGGATTTTGTTGAAGTGATAAGAGATCCTTTTTGTAAGAATGAAATATTTAAATTTACTCCAAGGGGTACTGCTATTGAAGGTCTTTATGCTAAATCTTTGAAGGATTCTAAGTGTTTGATTGAAGAGTTGGACAAGGATGACAAAACTTAGATCCTTGATTTATGCCTAGCTAAACTATAGCGCTTGTTGGGAGGCAACCCAATGAATAAAATTTATTTTTGCTTTTTTTCTTGCTGTTCTTATGTGTTAGTGCAATTATGCTACTGTTATGGTTGTCTTTTTTGAGTTCTAATTAGTGTTTGTGCCAATTAAAGCCTTTAGGATCTTCCGGGGTGATAGTTGTTTGATCTTGCTGAAAAAGACAGAAACTTTGTGCTCACAAAAATAATTATCATAAATCACAGAAAAGATCTTTTGCCCTGATTCTTTTTGCAGAAGATTAATATACAAATTTTGCTGGTCGTCCTAATTTGGTACAAGTTTTGGAGTTACAGAAGTATTAGAAAGTTCCAGATTACTATAAAATGTTCTGTTTTGACAGATTCTGTTTTCTTTGTGTTGTGTGCCTATTTTGATGGCTCTATGGTTTTCTTTGATGAGTTTTTTCCATAGAAAAGTTGGAATACAGTAGATATACGATGTCTACTACACAATCTTCTTTTTGTAGACGTTGTTGGGCCTCCAAGTGCAGAGGTTTGTAGGACAGTAGCAAATTTCCCTCAATTGGATGACCTAAGGTTTATCAATCTGTGGGAGGCGTAGGATGAAGATGGTCTCTCTCAAACAACCCTGCAACCAAATAACAAAATGTCTCTTGTGTCCCCAACACACCCAATACAATGGTAAATTGTATAGGTGCACTAGTTCGGCTAAGAGATAGTGATACAAGTGCAATATGAATGGTAGATATAGGTTTTTGTAATCTGAAAATATAAAAACAGCAAGGTAACTAACGATAAAAGTGAGCACAAACGGTATTGCAATGATCGGAAACAAGGCCTAGGGTTCATACTTTCACTAGTGCAAGTTCTCTCAACAATAATAACATAGATAGATCATATAACAATCCCTCAATATGCAACAAAGAGTCACTCCAAAGCCTCTAATAGCGGAGAACAAACGAAGAGATTATGGTAGGGTACGAAACCACCTGAAAGTTATTCTTTCGGATCAATCTATTCAAGAGTTCGTACTAGAATAACACCTTAAGACACAAATCAACCAAAACCCTAATGTCACCTAGATACTCCATTGTCTCCTCAAGTATCTGTGGGCATGATTATACGATATGCATCACACAATCTCAGATTCATCTATTCAACCAACACAAAGTACTTCAAAGAGTGCCCTAAAGTTTCTACCGGAGAGTCAAGATGAAAATGTGTGCCAACCCTTATGCATAGGTTCATGGGCAGAACCCGCAAGTTGATCACCAAAACATACATCAAGTGGATCACGTGATATCCCATTGTCACCACAGATAATCACGGCAATACATACATCAAGTGTTCTCAAATCATTAAAGACTCAATCCGACAAGATAACTTCAAAGGGAAAACTCAGTTCATCACAAGAGAGTAGAGGGGGAGAAACATCATAAGATCCAACTATAATAGCAAAGCTCGCGATACATCAAGATCGTGCCATAGGGAGAACACGAGAGAGAGAGAGAGAGATCAAACACATAGCTACTAGTACATACCCTCAGCCCCGAGGGTGAACTACTCCCTCCTCGTCATGGATAGCGCCGGGATGATGAAGATGGCCACCAGTGAGGGATCCCCCCTCCGGCAGGGTGCCGGAACGAGCTCCCGAGAGGTTTTTGGTGGCTACAGAGGCTTGCGGTGGCGGAACTCCCAATCTATCTTCGTATTCGATGTTTTTAGGGTACGTGGACTTATATAGGCGAAAGAAGTTGGTCGGGGGAGCCTCGAGGGGCCCAGGAGACAAGGGTCGCGCCCTCCTATCTCCTGGTTTCCTCGAACCTTCCCTAGCTTGAACTCCAAGTCTCCCGGATCATATCCTTTCCGAAAATCACGCTCCCGAAGGTTTCATTCCGTTTGGACTCCGTTTGATATTCCTTTTCTTCGAAATACTGAAACAGTCAATAAAACAACAATATGGGTGTAGCGACCAGACCTCAAACAGTCTGATCTCTGTGCATCAGTGTCATCCCTGGATCAGTAATGCTGACACACACAGTACTTGAAGGATTTATAACAGAGTGGTAATCACACACTTATTACATCGAATGTCTCAAGAGAGAGCTTATTACAATGAATATGGCTTAAGGCCATCTAATAACGATAACAGTGGAAGGCTTGGAAGATAAGTGAGTCTATCAACTCCAACAGCATCACTGAGTATAGGACCATGATCCTAAAGCATCTTACTCGTCGTCTGAAAAGTCTGCAACATGAACGTTGCAGCCCGAACACGGGTTAGCACATGGAATATGCTGGCAATGTAACACATAGAGAGTAATAAAGTGACATGGCTATACTACATGCATATATGGCTGGTGGAAAGCTCTATGGTTACGGTTTTGCATAAAGCCAATTTTTCCCTACTGCAAAGGAATAAATTTTATTTAACTATCATGGTAGTTGTTAAACATTGAGAATGGTTGACATCATCCTCAATCCCAATTAAGCATCATCATTAAAACCCAACAATATTAATTAAAGTAACATGATGAGATTCACATGATAATCCAAGTACTAGATACTCAAGACGTCCATAACCGGGGACACGGCTAATCATGATTAGTTTGTACACTTTGCAGAGGTTGCGCACTTCTCCCCACAAGACTCGATCGCCTCCGTTTGTTTTCTCGCACTACATGGTGTTTGAGAAACGGATGACCGAGACATAGTATTTCAGAAGCGCTAGCACCTTATGATTGGGTAGACCCGTACACCTACTTTCCCCTACATCTGCTAGTCTACCATCGTAAGAGTTCGCACGACTTAATCAACTATGCTAGAGCCCATAATAGCATGTGGCTGCACATGGAAGTTTCTAGCATGAATAATCTTATGATCCCTTTGAGCCTGGGTGGCGGTCCAAAAACAAACAGGCAATCCTGGAATACCCAAGTGCCTCAATCCACCCAGATGTGTATTAAAGTTGCCACCTTAAATAAACCATTAATTAACAATCTCACATCTGTCATGGATATTCACTCACCCAATCCACGTCTACTAGCATAGCATGGCATAATAAGCAAACGTAGAAGTAACTCCCAAGGGTTTGATAATAAAACAGGTAATAGGTACTACCTCATCTATTTCCCAAAAACCCACATATTAATCAGATCCTAATCATGCAATTGTTTGAGGATTGATCTAATGCATAAAACTGGGTAGTAAAGAGGTATGATCAAAGTGTTACTTGCCTTGCTGATGATCCGTGAAACCTAGGGATTCGAAGTAGCAAGCGGCGCAATCCGGTTACTCTATCGCAAACAAAGAAACAAACAAGCATACAATAAGTACTCATCTGATGCACAGGTAAAACTCAAATAAGAGATCTAACCAGAAAGTTCAACTTAAGAACTCCGGTTGGCAAAAAGAATCAAATCGAACGAAGCAACGAAAATCGAACGGCGAAAGAAACAAGCTTCGTTTACTAATCTGAACCTAAGTCAAAATTTTACATTAGCAAAAACTCGTTTGAGTAGGTTAAATGGAAAGAGGGTTTCGAGACGAAACTCTAGGCGCTTGAATCGCCTGATTCTGATAAACGAGCGAAAAGTTATACTAAAACGAAAATCGGATCAGAAATTGCGATCAGAAAAATCGCAGAATAAATCCGAGAAAAAGAAAACGACGAACGTTCATTATCTGGATCTAAACAATGAACGCATTCGTTAAAACGAACGAACGAGCGAACGTTTGCTAATTAACCTAAACCGAAAAAAACCGATCTAATAAAAAAAGACGGATCTAAAAAAACCGACGGAAAAACTGAATGGTTTTTCTAAAAAAACGGCTGCGGCGACGGGGTCAACCTCGGCGTGCGAGTCCGGCGGGCGGCGGCTTCAGCGGCGACGGCAGGCGGCGGCGGCAGCAGCAGCAGCAGGCGGCGGCGGCTAGGGTTTGGGGCGGCGGCGGCTCGGGTGGCCTGGGGCTGGCGACGGCTCAGGGTGGCGCTATATAAAGGTCCCGACCAGAGGAGTCCTGGCCTGTCCCGGCCCATAGTTGGTTCGTATTTTTTTAAAATAAATTTCGCTCAGAAAATCAAACGAAAGAAATACTAAACAGACTCCAAAAATCCCGAAATAAAATTTCCCCGACTTCTAAAATCAAGCCAGACAAGATGAACATTTACTTGGGGCCTAAATGCAATTTTGAAAAACGCGCATTTTTCCTAAATTCAAATAAAATAGCAATAAAATCCAAAATAAGACTTATTTGATTTTATTATTAAATCCTCAATATTTCTTTATTTTGGGAAAGTCATTTTATTCCCTCTCTCATATTTTTTTATAATTGAAATAATTGAAGATAAAATAAATAAAATCAAATGATCATATTTTCAAAATTCGAGGAAACTTAAATATGAAAATAACGAAATCCCCAACTCTCTTCGAGGGTCCTTGAGTTGCTTAGAATTTCTAGGATCAAACCCAAAATGCAATAAAATATGATGTGCATTAATGATCTATTTTATAACATTCCAAATTGAAAATTTGGGATGTTACAAACCTACCCCCCTTAAGATGAATCTCGCCCTCGAGATTCGGGTTGGCTAGAAAATAGGTGAGGGTGGTCCTTCAGCAGATCTTCCTCTCTATCCCAGGTGGCTTCATCCTCTGTGTGGTGGCTCCACTGAACTTTGCAAAACTTGATAACCTTGCTGCGGGTGACTCGGCTGGCATACTCAAGAATCTTGACTGGTTTCTCTTCATAGGTCAAATCATTGTCCAACTGAATCGCCTCTAGTGGCACTGTATCTCTCAGCGGTATATCAGCCATCTCTGCGTGGCACTTCTTCAAGTGGGACACGTGGAATACGTCATGAACTGCTGACAATCCTTCGGGTAATTCCAACTTGTAGGCAACTTCTCCCATACGCTCCAAAACTTTGTATGGTCCCACAAAACGTGGCGCTAATTTACCCTTAACACCAAAACGCTTAACTCCTCGAAGTGGAGATACTCGAAGATAAACTCCGTCTCTGACTTCGTAAACTGTCTCCTTGCATTTTGGATCTGCATAGCTCTTCTGCTTGGACTGGGCTACTTTCAGTCTATCGCGAATCAATTTCACCTTCTGTTCAGACTCCTTGATCAAATCTGGTCCAAACAACTGGCGGTCTCCAACTTCATCCCATGACAACGGGGTCCTGCACCTCCTTCCGTACAAGGCTTCGAAAGGGGACATCATCAAACTGGATTGATAACTATTGTTGTAAGAAAACTCTGCATATGGCAGGTTGTCATCCCAACTTGATCCATAATCTAGGGCACAAGCTCTTAGCATATCCTCCAAAATCTGATTAACTCTCTCTGTCTGTCCATCTGTCTGCGGGTGAAAAGCTGTACTGAACTCTAGCCTGGTACCCAAAGTTTCGTGCAACTGATTCCAGAACTTTGAGGTAAACTGGGTTCCTCTATCTGATACAATGCTCCTCAGGAACTCCATGCAGACATACGATCCTGGTCATGTATATCTTGGCCAACTTAGCACTGGTGTAAGTGGTCTTCACTGGGATGAAATGTGCTACCTTCGTCAAACGATCGACTATAACCCAAATTGAGTCATAGCCTGAACGAGTCCTGGGCAATCCCGTAATGAAATCCATGCCTAGCTTATCCCACTTCCATTCGGGTATTGGCAATGGCTGTAACAGTCCTGCTGGCTTCTGATGCTCTACTTTTACTCTCTGACATACATCACAAACTGCTACATATTCTACAATATCCTTCTTCATTCCGGTCCACCAGGAAGTATCCTTCAAATCCAAATACATCTTGGTATTACCTGGGTGAATCGAATATGGTGAATCATGGGCCTCTTGCAGAATCAACTTCCTGATCTCCGGGTCATTAGGCACATAAACACGATCTTCAAACCATAGGGTATCGTGCTCGTCTTCACGAAATCCTTTAGCTTTTCCTTTGCTCATCCTCTCCTTTATGGAGGCAATCTCCTTGTCAGTCTTCTGGGCTTCTCTGATCTTATCCATCAAAGTAGATTGAATCTCCAATGCTGCTACATAGCCTCTCGGAACTATCTCCAAACATAGCTCACGAAGGTCCTTGGCTAACTCCTTTGGTAACTCCCCGGTCATTATTGTATTGACATGGCTCTTACGGCTCAACGTGTCGGCTACTACGTTAGCCTTTCCCGGGTGGTAATGCAATCTCATATCATAATCTTTGATGAGTTCCAACCATCTCCTTTGCCTGAGATTCAACTCTTTATGTGTGAAAATGTACTTCAAACTCTTGTGATCCGTGTACACCTCACAATGGTTTCTGATGAGAAAATGTCTCCAGGTCTTCAATGCATGCACTACGACTGCTAACTCCAAATCATGTGTGGCATAATTCAATTCATGAGGTTTCAGCTGTCGTGAAGCATACGAAACAACTCTCCCCTCCTGCATAAGCACTGCTCCAAGTCCTCGACGTGAAGCGTCGCAATACACCTCGTAATCCATACTCTGATCTGGCAGAATCAACACTGGCAAGGTAACCAAACGTTCCTTCAACTCCTGGAAACTGGCCTCACATTCCTCAGTCTAATTGAACTTGGTATCCTTCTTCAACAATTCTGTCATAGGTTTTGCAATCTTTGAGAAGTTCTCAATAAATCTCCAGTAATATCCTGTGAGTCCAAGAAAACTCCAGATCTCTCCAACCGTTGTTGGTGCTTCCCAGTTTGTCACGGTGACAACTTTGGTGGGGTATACTGCTATACCTTCTCCGGATATAACATGTGCGAGGAATCCAACTTCCTTCAACCAAAACTCGCATTTGCTGAACTTGGCATATAACTGGTGTTCTCTGAGCTTCTCGAGTACCAAATGCAAATGCTCATTATGCTCTTCCTCGTTCTTCGAGTAAACCAAAATATCATCAATGAACACCACGACGAACTTATCCAAAAACTCCATAAACACCTTGTTCATCATGTTCATGAAATAGGTAGGTGCGTTAGTCAGACCAAATGACATAACGGTGTACTCGTACAGCCCATACCTGGTGGTAAAAGCCGTCTTAGGTATATCCTGCTCTCGAATCTTCAACTGATGGTATCCTGATCGCAATTCGATCTTAGAAAATAACTTAGCTCCTTGCAATCGGTCAAACAGATCATTGATCATCGGTAGTGGGTACTTGTTCTTGATTGTTACTGCATTCAATCCTCGATAATCAACAACCATCCTTAATGATCCGTCCTTCTTCTCCACTAGAAGTACTGGTGATCCCCAAGGCGAAGAACTTGGGCGAATATATCCTTTATCCAGTAACTCCTTAATCTGATTCTTAATTTCCTCCAAATCCTTAGCGGGCATCCAGTACGGTCTCTTAGATATTGGCCCTATGCCTAGCAAAAGCTCAATCAAAAACTTGATGTCTCTATCCGGTGGCTTGCCTGGCAACTCTTCCGGAAATACATCGGGAAATTCCTTCACCAATGGTACTTCCTCCTGCACAACTCCTGATAAGGAATTTACTTGCATCCTCTTCGGCTCATATCTTGATACATACTTGATCCTTCTCCCTTCTAGGGTGGTAAGCAAAATTGACTTACTGGCGCAATCGATGTTTCCTCCATACATCGATAGCCAATCCATACCCAAAATCACATCCAAA
Source organism: Triticum aestivum (assembly GCF_018294505.1). NCBI lineage: Eukaryota > Viridiplantae > Streptophyta > Magnoliopsida > Poales > Poaceae > Triticum > Triticum aestivum. The sequence goes on from NC_057813.1 coordinate 195,047,544, forward strand.
CCTTGAGATTCCAAAATGATTAAATCTGAGGGGAAAACATGCCTGCCTATACTCAATGGCACTTGAAAACATCCTCGACTGGCCATATACTCCGCTCCTGGTGAGCTTACTAACATGGGTGTTACTAGAACCTTGGTGGGTAGTTTATACTTATCCACAAATCCCCTCGATATGTATGAATGCGATGCACCAGTATCAAAAAGAATGATTGCAGTAAATGACTTAACCAAAAACTTACCTATTACTGCATCTAGTTGGGCTTCAACCTCCTCCACATTAACGTGGTTCACCTGTCCCCTATTGAAAGGGTTCGGCTTCTTCCCCGAGATTCCATTGCCATTTCCGTTTTGGCCTTCAAGACATTCATTGGCGTAATGTCCGGTCTTCTGGCACTTAAAGCAAGTGACTTGGCTCAAATCTTTCTTTGTTGGGGTTGATAGGTTGGTACGGTTCTGGCCGTTGCTTCCTCCATTCCCATTCTTGGGACCATTATGATTATGAGAGCTACCTCCTCCATGGGTATGCTGAAAATGTCCTCCCGACTTCGGGGTAAAACGTGGCTTCTGCTGAGCTCCAGAATTGTACTTTCCTTGTACATACTTCCTCTTGCGGTTCTCAATCTGCTGCTGCTTCCCTTCAATCATAAGAGCACGATCTACCAACTCCTAGTAGTTGTTAAAACTTGCTACCATCAACTGCATGCTCAGCTCATCATTCAGTCCTTCCAGAAACTTCTCCTGCTTAGCTACATCCGTAGCAACGTCATCTGGGGCATAACATGCTAGCTTACTAAAGTCATCCACATACTGGCCAACAGTACGTTCTCCCTGGCATAAGTTGCGAAACTCACGCTTCTTCATGGCCATTGCTCCTGCTGAAACATGGGTAGTACGGAAAGCCTGCTGAAACTGATCCCATGTGACCGTGTCTACTGGATAGGTGGCTGTGAAATTCTCCCACCATGATGCTGCAGGTCCATCAAGCTGATGTGCGGCAAATCGCATCTTCTCCGCATCTGTGCATCCTGCAGTGGTCAACTCTCTGGCTGTCTTACAAAGCAAATCATCTGCAACAATCGGCTCGGTGCTACAACACCGGCGGATTCAGCCTAAGGAAACAGGTTAAGTGATCAACAGGTGGTGGTGGTGGGTTGTTGTTGTTGTTGTTCCCCTGGTTCTAATTCTGGACTAATAACTGCATCAGGGCATTCTGCTGCTGGATCAACTGAGTGAGCTCCGGTGGGAAAGCAAATCCGTTGTCATGTCTCGGAGGCATCTGAGGTTTTAGAAAAGATGAGAATATAGGATAGAATGAGGTCTGGAGGGAAAACACTACCCATATGCACATGAGACAAATTGCAATCAAAAATCACTTCAATCAATTCAAACAAGGGCATACAATGGTCTTGCTATCATTACAAAAAGTGCTCGGACTATACTAGATACATGGGGGAATACTACTACTGTTATGGTGGTCAACTAGAAAATTGCTCCGTTGAAGACTCCATGATATCTGCTCCAGCTTCATCAAAATAGTCATCGTCGCTATCATCTGGGTCTGAGTCGGTGTCGTCGATGATGATGTAGTTCTCTGGACAAGTGCAATCTTCATCTTCTCCCTCAGTCGCGGGAAATCCCATGAATACTTTTAGCTTCTTCTTCAGATCATCGCTCTTCTCCACTAGTGTTGCTATTTCCTCCTCATATCCATCACATGTAGACTTGAGTTCTTCCTCCAGTTCTGTGATCTTGGTCATGGCCTTCTTCAGATCTATCATGCCTGCGCACATCTGGTTCTCCTGGCGTCGAATGTGCTGGTTTAACTCCTGGATGAATGCTGCAATTGATCTGTCCTTCCTGGTGCTGATCATCTCCCATTGCTCATCTCGGCGCCCACAAATATGGTAGATAGTATCCTTAAGCTCCTTGTGGTAAACTTATCCTATACGTCCCATGGTGATGTGGGCTGCCATGCTCTTTCCTAGACTCCAGGTTGGTGCATCGAAGGAAAACTCCATGGGCTCAGTGACGGGCATGAACGTCCTTCCTGGAACTTGAACTTGAATCATCCAGCGCTTCTCTTCAGGTAAAGTGGCGTTGTAGGTCTCGGTGAAGCTTGGTACTCCGATGTTTAGGTACTTGGTGACTTCCTTCAGGTGTCGTCCAAAGGGTGTATCTTCGTCCGGTTGCATGGACTTGTTGCTTGCATCCGCCATCCTAAAAGAGAGTAGAAAAGATGAGAAGTCAGAACTGAGAAGAGAGAGTAGTGATCTAGGGCTTAGCTTAGTGGTCGTGTCCTACAGTCAGCGTGTGCTCTGATACCAGACCTCAAACAGTCGGATCTCTGTGCATCAGTGTCATCCCTAGATCAGTAATGCTGACACGCACAGTACTTGAAGGATTTATAACAATGTGGCAATCACACACTTATTACATCGAATGTCTCAAGAGAGAGCTTATTACAATGAATATGGCTTAAGGCCATCTAATAACAATAACAACGGAAGGCTTGGAAGAAAAGTGAGTCCATCAACTCCAACGGCATCACTGAGTATAGGACCACGATCCTAAAGCATCTTACTCGTCGTCTGAAAAGTCTGCAACATGAATGTTGCAGCCCGAAAATGGGACATCACATGGAATATGCTGGCAATGTAACACATAGAGAGTAATAAAGTGACATGGCTAGACTACATGCATATATGGCTGGTGGAAAGCTCTATGGTTACAGTTTTTGCATAAAGCCAATTTTCCCTACTGCAAAGGAATAAATTTTATTTAACTATCATGGTAGTTGTTAAACATTGAGAATGGTTGACGGCATCCTCAATCCCAATTAAGCATCATCATTAAAACCCAACAATATTAATTAAAGTAACATGATGAGATTCACATGATAATCCAAGTACTAGATACTCAAAACGTCCATAACCGGGGACACGGCTAATCATGATTAGTTTGTACACTCTGCAGAGGTTGCGCACTTTTCCCCACAAGACTCGATCGCCTCCGTTTGTTTTCTCGCACTACATGGTGTTTGAGAAACGGATGACCGAGACATAGTCTTTCAGAAGCGCTATCACCTTACGATTGGGTAGACCCGTACACCTACTTTCCCCTACATCTGCTAGTCTACCACTGTAAGAGTTCGCACGACTTAATCAACTATGCTAGAGCCCATAATAGCATGTGGCTGCACACGGAAGTTTCTAGCATGAATAATCTTATGATCCCTTTGAGCCTGGGTGGCGGTCCAAAAACAAACAGGCAATCCTGGAATACCCAAGTGCCTCAATCCACCCAGATGTGTATTAAAGTTGCCACCTTAAATAAACCACTAATTAACAATCTCACATCTGTCAAGGATATTCACTCACCCAATCCACGTCTACTAGCATAGCATGGCATAATAAACAAACGTAGAAGTAACTCCCAAGTGTTTGATAATAAAACAGGTAATAGGTACTACCTCATCTACTTCCCAAAAACCCACATATTAATCAGATCCTAATCATGCAATTGTTTGAGGATTGATCTAATGCATAAAACTGGGTAGTAAAGAGGTATGATCAAAGTGTTACTTGCCTTGCTGATGATCCGTGAAACCTAGGGATTCGAAGTAGCAAGCGGCGCAATCCGAGTACTCTATCGCAAACAAACAAACAAGCATACAATAAGTACTCATCTAATGCACAGGTAAAACTCAAATAAGAGATCTAACCAGAAAGTTCAACTTAAGAACTCCGGTTGGCAAAAAGAATCAAATCGAACGAAGCAACGAAAATCAAATGGCGAAAGAAACAAGCTTCGTTTACTAATCTGAACCTAAGTCAAAATTTTACAGTAGCAAAAACTTGTTTGAGTAGGTTAAACGGAAAGAGGGTTTCGAGACGAAACTCTAGGCGCTTGAATTGCCTGGTTCCGATAAAGGAGCGAAAAGTTATACTAAAATGAAAACTGGATCAGAAATCGCGATCAGAAAAATCGCGGAATAAATCTGAGAAAAAGAAAATGACGAACAGATTAACGAACGAACATTCGTTATCTGGATCTAAATGATGAACGTGTTCGTTAAAACGAACGAACGAGCGAACGGTTTCTAATTAACCTAAACCAAAAAAACCGATCTAATAAAAAAAAGGATCTAAAAAAACGACGGAAAAACCGAACGGTTTTTCTAAAAAAACGGCGGCGGCGACGGGGTCAACCTCGGCGTGCGGGTCTGGCGGCGGCGGCAGCGGCGCGGGGCGGCATCGGCGGCTAGGGTTTGGGGCGGCGGCGGCTCGGGTGGCCTGGGGCTAGCGGCGGCTCGGGGTGGCGCTATATAAAGGCCCCGGCCAGAGGAATCCTGGCCGGTCCCGGCCCATAGTCGGTTCGGGTTTGTTTTTTTAAAGAAATTTCACGCAGAAAATCAAACGAAAGAAATACTAAACGGACTCCAAAAATCCCGAAATAAAGTTTCCTGGACTTCTAAAATCAAGCCGGACAAGATGAACATTTATTTGGGGCCTAAATGCAATTTTGAAAAACATGCATTTTTCCTAAATTAAAATAAAATAGCAATAAAATCCAAAATAAAACTTATTTGATTTTATTATTAAATCCTCAATATTTCTTTATTTTGGGAAAGTCATTTTATTCCCCCTCTCATATTTTTTTATAATGAAATAATTGAAGATAAAATAAATAAAATCAAATGATCCTATTTCCAAAATTCGAGGAAACTCAAATATGAAAATATCAAAATCCCCAACTCTCTCCGAGGGTCCTTAAGTTGCTTAGAATTTCTAGGATCAAACCCAAAATGCAATAAAATATGATGTGCATTAATGACCTATTTTATAACATTCCAAATTGAAAATTTGGGATGTTACAATGGGCTGGGCCTCCGGTTAATAGGTTAGTCCCAAAAGTAATATAAAAGTGTATAATAAAGCCTGTAATCATTCAAAACAAATAATAAAATAGCATGAATGCTTCATAAATTATAGATACGTTGGAGACGTATCAGCATCCCCAAACTTAATTCCTACTCGTCCTCGAGTAGGTAAATGATAAAGAAAGAATTTATGAAGTGTGAATGCTAGAAGGTGCACAAGTTTGATCAATGATAATATCAATCACCTTTTCTAGCATGATTATATGTCATAACAGTAGTTCATCTCATAAAACTTCTCACGATCAAGTAACAAACTATTCACATGTTAAAGCATAGACCATAAACTTTCTTGAAAACTAGCAAACTATGTTCTCAATCATCAAACAATTGCAATTCATCTTATTTTCAGGAAGGGTCTATGTCAGAGCTTTGATTTAGGAAAGTTCACATACTCAACTATCATATAGTCTTCCACAATTTCTAACACTCACGCAATACTAATGGTTATCGAGTTTTAGTCGGACACTGAGAAAGATAGGGGCTTATAGTGTTGCCTCCCAACGTATTCACCTTTGGGTGAGGTCAACAGTAATAGTTCATGCTAACTTACATCCAATTGGATATATATATCAGGATCTTTCCAACACGAGGTGATTGCCAAAGGATAAAATGAAAAAGGGAAAGGTGAAGATCACCTTAACTCTTGCATAAAGCAAAAGATAGGCCATTCGCAGAGGGAAGCAGAGGTTGTCATGCGCTTTTATGGTTGGATGCACAAATCTTAGTGCAAAAGAATGTCACTTTATATTGCCACTTGTATATGGACCTTTATTATGCAGTCCATCGCTTTTATTGCTTCCATAACAAGATCGTATAAAGCTTATTTTCTCTGCACTAATAAGTCTTACATATTTAGAGAGCAATTTTTATTGCTTGCACCGATGACAACTTACTTGAAGGATCTTACTCAATCCATAGGTAGGTATAGTGGACTCTCATGGCAAAACTAGGTTTAAGGATATTTGGAAGCACAAGTAGTATCTCTACTTGGTGCAAGGAATTTGGCTAGCATGAGGGGGAAAGGCAAGCTCAACATGTTTAAATGATCCATGACAGTATACTTTAACTAAGATGTGAGAAAACATAACCCATTACGTTGTCTTCCTTGTCCAACATCAACTCTTTAGCATGTCATAATTAATGAGTGCTCACAATTATAAAAGATGTCTAGGATAGTATATTTATATGTGAAATCTCTCTTCCTTCAATATTCTTTCATGAATTGTTCAAATGACCAATACAATGCTTGCCAACCTTCAATAAATTTACAACCTCTACTTCTTAGATGTGAAGTCATTAATCCCCATGGGATAAGCAAATGAGACATATATAATTTCAGATTTGTGACATTCAACTCACTCAACCATTTACTTATAGGATATAAGTGAAGCACACGAGTAAATGACAAACTACTCAAAAAAGATATAAGTGAAGATCAATGAGTAGCTAAATAATTATGTAACTATGTGAAGACTCTCTCTCATTAAAGAATTTCAGATCTTGGTATTGTATTCAAACAGCAAGCAAAACAAAATAAAATGACATTGCAAGGATAGCACAACTCATGTGAAGAAGCAAAAACTTAGGCTCAACCGATACTAACCGATAGTTGTTGAAGAAGAAAGGTGGGATGCCTACCGGGGCATCCCCAAGCTTAGATGCTTGAGACTTCTTGAAATATTATCTTGGGGTGCCTTGGGAATCCCCAAGCTTGAGCTTTTATGTCTCCTTAATTCCTCTCATATCATGGTTTCTCTTCTTTTTATCAAAAGCTTCATCCACAACAAACTCAACAAGAACTCATGAGATAGGTTAGTATAAACCAATGCAAAACCTTATCATTTTCTACTATAACAAATCACTAAAATTATTATTCAATGTTGCATACTAAATGCCTCTGCATATTTAATACTCCTATCCTCAAATAGAATCATTAAACAAGCAAACATATGGAAACAATGCAACCATAACATCAATCTGTCAAAATAGTATAGTCTGTAAAGAATGCAAGATTCATCATACTTCCCTAACTCCAAAAATTATGAGAAAAATACTACGCTGTAGAAGATTTATCAGAGCTCAATATGCAAAAGTTTCAACATTATACCATTCTCTGACTTTTCTAGGGAATTTTTTCAACAGCGGTAAACTTTTTGTTTTTAAACAGCAACATGTATACTAGCAAAATAAGTATGGTAAAGGCTACACTTGACATTTTTATTGAAAATAAAGATGCAAAACATTATTTGAAATAACATCAAGCAAAACTAACAAAATAAAATGACGCTCCAAGCAAAACACATATCATGTGGTGAATAAAAATATAGCTCCAAGTAAAGTTACCGATGAACGAAGACGAAAGAGGGGATGCCTTCTGGGGCATCCCCAAGCTTAGGCTCTTGGTAGTCCTTGAATATTACCATGGGGTGCCTTGGGCATACCCAAGCTTAGGATCTTGCCACTCTTTATTCCATAGTCCATCGAATCTTTACCCAAAACTTGAAAACTTCACAACACAAAACTCAACAGCAAACTCGTAAGCTCGATTAGTATAAGAAACTAAAACCACCACTTAGGTACTGTAATGAACTCATTATAAATTAATATTTGTGTAATATCTACTGTATTACAACTTCTATATGGTTCATACCCTCCGATACTACTCATAGATTCATCAAAATAAGCAAACAACACATAGAAAACAGAATCTGTCAAAAACAGAACAGTCTTAGTAATCTGTATTAAACGTATACTTCTGGAACTCCAAAAATCCTACAAAATTAGGAAGTACTAAGAAATTTGTGTACCAATCCAGGGCAAAGATAATCAGATCAGAAGCACGTTTCTGTGAATTAACAAAACTAATTTACTGGGTGCAAAATTTTCTAATTCTCAGCAGGATCAACACAACTATCACCGTAAGCTATCCTAAAGGTCTTACTCGGCACTTTATTGAAACAAAAGCTATAAAACATGATTACTAAAGTAGCATAATCATGTGAAAATACAAAAACATTAAGGATAAATATTGAGTTGTCTCCCAACAAGCGTTTTTCTTTAATGCCTTTCTAGCTAGGCAAGATGATGACAATGATGCTCACGTAAAAGATAAGAACTGAAACACAACGGGAGCATCATGAAGCATATGAATAGCACATTTAAGCCTAACCCACTTCCTATGCATAGGTATTTTGTGAGCAAACAACCTATGGGAACAATAATCAACAAGCATAGGTAGGCAAAACAAGCATAACTTCAAAACTTTAAGCACATAGAGAGGAAACTTGATACTATTGCTACAAGCATATGTTCCTCTCTCATAATAATTTTCAGTAGCATCATGAATGAATTCAACAATATAACCAGCACCTAAAGCATTCTTTTCATGATCTACAAGCATAGAAAATTTACTATTCTCCACATAAGCAAAATTCTTCTCATGAATAGTAGTGGGAGCAAACTCAACAAAATAATTATCATGTGAGGCATAATCCAATTAAAAACTAAAATCATGATGACAAGTTTCATGGTTATCATTATTCCTAATATCATACAAGTCATCACAATAATCATCATAGATATCAACTTTGTTCTCATAATCAATTGGAACCTCTTCCGAAATAGTGGAATCATCACTAAATAAAGTTGACACTCTTCCAAATCCACTTTCATGTTCATCACAATAAGATTCAACATCCTCCAAAATAGTGGGATCACTACTTCCTAAAGTTGACACTCTTCCAAACCCACTTTAATCAATATAATCATCATAAATAGGAGGCATGCTTTCATCATAATAAATTTGCTCATCAAAACTTGGGGGACAAAAAATATCATCTTCATCAAACATAGCATCCCCAAGCTTGTGGCTTTGCATATCATTAGCATCATGGATATTCAAGGAATTCATACTAACAACATTGCAACCATGCTCATCATTCACATATTTCATGCCAAGCATTCTATGTAATTCTTCTTCTAGCACTTGAGCACAATTTTCCTTTTCATCATACTCACGAAAGATATTAAAAAGATGAAGCGTATGAGACAAACTCAAATCCATTTTTTTGTAATTTTCTTTTATAAACTAAACTAGTGATAAAACAAGAAACAAAAATATTCGATTGCAAGATCTAAAGATATACCTTCAAGCACTCACCTCCCCGGCAAATGCGCCAGAAAAGAGCTTGATGTCTACTACACAACCTTCTTCTTGTAGATGTTATTGGGCCTCCAAGTGCAGAGGTTTGTAGGACAGTAGCAAATTTCCCTCAAGTGGATGACCTAAGGTTTATCAATCCGTGGGAGGCATAGGATGAAGATGGTCTCTCTCAAACAACCCTGCAACCAAATAACAAAGAGTCTCTTGTGTCCCTAACACACCCAATACAATGGTAAATTGTATAGGTGCACTAGTTCGGCGAAGAGATGGTGATACAAGTGCAATATGGATGGTAGATATAGGTTTTTGTAATCTGAAAAATATAAAAACAGCAAGGTAACTAACGATAAAAGTGAGCACAAACAGTATTGCAATGATAGGAAACAAGGCCTAGGGTTCATACTTTCACTAGTGCAAGTTCTCTCAACAATAATAATATAGATAGGTCATATAACAATCCCTCAATATACAACAAAGAGTCACTCGAAAGCCACTAATAGCAGAGAACAAACGAAGAGATTATGGCAGGGTACGAAACCACCTCAAAGTTATTCTTTCGGATCAATCTATTCAAGAGTTCGTACTAGAATAACACCTTAAGACACAAATCAACCAAAACCCTAATGTCACCTAGATACTCCATTGTCACCTCAATTATCAGTGGGCATGATTATACGATATGCATCACACAATCTCAGATTCATCTATTCAACCAACACAAAGTACTTCAAAGAGTGCCCTAAAGTTTCTACCGGAGAGTCAAGACGAAAACGTGTGCCAACCCTTATGCATAGGTTCATGGGCGGAACCCGCAAGTTGATCACCAAAACATACATCAAGTGGATCACGCGATATCCCATTGTCACCACAGATAAGCATGGCAAGACATACATCAAGTGTTCTCAAATCATTAAAGACTCAATCCGACAAGATAACTTCAAAGGGAAAACTCAATTCATCACAAGAGAGTAGAGGGGGAGAAACATCATAAGATCCAACTATTATAGCAAAGCTCGTGATACATCAGGATCGTGCCATAGAGAGAACACGAGAGAGAGAGAGAGATCAAACACATAGCTACCAGTACATACCCTCAGCCCAGAGGGTGAACTACTCCCTCCTCGTCATGGATAGCGTCAGGATGATGAAGATGGCCACCGGTGAGGGATCCCCCCTCCGGCAGGGTGCCGAAATGGGCTCCCGAGAGATTTTTGGTGGCTACAGAGGCTTGCGGCGGCGGAACTCCTGATCTATCTTCGTATTCGATGTTCTTAGGGTACATGGACTTACATAGGCGGAAGAAGTCGGTCGGCGGAGCCTCGAGGGGCCCAGGAGACGGGGGGCCCGCCGAGGGGTGGGCGCGCCCTCCTATCTCCTAGCTTCCTAGAACCTTCCCAGGCTTGAACTCCAAGTCTCCCGGATCATATCCTTTCCAAAAATCACGCTCCCGAAGGTTTCATTCCGTTTGGACTCTGTTTGATATTCGTTTTCTTCAAAATACTGAAACAGGAAATAAAACAGCAATATGGGCTGGGCCTCCGGTTAATAGGTTAGTCCCAAAATTAATATAGAAGTGTATAATAAAGCCCATAATCATTCAAAACAGATAGTAAAATAGCATGAATGCTTCATAAATTATAGATACGTTGGAGACGTATCAATATAATACAAAAAAATAAGAATTGGTTTGACACATCACTTATAGTAGTGGTTTGCTTTCTTTTACTAATGGATCTCACAAGGTTTTGTTGAGTTTTGTGTGATTGAAGTTTTCAAGTTTTGGGTTATCTTACGATGGATGAAAGAAGGATATAAGAGCCTAAGATTGGGGATACCCCGGCATCCCAAGATATTATCCAAGAATGAGCAACCAACTAAGCTTGGGGATGCCCCCGAGTGGCATCCCCTCTTTCTTCTAACGACCATCGGTATTTTACTCGAGACTATATTTTTATTCGTCACATGATATGTGTTTTGCTTGGAGCGTCTTGTATGATATGTGTCTTTGCTTGTTTTATTTTGTGTTTTAAGTCATCAAACCTTGCTGGACACACCTATTTGAGAGATCCAAATTTATGCCATGACTTGTTAGAATTGCTCTCTATGCTTCACTTAAATTTATATGAGCAATGGACTTGCTCTAGTACTTCACTTATATCTTTTTGAGCACGGTGTGCTTAATATTTTTGAAGAAATGCTCTCTTGCTTCACTTAGATTTATTTGAGAGTTAGTAAAATTTTGAAGAAATTCTCTCCTGATTCACTTAAATTATTTTGAGAGAAAGGTAATATGTTATGCTCATGATCTTCACTTATATTTGTTTGAGCTTATGAAAATCAACACATGAAAATTAGTCCCAAAGTGATAGCTATCCAAGAAGAATAAAGAAAGAAAGAGAATAATATATGTCATGAAGATCATTGGACAAAATAAACTTGATTCTTAGTAATAGTTTTGAGATATGATGATGTGATATGTGAGTTATGTTGGTGATTAATTGTGCTCAAGTAAGAATATTGGTGTTAAGGTTTGTGATTCCCTATGCATGCACGAAAGTCAATAATTATGCAATGAAAATTATATCCTACTTGTGGTGCATTATCCGGTGTCAATTATGCTTAATGCTTGCTTATGAGATTATTTGTTTCTTGGTTGGTCGCTTCTCAATCTTTTTGCTAGCCTTCATTTTGCACCAAGTATGACCTCTACTTGTGCATCCAAAATCCTTTAAACTAGTTTTGCCACATGAGTCCACTATATCTACCTATATGCGTTATTATTTTGTCGTCCTAAGCAAATTTGCATGTGCCATCTCTAATTTTCAAAATGAACTTCTCTTTTGTGTGTTTGTTTCGCTCGCGGAATGGTAACGGGTAGCTAATATTTTCCATGTTAGATGTGTTATTCTCATGATGAATGTTTATTCACTTGTCATTGCACGAGAGTAAGGCAAAGGTGAAAGCACAGGTGCTCCCTGGGTGATTTTGGTAATTAATGACAACATATCTCTTGTTGGACTAATACTTTTATCTAGTGTATTTCAGATAAGTCCAACAGTGGAGTGGCATGGATTTAGAGGATGTGGAACCCCTTCAAGATGCCAAGGACAAAGGATTGGCTCAAACTCTAAAGCTCAAGACTCTACATTTCCTATTTCAGTGATCCAAGATCACATTGAGTCCATAGGAAAGCCAATACTATTAAAAGGGGATGAGGTGTTATTTAATGGCTTCCTTGCTCAAAGTGCTTAGTGATATGCTCCAAATCCCTCAACCACTTTCTCATATCCACATATGTCCCAAACCAAAAGTCAAACTCGGCCCCACCGATTTGATCCATCCGGCGCCACCGAGTTCATTTGACATAGCCACTGCCAGAAACCCTAGTCACTTCGGTCTAACCGATGGGATCTCGGTCTCACCGGGATGGGCTTGCAAACTCTCTGTTGTCTATTGCAGTATTTTTGGTCTCACCGAAAATATGAAATTGGTCACACCTAGTTTGCCTGACCAACTCTTTGTTTTGCTTATTACCAAATCGGTCCCACCGAGTTTGTGTAATCGGCCAAACCGAGATGAGGTTTTGCCCTAACCCTTGCACATCGGTCCCACCGGAATTCCTAACGGTCACATTATGAACTAAATCGGTTCAACCGAGTTTTCTGATTCGGTCCCACCGAGTTTGGTGAATTGTGCGTAACGGTTAGATTTTGTGTGGAGGCTATATATACCCTCCACCCACTCCTCATTCGTGAGGGAAGCCATCAGAACGTGCCTACACTTCCAGCATTCATTTTTTGATAGAGAATCACCAACTCATGAGTTGAGGCCATGATATTCCAATCCAACCATATGAATCTTGATCTCTAGCCTTCCCCAAGTTGCTTTCCACTCAAATCATCTTTCCACCAAATCCAATCCTATGAGAGAGAGTTGAGTGTTGGGGAGACTATCATTTGAAGCACAAGAGCAAGGATTTCATCATCAACACACCATCTATTACCTTTTGGAGAGTGGTGTCTCCTAGATTGGTTAGGTGTCACTTGGGAGCCTCCGACAAGATTGTGGAGTTGAACCAAGGAGTTTGTAAGGGAAAGGAGATCGCCTACTTCGTGAAGATCTACCCTAGTGAGGCAAGTCCTTCATGGGTGATTGCCATGGTGGGATAGACAAGGTCGCTTCTTCGTGGACCCTTCGTGGGTGGAGCCCTCCGCGTACTTGCGCAACCGTTACCCTTCATGGGTTAAAGTCTCCATCAACGTGGATGTACGATAGCACCACCTATCGGAACCACGCCAAAAACATCCGTGTCTCCAATTGCGTTTGCACTCTCCAATCCCATCTCTTTACTTTCTTGAAAGTTGCATGCTTTACTTTTCGCTGCCCATATACTCTTTTGCATGCTTGCTTGATATGTATTGTGAATGGTTAAACTTGTGCTTAAACTCCACCTAAACTTGAAAAACTTAAAAACTGCCAATTTTGTGTGTTAAGGGTCTATTCTTCCCCCTCTAGACACCTCTTCTCGATCCTTTCAATTGGTATCGGAGCTTTGGTCTCCATTTCTTTGGTTTAAACACCATTGGAGGAAGATGGATGAGTCTACTTTGGGGAGTCTTGATGGAGAGTACTTTCATGAGTGGAAAAATGAGATGCTTGTGATTTTCAATGAATATCATTTGAACAAGTACATTACTAGCCCTTGTGCACCTCATGTTGATCCTATGCAACCTACCCTTGATGAGTCAATTGACATGATTCACAATCTTAGAACTGTTAATCTTATCACTAGAGGTTTGCCTAGAAACTTGATTGGTTGCTTGCCTACTCTTAAGTGTGCCTACACTATATGGAGATTTCTTGAGGAACAATTTCCAAATTATTCCTTGCAAAATCTAGATGAGACTCTTCATAAGTCTATTGCCTTGAGTAAGATGAATTCCAATGATCCTAAGTTTCGTGATTGTCTATTTGAGCTTACAAATCTTATGCGTGCCAAAGGAGATGTTGGAATTATTAGCAATATTATTTCCGAAGCTATTAGAATTCATAAAGAAGATCATTGTCAAAATCATTTATCTAATGAATCACCCTCTTTAGGAATTGATCCACCACATGACGATGTTGAACATGGATACTATGATGAGGATGATGATAGTGACTATGATCTTGATGATGCAATGAGACACTTTGGTCTTATGGCAAATCTTCGAGGATACATGGCAGGAGGAAAGGATTGGGTCCTTGATAGTGGATGTACTGATCTCATGACCGGAGATAAAGATATGTTTCGTGAGCTTGCTGAGAACGACGGACCTCGAAAGTATGTCACCTTTGGTGATAACTCAAAGGGTAAGGTGGTTGGCCTCGGTAAGGTGGCCATCTCACATGATAGCTCCATACCAAATGTCATGATCGTTGAATCTCTTGGCTATAATCTGCTTTCTGTAGACTAGCTGACTTTGGTTTCAATGTCCTATTTACCAAAGTAGATTGCCAAGTGTTTCATAGATATAATCATAAAATGGTCTTTACTAGTATACAAAAAGGTGATCTGTACATTGTTTATTTCACTAAAAAGGCTCAACCTAGAACTTGCTTGATTGCTAAATCTTCTAAAGGCTGGTTGTGGCATAGACGGTTAGGTCATGTGGGCATGTGAAACCTTGACAAGCTTATTAAAGGTGATCATATCCTTGGTGTTAAAGATGTCATATTTGATAAGGATAGACTTTGCAGCACTTGCCAAGTAGGAAAACAGGTTGGAGGAAGCCACCCCGTGAAGAACATCATGACCACAAGGAGACCGCTCGAGCTACTTCACATGGATCTTTTCGGTCCCAACGCTTACAAAAGTCTCGGTGGAAACTCATTTGGTCTAGTTATAGTTGATGATTTTTCAAGATTTACATGGGTGTTCTTTCTCGATGATAAATCGCAGGTCCAAAAGATCTTCAAAAACTTTGCTAGGAAGGCCCAAAAACAATTTGAAGTGAAGATCAAGAAGGTTTGCAGCAACAATGGAACGGAGTTCAAGAACACCAATGTGGACACCTTTCTTGACGAAGAAGTGATTTCACATGAGTTCTCGGCTACGTACACACCTAAAAAAATGGAGTTGTTGAGAGGAAGAATCGGACGCTCATCGGAATGGCAAGAACGATGCTTGATGAGTACAAGACGCCAAAGCACTTTTGGGTGGAAGCGGTTGAGATAGCTTGTCATGCGACAAATCGCTTGTATCTTCACAAGCTACTCGGCAAGACGACATACGAGCTCCTCACCCGTAACAAACCCCAAGTTGGATACTTTCGAGTATTGGGCTCCAAGTGCTACATTCTTGATAAGCATCGTCATTCTAAATTTGCTCCTAAATCTCATGAAGGTTTCCTACTTAGTTATGACTCAAACTCTCACACTTACCGTGTCTACAACAATTTCACCCGAAAGGTTGAAGAGACAGTAGATGTGAAGTTTGATGAATCTAACGGCTTGCAAGTAGAGAAATTGCCAATTGATGTAGGAGATAAAGATCCTTCTTAAGCAATCCAAGACTTGTCTATTGGCAAGGTCCGTCCAACGAGGTGAAGGAGAGTACTTCGTCCATCCAAGTGGAAGCCTCTACCTCACGACAAGGTGAACCAAGAGTTGATATGGAGGCATCCACAAGTGGGACACACTAAGATGAAGAAAACGAGGAAGTACACCAAGATGAACCGCATCAACCTCCTTCTCCACCACGATGAGAGAACAACAATGTCAACAATGAAGAAGGCCAAGAAGAAGAACAAGATGATGAAGAAGATGTTCCACCCCGATCAAAGAAAAATCTCTCACGAGTTCGAGCAAGAGTTGCTAGAGACCACCCCGTCGAGCAAATCTACAATGATATCCAAACCGGGAGAATCACTCGCTCTAAATCTCATTTGGCTAACTTTTGTGAAGATTATTCATTCATCTCTAGCATTGAACCCATGATGGTTGAAGAAGCATTGGAAGATCCGGATTGGATAAATGCCATGCATGAAGAACTACACAACTTTGAGAGAAACCAAGTGTGGACATTGGTCGAGAAGCCCGACAACAACCATAACATCATCGGCAACAAATGGGTGTTTCGCAACAAGCAAGATGAAGATGGACAAGTAGTTCGCAACAAAGCATGTCTCTTCGCCCAAGGCTACACTCAAGTCGAAGGTATGGACTATGGTGAGACATATGCCCCGTTGCTAGACTTGAGTCCATTTGCATCTTACTTGCCTATGCTAATCTCCACGATATCACATTATACCAAATGTACATTAAAAGTGATTTTCTAAATGGTGAAATTGAGGAGCAAGTTTATGTTAAACAACCTCCCGGCTTTGTTAATCCTAAGAAACCTAATCATGTTTACAAACTTCACAAAGCTCTTTATGGTCTTAAACAAGCTCCTAGAGCATGGTATAAATGCTTGACCAAGTTCCTTATTGAAAAAGGCTTTGAGATTGGAAAAATTGATTCTACTCTTTTCAAAAGGGTTAATGGAGAATTATTTGTATGCCAAATCTATGTTGATGATATTATATTTGGATCAACTAACCCTCATTTTAGTGAGAAGTTTGGAAAGCTTATGTCGGAGAAGTTTGAGATGTCTATGATGAGTGAACTCAAGTTCTTTCTTTGTTTGCAAATCAAGCAAACTAAGGAAGGTACTTTTGTCTCTCAAATGAAGTATACCAAGGACTTATTCAAAAATTTCAATATGCAAGAATGCAAAGGTATGAGTACATCCATGCCTACTAGTGGACATCTTAACTTGACTAAAGATGGTGAACACGTTGATCAAAAAGTTTACCGCTCTATGATTGGTTCATTATTATATCTATGTGCCTCTCGTCCTGATATTATGCTAAGTGTGTGCATGTGTGCACGATATCAAGCGGCCACTAAAGAGTGTCATCTTAAGGCCGTGAAAAGGATAGTGAGATACTTAATACATACACCAAATTTTGGCATTTGGTATCCTAAGAGGTCTTCTTTTGATCTTGTTGGCTACTCTGATTCGGACTATGTCGGAGACAAGGTTGATAGAAACTCCACTTAGGGTACTTGTCAATTTCTTGGTAGATCTCTTGTGTCTTGGTCCTCCAAGAAAAAAAATTCGGTATCCCTATCTACCGCCGAAGCGAAATACATTGCCACCGGTTCATGTTGTGCTCAATTACTTTGGATGACCCAAACTCTTAAAGATTATGGGATATATATGAAACATGTTCCTTTGCTTTGTGACAATGAAAGTGCTATTAAGATTGCTCACAATCCCGTGCAACACTCTCGAACTAAGCACATTGAAGTTCGTCATCATTTCATTCGAGATCATGTTGCAAAGGGTGATATTAACCTTAAGCATGTTCCCACCGACAAACAATTGGCAGATATATTCACTAAACCACTTGATGAGAAAGTGTTTTTAAGGTTTAGAGGTTAGTTGAACATAAGTGATGCTTCAAACTTGGAGCAGGAACTCCATTTGGATGCATGCAAGACATGAGCCTATGACTAATCCTTGATATTTCTCTTATGATGATAATCACATATCTTGGATATATTTGCACCCTTTCATGTCATCTAACTCTTGTAGGTACTTGGATGAATCTAAATCTATGAGATTGCAACTCACTCACATCTTGAGCAATCTCTACATCACCAAGTCTCTACTTTACGGTGTTTGAAGACAAGGAAGCATGAAACCCTTCAAATATATCCTTTGACAAATCCCTAAGTCAAATTTCATGATTGTCATTTTGGATACACAAGTGCTCTTCCTTGCAAATATAATCCATGTAGGTAGGGGTGGGCATATAAACCGATGACCGAAGTACCGACCCGGACTAACCGGGACCGGACCCGAATGCACCGAAATCAATTCGTTTGCTCGTAACTTCAGTTAGCCAATCTGGAGAACCGAACTTTCTTCGGTTGATTCGGGTGCATGTATCAAGTAACCGAACACACCGAAGTACCGAATCAATTTTCAACTCACGAGAAATCTACGTAGCCCACGGCCCACAACCCAACTACTGAACCTGGATAGAGCGAGTCGTACATTCACATCAGCAGCATCTCAAACCCTAAACGCTCGACCGTGCCCTAGCCGCGGCCCGCGAGTGTCTGTACCTCGACCACCGCAACCTAGTTTCGCACTGCCTTTGACTTCTATCCATCCCTGCACCCGATGGCGGCGGATCCACTTCCACCTCTCATCCATGTCCCTCTGCTTATATCCATCCCTGGTATGACGGCGCCAGTGCTGTTGCTCGTGGAGGTGAAAGATGACCGGCGAGGCGGCGACCATCTCTCTTCGACCTACCTAGCACAGATCCATTCTGCAGATCTTTGATTTTTTATTCTGTTTTTGCGCATGGATCTGAGGATTTGATTTTTGATTCGATTTTGGCCACAACTGATCTTCGTTGTTGTCATATTTCCTCTATCTTCGTTGCCTGCTCAATTTTGTTTTCATCAGTTGTTCGGTCTCAATCGAGACCCGAACCGAAGCATCGGTGCACCGAACTCTCGGTTAGTATTTTTATAGGAAACTGATCGGTGTGCCAAATCTCAAAACCGAAATTCATTAAAACCCGAAGCACTGAACCGTTTGGTTCGGGGGAACCGAACGCCCAGCCCTACATGTAGGTAGATGAACTCCAATTACAAGTGGTGCTCCAAATGAACTACATCAACATTGAGCATCCCACACAAGTTCAACTACATGATCAAGATCAACACCACCACTCAAGGTATGTTATTCCATCTTAGAGAAGCTTTACCCCAAGTCATGGGTCAAAGCAGCTCAACAAGATGAGAATACATCAAAGTGCTTAAATGAAAAATGGCAACCCCATTTTGAGATTAAACAATGAGTATGACCTATGATCAAGTGTCTTCACTTGACTCCTAAGTCAATTTACTCTAACATAAGTGACTTTGTCGCCGACCAATTCTAGATGAAGTTCTCTAGTGTCTTTCCTTGTTCTCACATTTGTCTCATGCATATTTGTTCCCTTTTCAAAAAAAAACTTCATCTAGATTTCTTCTCTTTTATTTCTGTTCTGCATTTCTCTGCATTCAATTCCTTGCAAATCCTTGTGAGATCTTATTCACTTAGTGAGATGAGGTGACTAGTGCTTGCTCTTTGTGATGAACTCAGACAAATCGATTTGACTCTTCCGGTCAAATCGAAACTTTTCGGTGCCACCGAAGGAATCAACTCGGTGTAGCCGATTTCAGTGCTGAGAAACCACTTTGTCACTTGCATCCCGCACATTTTATTCCAGCTCCACTCGATGATTCTTATCCTCTACTAGCACTTTTTTTCCCTGCTACTTTGCCATGTGACTCAAGGACCAAACCTATTTTGACTCACACTCCAGAAGACCCATCTTGGAAATTGATGTCAAAGGGGGAGAGAGAGCTCACATCAAAGCTTAATCATATCAAAAGGGAAAGAGTGTTAAATTATCACATCAAGAAAGACCCCAATTGCTTGGTATTCAAAGAGGATAGAATTTACATGTCTTTATAGGGGAAAGACATGTTCATGTTGTTTCTGTGTTTACCTTGCTCTGATTCTCCATTCCCTATCTTCTCCCAATATCCCATATAAGATTCAGGGGGAGCAAGACATCTAAGGGAAGGAAATCTTCAATTTCATTGCATATCTTTACCTTTGGGGACATGTATACACTCAAATAGTGTACCTAGTACTCACTCTACATGTCATCCCAAATCTTGGTACTCTTGTGGTTTACTGCTCTTGCTCTGTTTAGTAGATGTTTCTGTGTTGTCTAACCTTGTTTACTCAGGTTCATCTCTTCCAAAGCTAGCTCAAGACGACAAGGTAAGTATATGCATCACATTCATGTACATGAGGATCTCTTGCTGATGTACATATTGTTTGCAAGAAGGACTCATGAGCATGAAGGTACTTTCTCATATTAACACCATTTACTCTGATGCATATAGCCAAGATACATGTAACACATTGCTTGCTCTATCATTATTATGCACTCACATGATCTTATGTTCCATATTTGCATGATTGCATACATGTAGGGGGAGCCTATGCATGTTACATGTCCTTCCAAAGCTTTTACTTACGTTTCTCTATATCTTTATCTAAAATTTTGATGTGTGTTGTCATCAATTACCAAAAAGGGGGAGATTGAAAGCACAAGTGCTCCTTGGGTGATTTCGGTAATTAATGACAACATATCTCTGGTTGGACTAATACTTTTATCTAGTGTATTTCAGATAAGTCCAACAGTGGAGTGGCATGGACAAGAGGATGTGGAACCCCTTCAAGATGCTAAGGACAAAGGATTGGCTCAAACTCTAAAGCTCAGGACTCTACATTTTTTATTTTAGTGATCCAAGATCACATTGAGTCCATAGGAAAGCCAATACTATTAAAAGGGGATGAGGTGTTGTCTAATGGCTTGCTTGCTAAAAGTGCTTAGTGATATGCTCCAAAGCCCTCAACCACTTTCTCATATCCACATATGTCCCAAACCAAAATTCAAACTCGGCCCCACCAATTTGATCCATCCGGTGCCACCGAGTTCATTTGACATAGCCACTGCCAGAAACCCTAGTCACTTCGGTCTAACCGATGGGATCTCGGTCTCACCGGGATGGGCTTGCAAACTCTCTGTTATCTATTGCAGTATTTTCGGTCTCACCGAAAATATGAAATCCTTCACACCGAGTTTGCCTGACCAACTCTCTGTTTTGCTTATTACCAATTCGGTCCCTCCGAGTTTTTGTAATCGGCCAAATCGAGATGAGGTTTTACCCTAACCCTTGCACATCGGTCCCACCGAGTTGACATGTCGGTCCCACCGAAATGCCTAACAGTCACATTATGAACAATCGGTTCGACCGAGTTTTCTGATTCGGTCCCACTGAGTTTGGTGAATTGTGTGTAACGGTTAGATTTTGTGTGGAGGCTATATATACCCCTCCACCCACTCCTCATTCGTGAGGGAAGCCATCAGAACGTGCCTACACTTCCAGCATTCATTTTCTGAGAGAGAACCACCAACTCATGTGTTGAGGCCAAGATATTCCAATCCAACCATATGAATCTTGATCTCTAGCCTTCCCCAAGTTGCTTTACACTCAAATCATATTTCCACCAAATACAATCCTATGAGAGAGCGTTGAGTGTTGGGGAGACTATCATTCGAAGCACAAGAGCAAGGAGTTCATCATCAACACTACATCTATTACCTTTTGGAGAGTGGTGTCTCCTAGATTGGTTAGGTGTCACTTGGGAGCCTCCGACAAGATTGTGGAGTTTAACCAAGGAGTTTGTAAGGGCAAGGAGATCGCCTACTTCATGAAGATCTACCGTAGTGAGGCAAGTCCTTCGTGGGCGATGGCCATGGTGGGATAGACAAGGTTGCTTCTTCGTGGACCCTTCGTGGGTGGAGCCGTCCGTGGACTCGCGCAACCGTTACCCTTTGTGGGTTGAAGTCTCCATCAACGTGGATGTATGATAGCATCACCTATCAGAACCATGCCAAAAACATCCGTGTCTCCAATTGCGTTTGCACACTCCAATCCCATCTGTTTACTTTCTTGCAAGTTGCATGCTTTACTTTCCGCTGCCCATATACTCTTTGCATGCTTGCTTGATATGTATTGTGAATGGTTAAACTTGTGCTTAAACTCCACCTAAACTTAAAAAACTTAAAAACTGCCAACTTTGTGTGTTAAGGGTCTATTCACCCCCTCTAGACACCTCTTCTCGATCCTTTCAAAAAGTTTTAGGGATGCCCAGTCCCAAAATGCAAAAATGAATTTACTTTATGTGGTCAAATAGTAAATTCCTTGGAAAGTGTTGGTATGGAGGGCACCCGTGGATACGGTTGGCCATGGAAAGTGAAAGTATGGTGGAAAAAGGAATAAACTTTATTTTCTATTTTGGAACCGCCTATGATATATCTAGCATGGAAAGTGTTGGGATGCTCCAAGTCGTTTTGGTTGATGGGATGGATACACCTCACAAAATGTTTTTATCTCTATTATTTTTCGCTTTGAGCTCTGGCACCTCTACAAATCCCTATTTCCCTCTGCGAAGGGCCTTTCTTTTACTTATGCAATTTTTATTTTTTTGAAATTGAGTCTCCATCTTCTCTTATAAAAGCACCAACTAGGGGACAATATGATCGTACTTAAGTATTGGGTGTAGCTAATATTTGTGTGTGTTTCATGAATGGATCAATGTTTGAGCATGATGTGCTAGGGATAACTTGTTTTAGCATTAATATTTTGAAAGACATGGTTGCTTGTTGATATCCTTGAGTATCTAAATTATTATGTCAAAACTAGACTGTTGCTTTGAATCACATAAAAGTCCAAATGTCCATGCTATGAAGAGAAGAATATGGTATGACATGATAAACATCACTCCACATCAAAAATTCTGTTTTATCACTTACCTACTCGAGGACGAGTAGGAGTTAAGCTTGGGGATGCTGATACGTCGCCAACATATCTATAATTTTTGATTATTCCATGCTATTTTATTATCAATCTTGGATGTCTTATAATCATTATATAGTCATTTTATATCATTTTTTGGTACTAACCTATTGACATAGTGCCAAGTGCCAGTTGCTGTTTTTTGCATGTTTTTTACATTGCAGGAAATCAATATCAGTGAGGTCCAAATGCCACGCCAATTTACGATGATTTTTTATGGGCCAGAAGGAACACAACAGGCCGTGGTTGCACCCGGGGGAGTCCCGAGGAGAGGACAACCCACCAGGGTGTGCCAGGAGGCCCAGGCGCGCCCAGGTGGGTTGTGCCCACCTCGGGTGCCCCCTGGACCGACTCTTTGCTCTATAAATACCCCAATATTTCAGAAACCATGGGGAAGTCGGCAAAATTTTCATGCAGCCGCCGCAGAGTCCAGAACCACGAGATCCAATCTAGACACCATCACAGAGGGGTTCACCACTTCCATTGGCGCCTCTTCGATGATGTGTGAGTAGTTCTTTGTAGACCTCCAGGTCTGTAGTTAGTAGCTAGATGGCTTCCTCTCTCTCTCTCTCTTGATTATCAATACAATGATATCTTGGAGATCCATATGATATAAGTCCTTTTTGTGGTGTGTTTGTTGGGATCTGATGAACTTCGAGTTTATGACCAGTTATATGTTTTTATATCCATGAAAGTTATTTGACTTCTTTGATCTCTTATATGCGTGATCTCTTATAGCCTCGTATTTCTTCTCCAATATATGGGTTTTGTTTGGCCAACTTGATCTATTTATCTTGCAATGGGAAGAGGTGCCCGGTAGTGGGTTCGATCTTACGGTGCTTGATCCCAGTGAAAGAAAGGGAACCGACACGTATGTATCATTGCTACTAAGGATAAAAAGACAGGATCCATATCTTCCGCAATAGATAAACGGATCTTGTCTACATCATGTCATCATTCTTATTGCATTACTCCATTTTTCCATGAACTTAATACAGTAGATGCATGCTGGATAGCGGTCGATGTGTGGAGTAATAGTAGTAGATGCAGGCAGGAATCGGTCTACTAATCTTGGACGTAATGCCTATGTTATGACCATTGTCTGGATATTGTCATGATTATTTGAAGTTCTATCAATTTCCCAACAGTAATTTGTTCACCCACCGTTTGCTATTTTTCTCGAGAGAAGCCACTAGTGAAACCTACGCCCCCCGGGTGTTCTTTCTCATATATTTGCCTTACAATCTACTTTTTCCTTGTGTTTATTTTCAGATCTATTAAACTAAAAAAATACAAAAATACCTTGCTGCAATTTATTTGTTCCATGATCTATTGATCCCATCTACAAATTTATCTCACGTCCTTTTCCTATCTTGAGGCGCCGTACCCCGAAGGGGATTGACAACCCCTTTAACACGTCGGGTTGCAAGGTGTTGTTCTTTATGTGCAAGGATTGTTTACGTTGTGTTGCTTGGTTCTCCTACTAGTTCGGTAACCTTGGTTTCATATCTGAGGGAAATACCTACCACCGCTGTGCTGCATCATCCCTTCCTCTTTGGGGAAATACCGATGTAGCTTCAAGCGACATCAGGAGACTACACAGTCTTCACTTAAAACTCCGAGGGGCAACAAATCGTCTTGTGCTTAGACATGAGATATTTGAAATGCTCAATGCACACGATTAGTCCGCAAAAGCATTGTCATCAATCACCAAAACCATATAGGGAGAAATATGCCCTTACAAGAGCTCTATAGCATTTCTAATATTATATGTGGATGACAGATTGTTGATTGGAAATGATATAGAATTTCTGGATAGCATAAAAGGATACTTGAATAAAAGTTTTTCAATGAAAGACCTTGGTGAAGCTGCTTATATATTGGCATCAAGATCTATAGAGATAGATCAAGACGCTTGATAGGACTTTCACAAGGTACACACCTTGATAAAGTTTTGAATAAGTTCAAAATGGATCAATCAAATAAAGGGCTCTTGCATGTGTTACAAGGTGTGAAGTTGAGTCGGACTCAATGCCCGACCACTGCTGAAGATAGAGAGAAAATGAAAGTCATTCCTTGTGCCTATGCCATAGGTTCTATCATGTATGCTATGATGTCTACGAGACCTGATGTGTGACTTGCTATAAGTTTAGCAGGGAGGTACCAAAGTAATCCAGGAGTGGATCACTAGACAGTGGTCAAGAACATCATGAAGTACCTGAAAAGGACTAAGGATATGTTTCTTGTTTATGGAGGTGACAAAGAGCTCGTCGTAAGTGGTTACATCGATGCTAGCTTTGACACTGACCTGGATGACTCTAAGTCACAAACTGGATACGTATTTTTACTGAATGGTGGAGCTGTTGATGACCCACAAGTGTATGGGGTCAATTGTAGCTCTTTTCGATAAGTAAGAGTGTCGAACCCAACGAGGAGCAGAAGGAAATGACAAGTGGTTTTCAACAAGGTAATGTCTGCAAGTGCTAAAATTGTGAGTAGCGGAGTAGTTTGGTAGCAAGATAATTTGTAACGAGCAAGTACCAATAGTAGTAACAAAAGTGCAGCAAGGTAGCCCAATCCTTTTGAGCCAAAGGACATGCCAAACTTCTTATGATAAGCAAAGTGTTCTTGAGGGTACACGGGAATTCATCTAGTCACTATCATCATGTTGGCTTAATTCGTGTTCGGTACTTTGATAATTTGATATGTGGGTGGACCGGTGCTTAGGTTTTGTTCTTACTTGAACAAACCTCCTACTTATGATTAACCCTCTAGCAAGCATCCGCAACTACGAGAAAAGTATTAAGAATAAATTCTAACCATAGCATTAAACTTTTGGATCCAATCGGTCCCTTACGGAATAGCGCATAAACTGGGGTTTAAGCTTCTGTCACTCTTGCAACCCATCATCTAATAACTATTCCACAATGCATTCCCTTAGGCCCAAATATGGTGAAGTGTCATGTAGTCGACGTTCACATGACACCACTAAGAGAATGGCAACATACATACCATCAAAATATCAAACACATATCAAGTTCACATGATTTCTCCCGTGACCTTAAGAACGAAAGTAACTACTCACAAATGAAAAACATGCTCAAGATCATAGGGGTATCAAATAGCATAATGGATTTGAATATATAATCTTCCACCAAATAAACAATATAGTAATCAACTACAAGATGTAATAAACACTACTAATCACCCACGACACCAATCTATAGTTTTGATACGAAGATTGAATGCAAGAGATGAACTAGGGTTTGAGAGGAGTTGGTGCTGTGAAGATGTTGATGAATATAGACCTCCCCAAGATGGGAGAGTTGTTGTTGATGATGATGACGATGATTTCCCACTCCGGGAGGGAAGTTCCCCCGGCGGAATCGCTCTGCCGGAGGGCAAAAGTGCTCCTGCCCAAGTTCCGCCTCGAGGTGGCGGCGCTTCGTCCCGAATGTCCTCCCCTTATTTTTTGAGGTCAACATGACTTATATACCAGAAGATGGGCACCGGAGGTGGGCCGAGGAGGGTAGCATCTACCAGGGCGCACCTGGGCCTCCTGGCGCGCCCAGGTGGGTTGTGCCCACCTGGTGGCCCTCCTCTGGTACTTATTTGCTCCAATATTTATTAAATATTCCATAAAAAAATCCTTGGGAGTTTTAGCTCATTTGGAGTTGTGCAGAATAGGTAGCTTGACGTAGCTTTTTCAGGTCTAGATTTCCAGCTACTAGAATTCTCCCCCTTGGTGCATACCTTGCATATTATGAGAGAAAAGGCATTAGAATTACTCCAAAAAGCATTATTATACAATAAAACAACATAAATAACAGTAGGAAAACATGATGCAAAATGGACGTATCAACTCCCCCAAGCTTAGACCTCGCTTGTCCTCAAGCGAAAACCGAAATCGAAAAACATGTCCACATGCTTAGAGAGAGAGAGAGGTGTCGATAAAAACAAAAATATAGACATAGTAGCATCATGTGGCTTATTATAACAACAACAAACTTCAATATAAAACTTTTATTATAGAACTTTTATCATAGACTTCTCATGAACAAGTGACAATTCATCACAACATCGAAGTATAAAGCATAAACTCTATTGGAAATCAACAAACTATGTTCTCAGTCAACTTTGCAACTACAATTCATCATCTTTTCAGGAAGGGTCATGTATCGGAGCCTTTAGGTAAGTCCGCATACTCAACCATCATTTAGTCTTCTATGATTTCTAACACTCACCGCGTACACATGAGCAAAACATTTCAACTGGACACAAAGAAAGATATGGGCTTATAGTTTCGCCTCCCAACACACTCACCTCGAGGGTGATGTTAACAATAATAACTTATGCCACCCATATTCAACTCGACATATGTGCCTAGATCTTTCCACACCACATGATGCTTTCCAAAGGAGAAAAATAAAAGGAATAGAGAGAAAAACTTTGACTCTTGCATAAAAGTAAATACATGAAAGTAAAAGATAGGCCCTTCGCAGAGGGAAGCAGAGGTTGCCATGTGCTTTTTGTTTGTATGCTCAACCCCTTAGTGCAAGAGAACGTCACGTTATATTGCCCCTTGTGATGGAAACCTTTATTATGCAGTCTGTCGCTTTTATTCTTCACCATCACAAGTTCGTACAACGCTCAATTTTCCCTTACACTAAATGGTCTCACATTTTTATAAGCAATTTTTTTTGCCCTTTTTGCACCGATGACAACTTATTTGAAGGATCTTACTCAATCCATAGGTAGGTATGGTGGACTCTCAAACAAGATGGGGTTTAAGGGTTTTGGATGCACAAGGAGTATCTCTACTTAGTGCAGAATTTTTGGCTAGCAAAGATAGGGGCAAGCACCACATGTTGAAGGATCTATGACAATATGACTTCTATGTGAATATGAACAAACATAAATCATTAAGTTGTCTTCCTTGTCCAACGTTAACAATTTTGTCATATAATATTTTGATGGGTGCTCACAATCACAAAAGATTTCCATGATAGTGTATTTATATGTGGATCTTCTCTTCCCTTATTAATTCTTTCATGTGTTGCATCATTGACAAATGCAATGTTTGTCAATCTACAATAAAATTTTCTACTTATACTTTTCCTTATGTGATGTCATCACTTACCATAGGATTAGCATATGATCTTTTCTTTTTATTTCCTTTCTTTGTATTGCAGCAAGAAAGTAAAGAAGGCAAAACTCAAACTAAACTTTATTATATCTCGCACACGATTACAAGGATTGATCACTAAGCAAACTCACAAAAAGCAAGGATCGAACTAAACTTTTATTCATATAATAGCAAAAGATAACCATTGATCGGACTAAGAAAATAAAGGCAAAAGATAGTGGAGATTGATACGATACCGGGGCACCTCCCCCAAGCTTGGCGAAAGCCAAGGGGAGTGCCCATACCCAATACTCAGTTTTCTTTTGGTGGTGATGAAGTAGATGGTTTCTTGTCCACGGGTTTCCATGGCAGAGGCTCACCATCATAAGAGGAGGAGTGAGTCTCCCGGAGCCTGCAACTGGCAGCCAAACTCATACCTTTAAACCTGGCCTCATATTCAAAGACCTGGCTTTGAAGATCGTGTATCTGGCTACGGAGGAAGTTGATTTGCTCGTTGAGGGAGAAGATGATGTCCTTTATGGGCTTGCCATCCACCTTGAGATCACGGGTATAGTCCGCGATCATGAGGTGATTGGCATTAAGTCCACACTCGACCATCCCCTTGCACTTGAAGATGTCCTGCTCCATGGCTCCAAGTCTGGCTTCCACGGAACAAGTCCCCCTGGGTCCTTGCACACCGCGGATGTGCTGCACCCCATCGCGCATCTGGATAGCTTGAGGGTGCTGCATCATCTCCCGCAGATATGGGTTGATGACATTGTGGAAAAAATTGTCCTTGGAGGAGCTTGAGGAGGCCATGGTGGATTGGATCTGATAGAAAACAGCAAGAAAAGAAAACAGGAGATTTCTCCGCGATACGGAGGTTAACAGTTTCGGGAGGTATATATAGATTTTTTATCTTAGGGAACAAGCAAAACATAAGAAAATGGAGACTGGAAAGTACCCGAGGTGGGCACAATCCACCTGGGCGCGCCAGGCAAGCCTGGCGCACCCTGGTGTATCGTGCCCACCAGGGTCACTTTCCTGGAAGTTTCTTGTTTTCCTAATTTTCTAAATATTCCAAAACTGACAAAAAATATTTTTGTGGATTTTTCGGAGTCCGTTTACTTACCGTATCACATACCTCCTTATTTTCACGATTCTGGAGTGTTCCGGAAGGACTCTTTTATATGTTCTTCCGGTGTCAAAGTTTGGATAACATTGCTTTCAACATTAATGGGCATACCTGAGATATAGTGTTTTATTCATTGCCCATTGACAACCTTTGGGTTAGTCCCTTCGACATTATTTATCTTGATAGCTCTGGATCGATAGACCTCCTTGATGACATAGGGTCCTTCCCATTTGGAGAGGAGTTTTCCTACAAAGGATCTGAAACGAGAGTTGTACAAAAGAACATATTCTCCGAGTTTCAACTCACGCTTTTGGATTCTTTTATCATGCCATCTTTTAACTTTTCTTTGAATAACTTAGCATTTTCATAAGCCTGGGTTCTCCATTCATCTAATGAGCTAATATCAAATAACCTCTTTTCCCCAGCAAGTTTGAAATCATAATTGAGTTCTTTTATTGCCCAAAATGCTTTGTGTTCTAACTCAATAGGTAAATGACAAGCTTTTCCATAAACCATTTTATATGGAGACATACCCATAGGATTTTTGTAAGCTGTTCTATAAGCCCAAAGTGCATCATCTAATTTCTTAGACCAATTCTTCCGGGACCTATTAACAGTCTTTTGTAAGATTAGTTTTATTTCTCTATTGCTAAGTTCAACTTGACCACTAGACTGAGGATGATAAGGTGACGCAATTCTATGATTAACATCATATTTAGCAAGAATTTTACGAAAAGCACCATGAATAAAGTGTGAACCACCATCAGTCATTAAATATCTAGGGACTCCAAACCTTGGAAAAATAACTTCCTTAAGCATTTTAATAGAGGTGTTGTGATCAACACTACTGGTTGGAATAACTTCTACCCATTTAGTAACATAATCGACATCAAACAAAATATGTGTATACCCATTAGAGGAAGGAAAAGTTCCCATGAAGTCAAATCCCCAAACATCAAATGGTTCAACAACAAGTGAATAATTCATAGGCATTTCTTCATGCTTACTGATATTACCTATTCTTTGGCATTCATCAAAAGATGATATAAACATACGAGCATCCTTGAAGAGAGTAGGCCAATAAAAACCAGATTGCAATACCTTATGAGCGGTCCAGTCTCCCGCGTGATGTCCTCCATAAGCTTCGGAGTGACATTTCTGTAGGATTTGTTCCTGTTCATTCTCAGATACACAACGTCTAATAATACCATCTACTCCTTCTTTATAAAGATGTGGGTCATTCCAAAAGTAATGTCTTAAATCATAGAAGAATTTTTTATTTTGTTGGTATGTGAAGCTAGGTGGTATGTATTTAGCAACAATACAATTAGCATAGCCAGCACACCAAGGTGTACTATGAGAAAAATTTATTGCAGCTAGTTGTTCATGAGGGAAGCTATCATTAATAAGTTGTGGGTCATCAAGAATATTTTCAAGTCTAGACAAGTTATCAGCTACGGGGTTCTTGGCTCGTTTCCTATCAATGATATGCAAATCAAATTCTTGTAGCAGAAGAACCCACCTAATGAGTCTAGGTTTAGCATCTTTCTTTTCCATAAGATATTTTATACGAGCATGATCGGTGTGAAAAATTACTTTAGAATCAACAATGTAAGATCTGAATTTATCACAAGCAAACACCACTGCTAAGAATTCTTTTTTAGTAGTAGCATAGTTTCGTTGAGCACTGTCTAGAGTTTTACTATCATAATGAATAACATTTAATTTCTTATCAACTCTTTGTCCTAGAACAGCACCAACAACATAATCACTAGCATCACACATAATCTCAAAAAGCAAGTTCTAATCAGGTGGTTGAACAAGAGGTGTAGTGATTAAGGCTTTCTTTAGTGTTTCAAAGGCTTCCATGCAATCATCATCAAACACAAAGGGAATATCCTTTTGCAAAAGATTAGTAAGAGGCCTAGAAATTTTAGAAATCTTTGATAAACCTCCTATAGAAACCAGCATGACCAAGGAAACTACGAATACCTTTGATATCTTAGGACATGGCATTTTCTCAATTGCATCAACCTTGGCTTTGTCCACCTCAATGCCTCTTTCAGAAATTTTGTGGCCCAAGACAATACCTTCATTAACCATAAAGTGGCACTTCTCCCAATTCAACACAAGATTTGTTTGTTCACACCTCTGCAACACTTGATCAAGATTGCTCAAACAATCATTGATGACCCATAAGTATAGGGGATCTATCATTGTCCTTTCGATAAGAGTGTCAAACCAAACGAGGAGCAGAAGGAAATGACAAGCAATTTTTAGTAAGGTTTTCTCTGCAAGCATTGAAATTGTAGGTAACAAATAGTTTTGTGATAAGATAAATTGTAACGAGTAACAAGCAATGAAAATAAATAAAGTGCAGCAAGGTGGCCCAATCCTTTTTTTATCAAAGGACAAGCCTGGACAATTTCTTAATGAGAAAAGAGCTGCCGATGACACATGGGAATTATCGTCAAGCTAGTTTTCATCACGCTCATATGATTCGCGTTCGGTACTTTGATAATTTCATATGTGGGTGGACCGGTGATTGGGTACTGCCCTTACTTGGACAAGCATACCACTTATGATTAACCCCTATTGCAAGCATCCGCAACTACAAAAGAAGTATTAAGGTAAACCTAACCACAACATTAGACATATGTATCCAAATCAGCCCCTTACGAAGCAACGCATAAACTAGGGTTTAAGCTTCTGTCACTCTAGCAACCCATCATCTACTTATTACTTCCCAATGCCTTCCTCTAGGCCCAAATAATGGTGAAGTGTCATGTAGTCAACGTTCACATAACACCACTAGAGGAAAGACAACATATATCTCATCAAAATATCGAACGAATACCAAATTCACATGACTACTAATAGCAAGACTTCACCCATGTCCTCAGGAACAAACGTAACTACTCACAAAGCATATTCATGTTCATAATCAGAGGAGTAATAATATGCATTAAAGATCTGAACATATGATCTTCCACCAAGTAAACCAATTAGCATCAACTACAAGGAGTAATCAACACTACTAGCAACCCACATGTACCAATTTGTGGTTTTGATACAAGATTGGATACAAGAGATGAACTAGGGTTTTGAGAGGCGATGGTGCTGGTGAAGATGTTGATGGAGATTGACCCCCTCCGAATGAGAGGATCGTTGGTGATGACGATGGTGATGATTTCCCCTCCCGGAGGGAAGTTTCCCCGGCAGAACAGCTCCGACGAAGCTCTAGATTGGTTCCGCCTCGTGGCGGCGGAGTTTCGTCCCGTAAGCTTGCCTTTGATTTTTTCCAGGGTAAAAGCCTTCATATAGTAGAAGATGGGCACCGGAGGGCCACCAGGGGGCCGAGGAGATAGGGGGCGCGCCTAGTAGGGGTGGGCGCGCCCCCTACCCTACTGGCCAGGGTGTGGGCCCCCTATGGTGTTTTATTCGCTCAATAATTCTTATTAATTCCAAAACTGACTTCCGTGGAGTTTCAGGATTTTTGGAGCTGTGCAGAATAGGTTTCCAATATTTGCTCCTTTTCAGCCAGAATTCCAGCTGCCGGCATTCCCCCTCTTCATGGTAAACCTTATAAAATAAGAGAAAATAGCCATAAGTATTCAGATATAATGTGTAATAACAGCCCATAATGCAATAAATATTGATATAAAAGCATGATGCAAAATTGACGTATCAACTCCCCCAAGCTTAGACCTCGCTTGTCCTCAAGCGGAAGCCGCAATCGAAAAATATGTCCACATGTTTAGAGATAGAGGTGTCGATAAAAATAAAATACGGACATGAGGGCATCATGATCATTCTTATAACAACAACATAAATAGATTTTATCATATGATTTCTTATGCTCAAGTAACAATCAATTCACAATTTTAAGTATGGTTCAGAAACTTCACTGGGAACTAACAAACTATAATCTCGGTAGCAAGTCCACATACTCAACTATCATGTAGCCTTCTACAATTGCTAACACTCACGCAGTACTTGTAGTTATGGAGTTTCAACCAGACACTGAGAAAGATAGGGGCTTATTGTGTTGCCTCCCAATGTATTCACCTTTAGGTGATGTCAACAATAATAGTTCATGCTAACTTATATCCAATTGGATATATATATATATATATATATATATATATATATATATATATATATATATATATATATATATCAAGATCTTTCAAACACGAGGAGCTTGCCAAAGGATAAAATGAAAAAGGGAAAGGTGAAGATCACCTTGACTCAAGCATAAAGTAAAAACATAAAGTAAAAGATAGGCCCTTCGCAGAGGGAAGCAGAGGTTGTCATGTGCTTTTAGGGTTGGATGCACAAAATCTTAATGCAAAAGAACGCCACTTTATATTGCCACTTGTATATGGACCTTTATTATGCAGTCTGTCGCTTTTATTGCTTCCATAACAAGATCGTATAAAGCTTATTTTCTCTGCACCAATAAGTCAAATATCAAATGGTTCAATAACAAGAGAATAGTTCATAGGCATTTCTTGACGTCTACTAATTTTACCAATTCTTTGACATTCATCACAAGATAAGACAAACTTACGAGCATCTTTGAAGAGATTAGGCCAATAAAAACCGGATTGCAATACCTTATGTGCAGTTCTATCTCCAGCGTGGTGTCCTCCATATGATTCAGAGTGACACTTGCGTAGGATCTATTCCTGTTCATGCTCAGGTACACAACGTCTAATAACAACATCTACTCCTTCTTTATAAAGGTTTGGGTCATCCCAGAAGTAAGTTATTAAATCATAAAAGAACGTTTTCTTTTGCTGGTATGTGAAACTAGGTGGTATAAATTTAGCGACAATGTAATTAGCATAATCAGCATACCAAGGAGCAGTATGACAAGCATTAATGACCGCTAATTGTTCATCAGGAAAGCTATCATCAATAGGTAGTGGGTTGCTACCTCTTGAGCACTGCGTTGGATTTCCCCGAAGAGGAGAGGATGATGCAGTAAAGTAGCATAAGTATTTCCCTCAGTTTTTGAGAACCAAGGTATCAATCCAGTAGGAGATCACGCACGAGTCCCTCGTACCTACACAAAACGATAGCTACTCGCAACCAACGCGATTAGGGGTTGTCAATCCCTTCACGGTCACTTACAAGGGTGAGATCTGATAGAGATGATAAATAATATTTTTGGTATTTTTGATATAGAGATGCAAAGTAAAAAGTAAAAGGCAAAGTAAAAACAAAGCAAGTAATAAAGTAATGGAGATTGATATGATGAGAATAGACCTCGGGGCCATAGTTTCACTAGTGGCTTCTCTCAAGAGCATAAGTATTCTACGGTGGGTGAACAAATTACTGTTGAGCAATTGATAGAAAAGCGAATAATTATGAGTCTAGGTATGATCATGTATATAGGCATCACGTCTGAGACAAGTAGATCGAAACAATTCTGCATCTACTACTATTACTCCACTCATCGACCGCTATCCAGCATGCATCTAGAGTATTAAGTTAAAAACAGAGTAACGCCTTAAGCAAGATGACATGATGTAGAGGGATAAATTCGTGCAATATGATAAAAACCCCATCTTGTTATCCTCGATGGCAACAATACAATACGTGCCTTGCAACCCTTTCTGTCACTGGGTAAGGACACCGCAAGATTGAACCCAAAGCTAAACACTTCTCCCACTGCAAGAACTACCAATCTAGTTGGCCAAACCAAACGGATAATTCGAAGAGACTTGCAAAGATAACTCAATCATACATAAAAGAATTCAGAGAAGAATCAAATATTATTCATAGATAAGCTGGATCATAAACCCACAATTCATCGGTCTCAACAAACACACTGCAAAAAGAAGATTACATCGAATAGATCTCCACAAGAGAGGGGGAGAACATTGTATTGAGATCCAAAAAGAGAGAAGAAGCCATCTAGCTACTAGCTATGGACCCGAAGGTCTGAAGTAAACTACTCACACTTCATCGGAGAGGCTATGATGTTGATGTAGAAGCCCTCCATTGTAGATGCCCTCTCCAGCGGAGCTCCGGAACAGGCCCCAAGATGGGATCTCGCGGATACAGAAAGTTGTGGCGGTGGAATTAGGTTTTTGGCTCCGTATCTGATCTGACGGGGGTACGTAGGTATATATAGGAGGAAGGAGTACGTCGGTGGAGCAACAGGGGGCCCACGAGGCAGGGGGCGCGCCTAGGGGGGGGGCCTCCACCCTCGTGACCGCCTCTGGCACTTCTTGGAGTAGGGTCCAAGTGTCCTGGATCACGTTCGGTGAGAAAATCACGTTCCCGAAGGTTTCATTCCGTTTGGACTCCATTTGATATTCTGTTTCTTCGAAATACTGAAATAGGCAAAAAACAGCAATTCTGGGCTGGGCCTCCGGTTAATAGGTTAGTCCCAAAAATAATATAAGTGGAAAATAAAGCCCAATATAGTCCAAAACAGTAGATAAAGTAGCATGGAGCAATCAAAAATTATAGATACGTTGGAGACGTATCATGGGTCATCAAGAACATTCTCTAACCTAGACAAGTTGTCTACAACGGGGTTCTCAGCTCCCTTTCTATCGATAATATGCAAATCAAACTCTTGGAGCAAGAGAACTCATCTAATAAGTCTAGGCTTAGCATCTTTCTTTTCTATAAGATATTTAATAGCAGCATGATCAGTGTGAATAGTAACTTTGGAATCAGCAATATAAGGACTAAACTTATCACATGCAAACACAACTGCTAAGAACTCTTTTTCAGTAGTAGGATAATTTCTCTGGGTAGTATCAAGAGTCTTACTAGCATACTGGATAACATTCAATTTCTTATCAACTCTTTGCCCTAGGACAACACCTACATCATAATCACTAGCATCACACATAATTTCAAAGGGTAAATTCCAATCAGGTGGCTAAACAATAGGTGCAGTGATCAAAGCTTTCTTAAGTATTTCAAATGCTTCTACACAATCATCATCAAAGACAAAAGGAATATCTTTTTGCAATAAATTAGTCAGAGGCCTAGAGATTTTAGAAAAGTCCTTAATGAACCTCCTATAAAAACCGGCATGACCAAGGAAACTTCTTATACCTTTTATGTCCTTGGGACATGGCATCTTCTCAATCGAATCAACTTAAGCTTTATCAACTTCAATACCTCTCTCAGAAATCTTATGCCCCAAGACAATGCCTTCATTAACCATAAAGTGTCACTTTTCCCAATTCAAGACGAGACTAGTGTCTTCACATCTCTGCAAAACTCGATCAAGGTTGCCCAAGCAATCATCAAAGAGGATCTTTAAACGAAGAAATCATCCATGAATACCTCACAAATCTTTTCACAAAAGTCAGAGAATATAGCCATCATGCATCTTTGAAAGCTAGCAGGTGCATTGCATAAACCAAAAGGCATACGTCTATAAGGAAAGTACCGAAAGGGAAAGTAAAAGTAATTTTTGATTGATCCCCCGCTGACATAGGTATCTGAGAGATAGCAGAATAACCATCTAGAAAGCAGAAATGTTTGTGTTTGAATAGTCTTTCTAGCATTTGATCAATAAAAGGTAAAGGGTAATGATCTTTCTTAGTAGCTTTATTTAATTTACGAAAATCAATTACCATCCTATAACCTGCAATAATTCTTTGCGGGATCAATTCATCTTTGTCATTAGGAACGACAGTAATACCTCCCTTTTTAGGAACACAATGGACATGGCTTACCCAATCACTATCAGCAACGGGATAAATTATACATGC
This sequence comes from Triticum aestivum, assembly GCF_018294505.1. Classification (NCBI taxonomy): domain Eukaryota; kingdom Viridiplantae; phylum Streptophyta; class Magnoliopsida; order Poales; family Poaceae; genus Triticum; species Triticum aestivum. The sequence goes on from NC_057813.1 coordinate 195,084,185, forward strand.
CTCAAGGAGCTTTAGTATCTCCTTTCTTACCACTTATTTCATCTTAGGATTCAATCATCGTTAAGGATCTCTTACTGGTTTGGCACCTTCCTCCAATTTAATTTTGTGTTGGCATAGGGTGGGACTAATGCCCTTAAGATCACCCAGAGTATATCCGATAGCAGCACAGTGCTTCTTCAGAGTTTTGAATAATCTTTCTTCTTCTTGCTCTGAAAGGTTAGCACTAATAATAACATGATATATTTTATTTTCATCAAGATAAGCATACTTAAGATTATCAGGTAATGGTTTGAGTTCAAACACGGGATCACCCTTGGGTGGAGGGGGATCCCCTAGAATTTCAACGGGTAGGTTGTGTTTCAGAATAGGTTCCTGTTGAAGGAACACTTTATCTATTTCCCTTCTTACATTCATAAACATATCATTTTCATGGTCTAGCAAATATTGTTCTAACAGATCAACAGGAGGCACGACAATTGAAGCAAGACCAATAATCTCATCCTTACTAGGTGATTCTCTATCACGAGGCTGTCTATGAAACTTAGCAAAATTAAACTCATGAGACACATCTTCTAAGCCAATTGTAACAGTATCCTTTTCACAATCAATCCTAGCATTAACAGTATTCAAAAAGGGTCTACCAAAAATAATGGGACAGAAGTCATCCTGTGGGGAACTAAGAACAAGAAAATCAGCAGGATATTTAACTTTCCCACACAAGACTTCAACATCTCTAACAATCCCAATTGGTGAAAAAGTATCTCTATTGGCAAGCTTGATAGTAACACCAATACCTTCCAATTCAACGGGTGCAATATCATGCATAATTTCTTTATATAAGTCATAGGGTATTGCACTAGCACTAGCACCCATATCACATAAGCCATGATAACAATGATCTCCTATCTTAACATAAATAACATGCATGCCTACAATAGGTCTATGTATCTTAGCATCTGGTCTAACAATATTAGCAGTCTCACCACAGAAATAAATAACATGCCCATCTAAATCATCATCCAAGAGATCTTTAACCATAGCAATACTAGGTTCAACTTTGATTTGCTCAGGAGGTGTATAAGTCCTAGTATTACTCTTACGAACAACAGTCAAAGTTTTAGCATGATCCTTTATCCTAACAGGAAAAGGAGGTTTCTCAACATAAGTAGTAGGAACAATAGGATCACTATAAGTGACAGTCTTTTCTTCAACTGTAATAGGTGCAACTACTTTTACTTCAATGGGAGGATTATATTTAATCCACATCTCCTTAGGGAGATCAACGTGAGTAGCAAAAGATTCACAGAAAGAAGCTACTATCTCAGAGTCAAGTCCATATTTAGTGCTAAATCCACAAAACACATCGGTATCCATAAAAGATTTAACACAATCAAACTTAGGTGTCATACCTGACTCCTTACCATCGTCGGAACCCCAATCTTCAGAGAATTCTTTCCAATAGGTCCCCACTTGAATTCAATATTCTTCAGCATATAAGAACCAGCACAGGAAGTATCAAGCATGTTGCGATCATTGGGACAAAGCCGAGCATAAATTTTTTGAATAATCATTTCTCTGGAGAGCTCATGATTGGGGCATGAATATAACATTGACTTAAGCCTCCCCCAATCTTGAGCGATGCTTTCTCCTTCGTGAGGCCAGAAATTATATATGTAATTATGATCACGATGAACAAGATGCATAGGATAGAACTTCTGGTGAAATTCCAACTTCAATCGTTTATAATTCCAAGATCCTGTATCATCACATAGCCTATACCACGTCAATGCATCTCCCTTCAAATATAAAGGGAAGACCCTCTTTTTGACAACATCATCGGGAATACCTGCAAGCTTAAATAATCCACAAACTTCATCCACAAAGATAAGGTGTAAATCGGGATGCAATGTTCCATCTCCTGCAAAGGGATTAGCTAGCAGTTTCTCTATCATACCCGAAGGAATCTCAAAGTAAATATTTTCAGTAGGTTCAGTAGGTTGAGGAGCAACTCTATGCTCTTATGGTCGGGGTGAAGATACCCCGAACAAGCCCCTCAAAGGATTAGTTTCCATAGTAACAAGTGACAGAAAATTTTAGCACACTATATAAATGTTTCCTTACCAAGTTCCACTCACCAAAAGCGCTACACTCCTCGGCAACGGCGCCAGAAAAGAGTCTTGATGACCCACAAGTATAGGGGATCTATCGTAGTCCTTTCGATAAGTAAGAGTGTCGAAACCAACAAGGAACAGAAGGAAATGACAAGCGGTTTTCAGTAAGGTTTTCTCTGCAAGCACTCAAATTGTAGGTAATAGATATTTTTGTGATAAGATAAATTTTAACGAGTAACAAGCAATGAAAATAAATAAAGTGCAACAAAGTGGCCCAATCCTTTTTGTATCAAAGGACAAGCCTGGACAATTTCTTAATGAGAAAAGAGCTCCCGAGGACACATGGGAATTATCGTCAAGCTAGTTTTCATCACGCTCATATGATTCGCGTTCAGTACTTTGATAATTTGATATGTGGGTGGACCGGTGCTTGGGTACTGCCCTTACTTGGACAAGCATCCCACTTACGATTAACCCCTATTGCAAGCATCCGCAACTACAAAAGAAGTATTAAGGTAAACTTAACCACAACATTAGACATATGGTTCCAAATCAGCCCCTTACGGAGCAACGCATAAACTAGGGTTTAAGCTTCTGTCACTCTAGCAACCCATCATCTACTTATCACTTCCCAATGCCTTCCTCTAGGCCCAAATAATGGTGAAGTGTCATGTAGTCGATGTTCACATAATACCGCTAGAGGAAAGACAACATACATCTCATCAAAATATCGAACGAATACCAAATTCACATGACTACTAATATCAAGACTTCACCCATGTCCTCAGGAACAAACGTAACTACTCACAAAGCATATTAATATTCATAATCAGAGGAGTAATAATATGCAGTAAGGATCTGAACATATGATCTTCCACCAAGTAAACCAATTAGCATCAACTACAAGGAGTAATCAACACTACTAGCAACCCACAGGTACCAATTTGTGGTTTTGATACAAGATTGGTTACAAGAGATGAACTAGGGTTTTGAGAGGAGATGGTGCTGGTGAAGATGTTGATGGAGATTGACCCCCTCCCGATGAGAGGATCGTTGGTGATGATGATGGTGATGATTTCCCCCTCCCGGAGGGAAGTTTCCCCGGCAGAACAACTCCACCGGAGCTCTAGATTGGTTTCGCCAAGGTTCCGCCTCGTGGCAGCGGAGTTTCGTTCCGTAAGCTTGCCTCTGATTTTTTCTAGGGTAAAAGCCTTCATATAGCAGAACATGGGCACCGGAGGGCCACCAGGGGGCCCAGGAGATAGGGGGCGCGCCCAGTAGGGGTGGGCGCGCCCCCCACCCTCCTGGCCAGGGTGTGGACCCCCTCTGGTGTTTTCTTCGCTCAACAATTCTTATTAATCCCAAAACTAACTTCCGTGGAGTTTTAGGATTTTTGGAGCTGTGCAGAATAGGTTTCCAATATTTGCTCCTTTTCCAGCCAGAATTCCAGCTGCGGGCATTCCCCCTCTTCATGGTAAACCTTATAAAATAAGAGAGAATAGCCATAAGTATTGAGATATAATGTGTAATAACAGCCCATAATGCAATAAATATTGATATAAAATCGTGATGCAAAATGGACGTATCAATCATCAAAAGACTTCTCATAAACAGAAAATCATCCATGAAAACCTCAACAATTTGTTCACAAAAAACAGAGAATATATCAGTCATGCATTTTTGAAAGGTAGCAGGTGCATTACATAAACCGAAAGGCATACATCTATAAGCAAATGTTCCAATAGGACAAGTAAAAGTGGTCTTTTCTTGATCAGATTGTAAAACAGGTATTTGTGAAAAGCCAGAGTATCCATCAAGGAAGCAAAAATGTGTGTGCTTAGATAATCTTTATAGCATTTGATCAATAAAAGGCAGAGGGTAATGATCTTTTCTAGTAGCTTAATTTAATTTTCTATAATCAATTACCATTCTGTAGCCCGTGACAATTCTTTGTGGAATAAGCTCATTCTTATCATTAGGAACAACAGTAATACCTCCCTTCTTAGGGACACAATTAACAAGACTTGCCCATCTACTATCAACTATAGGATAGATTATACCTGCTTCCAGAAGTTTCAATATTTCCGTTCTTACCACTTCTTTCATTTTCGGGTTTAACCGATGTTGGTGATCAACACCGGGTTTAGCATCAGGTTCCACATTAATCTTGTGCTGACATAGAGTGGGACTAATGCCCTTAAGATCATCAAGAGTATATCCAACAGTAGCCCTGTGGTTCCTTAGAACTTTCAATAATCTTTCTTCTTCATGTTCTGAAAGGTTAGCACTAATAATAACAGGATATATTTTCTTTTCATCACAATAAGCATATTTCAAAGTGTCTGGTAATTGTTTTAGTTCAAACACAGGATCACCTTTAGGTGGAGGAGAACCTCCTAGAGTTTCAATATGCAGATTGTGTTTAAGCAGAGGTGGTTGTTGGAAAAAGATTCTATCTATTTCATTTCTTTGACACATATGCAAATAATTTTCATGGTCTAGCAAATATTGTTCCAAAGGATCAGTAGGAGGCACAACAATATAAGCAAGACCAATAATTTCATCCTTACTAGGAAAATCTTTCTTATGAGGTTGTTTACTAAACTTAGAAAAATTAAACTCATGAGATTCATCACCAAAGCTAACACCGACAATCTGTTTCTCAAGAAAGGTCTACCAAATATAATGGGACAAAAGTCATCGTGTGGGGTACTAAGAACAAGAAAATCAGTAGGCTATTTTATTTTCCCATACAAGACTTCAACATCTCTAAGAAGCCCAATTGGTGATATAGTATCTCTATTAGCAAGTTTAATAGTAATATCTATGTCTTCTATCTCAACATGTGCTATTTCATCTTTGATTTCTTGATATAAGGATAAAGGAATAGCACTTACACTAGCACCTAGGTCACATAACCCATGATAACAGTGATCTCCTATCTTAACTGAGACAATAGGCATGCCAACAACTGGTCTATGTTTGTCTTTTCCTTCAGGTTTGGCAATTCTAGAAGCTTCATCATAGAAGTAAATAACATGCCCATCAATATTATCCACCAAGAGATCTTTAACCATAGCAACACTAGGTTCAACTTTGACTTGTTCAGATGGTTTGGGTGTTCTAACATAACTTTTGTTAACCACAGTTGAAGCTTTAGCATGTTCCTTCATCCTAACAGGGAAAGATGGTTTTTCAATATAAGTAGTGGGAACAACTGGATCAACATTGTAAATGATAGTTTCTTTTTTAGCTTTCACCGGTTCTTTAGTTTCTTCTTTAATTGGTGGGTGATATTTAAACCACTTCTCCTTAGGGAGATCAACATGAGTAGCAAAAGATTCACAAAAGGAAGCTACTATCTCAGAGTCAAGTCCATATTTAGTGCTAAACTTTCGAAAAGCATCGGTATTCATAAAAGATTGAACACAATCAAACTTAGGTTCAATACCTGACTCTTTACCTTCATCGAGTTCCCAATCTTCAGAGTTGCGTTTAATTCTTTCTAAAAGATCCTACCGGAATTCAATAGTCTTCTTCATAAAAGAACTAGTACAAGAAGGATCGAGCATGGATTGATCATTACGAGAAAGCCGAGCATAAATTTTTTGAATAATAATTTCTCTCAAGAGCTCATGATTGGGGCATGAATATAACATTGACTTAAGCCTCCCCCAAGATAGAGTGATACTTTCTCCTTCACGAGGCCAAAAATTATATTTATAATTCCGATCACGATGAACTAGATGCATAGGATAAAATTCTAATGAAATTCCAATTTCAAGCGGTTCTAGTTCCAAGATCCAATATCACTGCATAGCCTATACCATGTCAATGCTTTTCCCTTCAAAGATAAAGGGAAAACCTTCTTCTTAGCTTCATCACCGGGCAAACCTGCAAGCTTAAATAATCCACAAATTTCATCCACATATATCAAGTGCATATCAGGATGTTCGGTTCCATCTCCTAAATAAGGATTAGCTAGCAGTTGTTCTAACATACCCGAAGGAATTTCATATTCAATATTTTCAGTAGGTGCAGTTGGTTGAGGGGTAACTAATTGGGGTTTCGGTCGAGGTGAAGATACCCTGAACAAACCCCTCAAAGAATTGCTTTCCATAGTAGCAAGTGACGATAAATTTCAGCATGTAGTAATAATGTTTCCTTACCAATTTCCACTTACCAAGAGCGCTTCACTCCCCGACAACGGTGCCAGAAAATTGCCTTGATGACCCACAAGTGTATGGGGTCAATTGTAGCTCTTTTCGATAAGTAAGAGTGTCGAACCCAACGAGGAGCAGAAGGAAATGACAAGTGGTTTTCAGCAAGGTAATGTCTGCAAGTGCTAAAATTGTGAGTAGCGGAGTAGTTTGGTAGCAAGATAATTTGTAACGAGCAAGTAACAATAGTAGTAATAAAAGTGCAGCAAGATAGCCCAATCCTTTTGAGGCAAAGGACAGACCAAACGGTTTGTTATGATAAGCAAAGTGTTCTTGAGGGTACACGGGAATTCATCTAGTCATTTTCATCATGTTGGCTTAATTCGTGTTCGGTACTTTGATAAGGGACCGGTGCTTAGGTTCAATTATTCCTTGAACAAACCTCCTACTTATGATTGACCCTCTCACAAGCATCCGCAACTACAAGAAAAGTATTAAGAATAAATTCTAACCATAGCATTAAACTTTCGGATCCAATCGGTCCCTTACGGAATAGCGCATAAACTGGGGTTTAAGCTTCTGTCACTCTCGCAACCCACCATCTAATAACTATTCCACAATGCATTCCCTTAGGCCCAAATATGGTGAAGTGTCATGTAGTCGGCATTCACATGACAACACTAAGAGAATGGAAACATACATACCATCAAAATATCAAACGCATATCAAGTTCACATGATTACTTGCAACATGATTTCTCCCATGACCTCAAGTACAAAAGTAACTACTCACAAATGATAAACATGCTCAAGATTAGAGGGGTATTAAATAGCATAATGGATCTGAACATATAATCTTCCACCAAATAAACCATATAGTAATCAACTACAAGATGTAATCAACACTACTAGTCACCCACGGGCACCAATCTATAGTTTTGATACGAAGATTGAACGCAAGAGATGAACTAGGGTTTGAGAGGAGTTGGTGTTGTGAAGATGTTGATGAAGATAGCCCTACCCAAGATGGGATAGTTGTTGTTGTTGATGATGATGACGATGATTTCCCCCTCCGGGAGGGAAGTTCCCCCGGCGGAATCACTCCGCCGGATGGCAAAAGTGCTCCTGCCCAAGTTCCGCCTCGAGGCAGCGGCGCATTTGCCGGAATGTCCTCCCCTTATTTTTTCTAGGTCAAAATGACTTATATACCAGAAGTTGGGCACCGGAGGTGGGACGAGGAGGGCAACACCCACCAGGGCGCGCCTGGGCCTCCTGGCGCGCCCAGGTGGGTTGTGCCCACCTAGTGGCCCTCCTCTGGTACTTATTTGCTCAAATATTTATTAAATATTCCATAAAAAATCCCCGGGGAGTTTTAGCTCATTTGGAGTTGTGCAGAATAGGTAGCTTGACGTAGCTTTTTTAGGCCCAGATTTCCAGCTGCCAGAATTCTCCCCCTTGGTGCATACCTTGCATATTATGGGAGAAAAGGCATTAGAATTACTCCAAAAAGCATTATTATACAATAAAACAACATAAATAACGTAGGAAAACATGATGCAAAATGGACGTATCACTGTCAGTTGGTGCAGTTCCAAGCAGAGCGTCGTGGCGGGATCAAGAGACATCAAGATTCCTTCGCCAAGGAGGGAGATACCAAACACATCCATTTCACCAAAATACCAAACACATCCATTTCACCAAAATACATCAAGAGACACTTCAACTCAATCTGAGATCTAGTCAAGGAGGGAGACATAGAGATTTGCAAAATACATACATAGCTGAATGTGGCAGAACCATTTACTAAGCCTCTTCCACGAGCAAAACATGATCAACACCAAGATTCCATGGGTGTTAGAATCATTACAATGTAATCTAGATTATTGACTCTAGTGCAAGTGGGAGACTGAAGGAAATATGCCCTAGAGATAATAGTAAAGTTGTTAATTTATATTCCTTATTCATGATAAATGTTTATTATTCATGCTAGAATTGTATTAACTGGAAACTTGACACATGTGTGAATATATAGACAGAACACTGTGTCCCTAGTATGCCTCTACTTGACTAGCTTGTTAATCAAAGATGGTTAAGTTTCCTAGCCATAGACATGTGTTGTCATTTGAGGAACGGTATCACACCATTAGGAGAGTGATGTGATGGACAAGACCCATCCGTTAGCTTAGCATAATGATTGTTCAATTTTATTGGTACCACTTTCTTCATGTCAAATACATATTCCTTCGACTATGAGATTATGCAACTCCCGGATACTGGAGGAATGCCTTATGTGCTATTAAACATCACAACGTAACTGGGTGATTATAAAGATGATCTACAGGTATCTCCGAAGGCGTTTGGTGGGTTGGCATAGATCAAGATTAGGATTTGTCACTCTGAGTATCGGAGAGGTATCTCCGGGTCCTCTCGGTAATGCACATCATAAGAAGCCTTGCAAGCAATGCAACTAATGAGTTAGTTGCGGGATGATGCATTACGGAACGAGTAAAGAGACTTGCCGGTAACGAGATTGAACTAGGTATGAAGATAGCGACGATCGAATCTCGGGAAAGTAACATACCGATGACAAAGGGAATAACGTATGTTGTCATAACGGTTCGACCGATAAAGATCTTCATATAATACGTGGGAGCCAATATGAGCATCCATGTTTTGCTATTGGTTATTGACCGGAGAGGTGTCTCGGTCATGTCTACATAGTTCTTGAACCCGTAGGGTCCGCACGCTTAACGTACGATGACGATTTGTGTAATATGAGTTATTTGATTTCGTGACCGAATGTTGCTCGGAGTCCAGGATGAGATCACGGACGTGACGAGGAGTCCCGGAATGGTCGAGAGGTAAGGATTGATGTATTGGATGATAGTATTCGGACACCGGAAGTGTTTCGGAAAGTATCAGGTACATATCGGAGTACCGGGGGGGGGGGGGGTTACCCAAACTCCCCAGGGGAAGATATGGGCCATATGGGCCATAGGAGGGAGGCACACTAGCCCACAAGGGGTGGCGCGCCCCCCACCAAGGAAGGAAGCTGAATTGGACTAGGGGTTGCCCCCCTCTTTCCTTCTCCCCCCTCTATCTCTTCCCCTATTTCCCCCTCTGGTAAAAGGAAGGGGGGGCAATCCTACTAGGAGCCCAAGTAGGATTCCTCCTACTTGGGCGCGCCTAGGGCTGGCTCCCTCCCTGTCGGTGTCAAAACCGGCGGATCTCGAGTAGGGGGTCCCGAACTGTGCGTCTAGGCGGATGGTAACAGGAGACAAGGGACACGGTGTTTTTACCCAGGTTCGGGCCCTCTCGATGGAGGTAAAACCCTACTCCTGCTTGATTAATATTGATGATATGGGTAGTACAAGAGTAGATCTACCACGAGATCAGAGAGGCTAAAGCCAAGAAACTAGCCTGTGGTATGATTGTTGTTCGTCCTACGGACTAAAACCCTCCGGTTTGTATAGACACCAGAGAGGGTTAGGGTTACACAGAGTCAGTTACAATGGGAGGAGATCTACATATCCGTATCGCAAAGCTTGCCTTCCACGCCAAGGAAAGTCCCATCCGGACACGGGACGAAGTCTTCAATCTTGTATCTTCATAGTCCGGGAGTCTGGCCAAAGGTCACAGTCCGGCCATCCGGACACTCCCTAATCCGGGACTCCCTCAGTAGCCCCCGAACCAGGCTTCAATGACGATGAGTCTGACACGCAGATTGGTCTTCGGCATTGCAAGGCGGGTTCTTCTCCAAATTCCATATACCTGTTGAATAATGTCCAGCTTCTGGTGAATGTTGCTCTTCTTGGCTTCTGCGCCCAATTATGGCCATCTTCCACGTGTCAAACGAATGCGAAAAGCCAGGGTGTTTTTTCATTCACCCCCCTAGCTGCATAAAAAGAGCCGTCTATAAAAGAGACAGGGATTTAGATCCAAACCACACCATCTTCCCTCCGCGTGCATTCATAGGAGCGCTTTCGACAGAGATCCATTCCATCATGGCCAGTCGATGCAACTCCTCCTCTTGCGCCCCCAGCCCTCAGCCTGGAGATTGGGAGAGATGCTCCGTCCCGCACAGCGAGCTAGTGGCGCTCCAAGCCAAGGGGTTACTCCCCCCGGCCTACATGGTCCCGGTTCGAGCCGGGCTCGCCACCTATAACGATGGAGAGAAAGCGGAGAGCATCCCCAATCCCTCCAAAGGAGAGCGGGTATGCCTTGTCCCTTATTTGATAAGAGGGCTCGGATTTCCAATTCATCCGTTTCTCCGGGGGCTCCTGGAGTTCTACGGCCTCCAGTTGCACAACCTTACGCCTTCCTCCATATTGCATATTGCGGGCTTCGTAGCCCTTTGCGAGCTGTTTTTGGGTATCGAGGCTCATTTCGCGCTGTGGAAGAAGCTGTTTTGCCTCGTGCCCCGTTCTCAGGAGGGGTCGATATATCAAGTGGGCGGAGCCGAATTATGGCGCATCGCCGGGACCGGATATCTATCCGGTACCCCAAAGAAGACGTCCAAAGACTAGCCTTCAGAATGGTTTTATATAGAAGATGTCCCCTTGCCGGACCCTGTTCGGATCGGCCTTCCTGAGTTCAATAATGCTCCTTTGAAGAAGCGCCTGAGCTAGCGTGCATGGAGCCCTCAGAAGGAAAATGATAGGGACGTCCTTTACCCGATGAGCTGGATAAGGTTGTTAGCTCATTCCGGACTGACCATGATCAAGGTCATGGCCACATGCATTACGCGGAGGGTGCAACCGCTTCAGTACAGAGGCCACCCCATGTGGGATTTCAACGGGGAGGACGACGCCACCCGGTGCGGCCGCAGGGGACCGGATTCGGCTGCCACTCTAATGAAGATCTTGTCCGATTTGTACAAGGGAGAAGAGGAGGAATTTCTCCGCGTCAACCCACGGGGCGGATTTTCTATGTACAATCCTCCAAGCTGGGTAAGCGAACACTTTCACTTGCCCATCCGTTTTCATATTCCCATAGTTAAGTACTTAGTCTAGCGATTTCAACGCAGGAGCTACGCCAGACTGTAAAGGAGATAAACAGCCCTCCTCCACAACCCGAGGACCCGGAACGGTCCCTCGACCCAGACTCCCAAGAGGACCCAGACTTATGTGTGGAGCTGATTGATGGGGTGTTTCATCAATTGAGTAAGGACAACACCTTAGTGGCCATTACGGCCGATTATCCCGGACTACTTCCAGCCTCAAAGGTAACCGAGACCGAAGTCCCAGTATTTTCAAGAGGATCCATCCGTGCTTATTTTTTATCACCGTATACCAATGGCGATTTTTGCAGGGGAAGTCCTTGAGGTGGAGGGCCGAGCCCGCGGTGGCTAGCCAACAAGGTTCATCGAGGCCCAGCGGGCTAAAAAGAAGTGTGGACCGGATCGAGACGTCGGCGCAACGGTACGACATGCAATTTTAATGCCGAGGGTTTATGCCCTCAAGGCATACTAACGCTCATGCTTTTCTCAGGAAGAAGAGCGCCCGCCGGACTATATCCACCGGCCAGGCTTCAAGGCCGGGTCCGGAAGCGGAGGCAAACATGGGGCACGCATCGGACGCTCCTCCGACAGAAGATGCGGACGGGCTGTCTTCCACCAATTCCGAGGTGGAGAGTGCCATGAACCACAGGCGTCGCCGGACTGTTCTTCGTGACGCTTGTTTTTCCCAAGAGGCGTTGGACGCCTTTAATACGGGAGATGCGTACCTCCGTGCCGCTCAAAATGGTCTAGCCAGAGCCACAGAGCAGTATGTAAAAGACATACGGGTGAGAAAATTTGATGGTTATATATGTCAGTAGCCCCCGAGACTTGAAACAGTTAGAATAACTAATTTAAGGATCATTTGTTATGCAGGATCTTACAGAAAAGAATACCCAACTGTCCCAGGAGCTGGAAGAGTGCAAAGCCCAACTTGAGGCCGCACTAGCCGCAACAGGGAAGGCCAAGGAGACCCCCTCTGGTAATATATGCTTCAAAAGATGAGTATGTTGTGAAGTGCGGCATGTGTGCAATTCTGACAATAATAGTGCAGATGGCGCCGGAGTGGATCCGGACAAGCAGCAACTCTTGCGCCAGGTAAAGGCTGGCGAGAGCGTGCTTACGAGGGTGAGGCAAGAGAAGAACAAGCTTCAAGATGCCAACACCCAGCTAGGCGAGGAACTAAAGGATGTTCGTGCTCAGCTGTCGGACTCCGTAAAGGAGAATCAGCGGCTTCGACGAGGCATTTTTAGTAAGTGCTTGAACGAACTTTCGAAAAAGAGTTCGGCGAGGAAGTCGATTGACAGAGTTATGTCTGTAGGTATGCTAACAGGTCGGCCTGCAGAGGAAATGCCCGGTTCTACGGGTGACCTTCTTCCCGAGCTATCACAACTGCACGAACGAGTTCGGCAGGTGATGCGAGGCGTCGCCGAGGCTTTGTGGCCATCCGTCTCCATGCCCGAAGGCCTTGGAGAGCTTGCAGAAAAGCTGAAGGGAGCGCGGCGGTGCTTCCGATTGTGGAAGATATCGGCCTGCCGTCAAGGCGCCAGGGAGGCCCGGGCCATGGTGAAGACGCGGTACATGAAGGCTGACCCAAACGACATGGCCGAGGTCGGACTCGTGGGGCCCGATGGGAAGGAGATCTCTGTCAGTTTAGTGTACGGCCAGGTAGAGTTGGCCGCCAAGTATTCCCAACAGGACTGTAAATTGGGCAACCTGTTGGATGGTATCGAAGAAGAATATACCCAGTCAAATTGACTATGTAATTTAAAATGACATGTAAAATGCCTTCTAGCCGGATTGTAGATCGTTTGTCATTGGCGGACCTTTTCGCTTCAACCTCTGGACCCGATAGTCCGGAGTGTGTCCGAATACCCTCTCGGTTATGTAAGAACCGGGGCATGCGTGGAGACCAGCCATAGGGGTCATTAGTGCTTTATCAGACAAGTGCCCAACTAGTTATGTTACATTACATGGTTAGTAAGAAACATCTTCCAGGGAGAATAGTTCCGTTAGGGGTTCCTTTCCCTGGGAGGCATGCCCTAAAGTGCATGTCCGGACTGCGAAAAAAGCAGAAAAGCATCTGGGGGCAGATAAATAAACGAGTGAGAAATCATCTTTTAGTTCACCGACCGAATATTCCCTTAAGAACGCTAGCTTTCGGCTTCACCCAGTCTGAGGTACACATCCGGCTGACCCGGCAGTAACAATCGCAGAGGTGCTCCCTTTACCACCTAGCCGAACAATCGGGAACGTAGGGGTAAGCACAGGAGCCAGGCAACCCAGCTTGGCCAAAACTTAAGTCATATCGATGCATATAATGGTGAATAAAAGGTACATGCGGAAGTGTGACACATGTGTTGGGCATGAGGCCCGTATAAACAAGCTTCTGTTAAGGAAGCCCCAGGTATAATGAGCGCGAATAGCGCGTCAATTGTGTGCGAAATGAGGTGCAAACGAGCCCTTAAAAGGCTTGTAAGAGAAAAGGAGGGAGAAGGAGAGAAATATAAGACAGCTAATGTGTAAAAAATAGATAGAGGAAGGAGATGAACACAGAGTCCGGCACTAGGCGTAGAATCTTCGTAGGCGTGCTGCGTTCCATGGGTTCGGCTCGAGTCGGTTATCCGATGCATTTCGCAAATGGTACGCTCCACCACTTAGGACTTGGTCGATTATGAAGGGACCTTCCCATTTGGGCTTGAGTTTGTCCTTTTTCTTGTCCGGTAGGCGTAGAACTAATTCGCCAACATTGTAAGTTTTGGCCCGTACTTCTCTGCTTTGATATCTTCGAGCATGCTGTTGATAGAATGCGGAACGGGCTTTTGCCACGTCGCGCTCCTCCTCCAAGGCGTACAAACTGTCCTGCCGATCAAGTTCGGCTTCTCTTTCTTCATACATGCGCACGCGAGGTGAGTCATGAATTATGTCGCAGGGCAGAACTGCCTCTGCGCCATATACCATAAAAAATGGTGTGAATCCGGTAGTGCGATTCGGCGTGGTCCACAGCCCCCAGAGTATGGAGTCGAGCTCCTCTACCTAGTGCGTGTTAGATTCCTTGAGCGACCGCACTAGTCTAGGTTTGATGCCGCTCATGATTAGACCATTTGCCCGCTCGACTTGACCGTTAGTTTGTGGGTGATAGACTGAAGCGTAGTCGAGCTTGATGCCCATGTTTTTGCACCAGAGTTTACCTCATCGGCCATAAAGTTCGTGCCGTTATCAGTGATGATGCTGTGGGGGACACCGTAATGGTGTACGACCCCTAATATGAAGTCTATCACTGGTCCGGATTCAGCCGTCTTAACAGGCTTGGCCTCTATCCATTTGGTGAATTTGTCAACCATGACCAATAAGTATTTTTCCTTGTGGGTTCCCCTTTTAAGGGGTCCAACCATGTCAAGCCCCCAGACCGCGAAGGGCCAGGTGATGGGTATAGTTTGGAGGGCGGTGGGTGGCATATGGCTTTGGTTAGCGAATAATTGGCAACCGACGCATCGTTGGACTAAGTCCTAAGCATCTGCCCGGCCCGTCGGCCAATAAAATCCAGTATGGAAGGCCTTGCTTACAAGGGGCCGGGCTGTGGCATGGTGCCCGCCGAGTCCGGCGTGAATTTCAGCCAAAAGGTTCCGCCCTTCCCCTTCGGAGATACACCTTTGAAGGACTCCGGTGGTGCTTTTCTTATAAAGCTCTCCTTCGTGGACTTTATAGGCTTTATATCGCCGCACTATGCAGCGTGCCTCATTTTGGTCCTCGGGGAGTTCCTGCCTAGTTAAGTAGGCTAAGAATGGTTCTGTCCACCGGGCAATGACTGCCATTATTATGTGGGTTGAGGATGTTACTTCGTTGGTGGAGCCTCCCATTGTGTTAGAATGTTCAATGTCAGGTGGTGCGGTTGGATCCGGGTTGTTATTTTCGGATTCCCCTTCCCATTATACGGATGGCTTGAATAGCCGCTCCAAGAAAATGTTGGGGGAGGGGGACTGCATCGCGCTTTGCGCCGATGCGTGCCAAGACATCCGCTGCCTGATTGTTTTCCCGGGCTATATGGTGAAATTCGAGCCCTTCGAACCGAGCTGACATTTTTAGGACGGCGTTACGATAAGCTGCCATTTTCGGATCTTTGGCATCAAAATCTCCATTTATTTGGGATATCGCGAGGTTTGAATCCCCGCGCACCTCTAGGCGTTGAATGCCCATGGAGACTGCCATCCGGAGACCATGTAGAAGGGCCTCGTATTCGGCTGCATTGTTAGAGTCCGTATACATTATCTGGAGTACATATTGAACTGTATCTCCTATTGGGGATGTCAGAACGACGCCAGCCCCCAGACCCGCTAACATTTTCGAGCCGTCGAAGTGCATGATCCAGTTGGAATATGTGCCGTACTCTTTAGGGAGTTCGGCTTCAGTCCATTCGGCGACAAAGTCGGCCAAAACTTGCGACTTGATAGCTCGCCGTGGCTTATAGGTTATGTCGAACGAGAGGAGCTCAATGGCCCATTTGGCAATCCGGCCCGTCGCGTCGCGGTTGTTTATAATATCATTAAGAGGTACTTCGGAGGCTACTGTTATTGAGCACTCTTGAAAGTAGTATCGTAGCTTCTGGGATGCCATGAACACCGCGTACGCTATCTTTGGATAATGCGGGTGCCGTGACTTGCATGGAGTGAGGACAGTGGACACGTAGTAAACTGGTTTTTGAAGGGGGAATTTGTGTTCGTCCGTTTCTTGTTCGACGACGAGCACTGCGCTTACAACTTGATGAGTTGCCGCAATGTATAATAGCATTGGTTCGCCAATGTTGGGCACGGCCAGGACCGGGTTTGTTGCCAATATGGCTTTTATTTCTTCGAGTCCGGCCTTGGCGGCATCCATCCACTCGAAGTGTTCGGTGCGCCAGAGGAGGCGATAAAGGGGTAATGCCTTTTCTCCCAAGCGGAGATGAAGCGGCTTAGGGCCGCCACACATCCAGTCAATTTTTGTATTTGCTTGATGTCCTTTGGAATATCCAGTTGTGACAGAGCTCGGATCTTGGATGGGTTTGCTTCAATTCCTCTACTGGATACAATGAAGCCCAAGAGCTTTCTGGCTGGTACGCCGAAAACGCATTTTTCCGGGTTTAGCTTGATGTCATATGTTCGGAGGTTATCGAATGTGAGCCTCAAATCGTCTACTAGAGTTTCGACATGCTTGGTTTTGACGACCACATCATCTATGTATGCTTCAACTGTTTTGCCGATCTGGTTTGCCAGACATGCCTGAATCATGCGCTGATATGTTGCGCCAGCGTTTTTGAGCCTGAAGGGCATTGTGTTGAAGAAGAATGGGCCGTATGGGGTGATGAATGCCGTTGCGGCTTGGTCTAGCTCTGCCATCTTAATTTGATGGTAGCCGGAGCATGCATCGAGGAAACACAATGAATCGTGTCCTGCGGTAGCGTCGATGATTTGATCGATGCGGGGGAGGGGGAAGGGATCCTTTGGGCAAGCCTTGTTGAGGTCCTTGAAATCGACGCATAGGCGCCAGGATTTGTCCTTCTTTGGTACCATCACCAGGTTTGCTAGCCAGTCCGGATGTTTTATATCTCTGATGAATCCGGCCTCCAGTAGTTTGGCTAGCTCCTCTCCCATGGCTTGTCTCTTAGGTTCAGAGAAACGCCGAAGAGCCTGCTTAACAGGCTTGAATCCTTTTAGGATGTTTAGGCTGTGCTCGGCCAGCCTGCGTGGGATTCCTGGCATGTCTGAAGGGTGCCAGGCAAAAATGTCCCCATTTTCGCGTAGGAATTCTCGTAGTGCGGCGTCTACATCAGGGTTTAATTGCACCCCGATGGAGGCCGTTTTTGTAGGGTCCGTTGGATGGACTTGGAATTTGACTATTTTGTCCGCCGGTTTAAAGGAGGTGGACTTGGATCTTTTATCGAGTATCACGTCGTCTCTGTTCACCGTGCAGCGCAGCGCAGTCAGTTCTTCGTCCGCTAGGGCTTTGGATAGTGCCTCAAGGGCCAGTGCGTCTGTCTTGTTTTCGGCGCGGAGTGCTATGTCTGGGTCACTAGCAAGAGTGATTATTCCGTTGGGTCCGGGCATTTTGAGCTTCATGTACCCGTAATGGGGTATAGCTTGCAAAATTGTGAATGCCTCTCGCCCTAACAGAGCGTGGTATCCGCTGCTGAACGGGGCCACTTGAAATGTGACCTCCTCGGACCTGTAATTATCTGGCGTGCCAATCACCCCATCCAGTGTGATTTTTCCTGCACAGCGCGCTTCCCGATTGGGGATTATTCCTCTAAAGGTTGTGTTGCTTCGCTCAATGCGGCTCCAGTCTATTTCCATTTTTCGAAGGGTTTCCTCATAAATGAGGTTCAATCCGCTGCCACCGTCCATGAGTACTTGGTAAGTCGAAAGCCGTCCACTATTGGACTGAGGACCAATGCGGCTGGTGCTCGGGCTGTTCGGAATTTAGGTTCATCACTGGCATTAAAGGTAATAGCCGTGTCACTCCATGGGTTTATTGTTGCTACCTGGTAGACTTCTGTAAGGCTGCGGAGTGTTCGTTTCCGCATATTGTTTGATGCGAAAGTCTCGAAGACTGTTGATACCGTACTGGTATTCATGGGCTGGTGCTCTGTGGATTCTGGAGTTAGAAGCTCCTCGCCACTTCTGGCCACCTGCCGGAGTATCCAACATGCTCTAAGGCTATGAGTTGGTGTGGCGCCCTCTGTACTATGAATTTTACAGGGTCCATTGAGCCATCCCTCCAGTACGGTTCCATACCCCATAGAGGGTTTTTGCTTTTTGTTGTTTGGCCCAGGTGTCTGGTGATAATGCTCCCTTTTATTTCGGACTGGGGTTCTATTCAGGGCCGGATTGTCCCTGAATTTTATTTCGGTTTTCCGAACGGTTTCCGTCGCACAGTATTTTCGTACTATGGATGCCAAGTCAGCGAAGCATGTAATTTCACGGCGACTTATGGTGTTGAGGATCCCGATGTCCGTGCAATTATTGTAGAAGAATGAAATTGCATCCTCGTCGCGGCAGTCCTCTATCCTGTTCATAACCAGGAGGAATCTGGCCCAGTAATGGTGTACTGTTTCTGTGGGCTCTTGCCGAATTTGGGATAGATCCCTTATATTTGTGTGGGCGGGTGGAGTTAAATCCGGAACCTTGCCCAATCTGAGACTCAGGGGCCAAGAAGTTTCCGATCTCGGAAGCTTGGGTTCTTGGATGTTGTCCAATGAATCTAGCCCACTGCGTGACTTTAGGTTCAGGGTTTGAGTGACGTCCTCCCCTCCGCGGGTATCCGGCTTGGAGGGATCGGGAATCCAGACATATCTGGTCCTTAGGATGGGTGAAGATTCGCCGCATTGTTCCTCCACCACTTCGACGTGGTGGGTGACCTGGGGAGAGTCAATCTCTCTCGGATCGGGTTTAAGCCCAATCTGATCGTAGTCTATAGTGACTCCTAGGGCGGCGATGCAATCCAAGAGCTCGTTTAAGGAAGAGAGCTCCATCGGATCTAGCTGCTCGGCGAGTCCCGAGTTGATGTGGAGATTGCTTCCGATGATCCGAGAAGTCATCGTCGGCGCGGCGGCCGAACAGGCGGTCATAAGAAAACCGCCTAGCCGGAGAGTTTGCGATAGCCAAAGCCCCTTTGGCGACAGCGCCGTCTTTAAAGACGGGATGCGGCATCCTTCCTGATGGCGACGGCACAGAGGAACTCTCAATGAAAGCACCAATGTCGGTGTCAAAACCGGCGGATCTCGGGTAGGGGGTCCCGAACTGTGCGTCTAGGCGGATAGTAACAGGAGACAAGGGACACGATGTTTTTACCCAGGTTCGGGCCCTCTCGATGGAGGTAAAACCCTACTCCTGCTTGATTAATATTGATGATATGGGTAGTACAAGAGTAGATCTACCACGAGATCAGAGAGGCTAAACCCTAGAAGCTAGCCTATGGTATGATTGTTGTTCGTCCTACGGACTAAAACCCTCCGGTTTATATAGACACCGGAGAGGGTTAGGGTTACACAGAGTCGGTTACAATGGGAGGAGATCTACATATTCGTATCGCCAAGCTTGCCTTCCACGCCAAGGGAAGTCCCATCCGGACACGGGACGAAGTCTTCAATCTTGTATCTTCATAGTCCGGGAGTCCGGCCAAAGGTCACAGTCCGGCCATCCGGACACCCCCTAATCCGGGACTCCCTCACTCTCCCTCCCTCCTTTGTATACGTGGGGAGGGGCGCCTAGAGCACACATCAATTGTTCCAAGCCGAGTGCGGCGCCCCCTCCACAGTTTACGCTTTCGGTCATATTCTCGCCGATCACTTCAGCATCACCATCACCACGCCATCGTGCTAACGGAACTCATCTACTTCCTCGACATTCTGCTGGATCAAGAGCTCGAGGGATGTCATCGCGCTGAACGTGTGCAGAACTCGGAGGTGCCATACGTTCGGTACTTGATTGGTTGAATGAGAAGAAGTTCGACTACATCAATCACGTTAGCAAACGCTTCCGCTTTTGCTCTACGAGGGTACGTGGACACACTCTCTCCCTAGATAGATCTTGCGTGAGCGTAGGAATTTTTTTGAAATTGCATGCTATGTTCCCCAACACCTATCCACCTCTGATTTCAGTTCAGTAAGAACCTGTTTTGCACTGGCCAACTGGGAAATAGCCTCCTCCTTCATCTCTGAGCCCATTCTCCACCTTCCTCTTTTTATACCTCATCTTCAAATATTCTTCAGCGTTGACAACACTTTCTCTAAGCCTACCTCTGTTCTCTTCCTGATACATGCTCCAGAGCTTTGCTGGGCACATATTCAAAGACTGTGACCACTCTTGATCAACCCACTCCAAGTAAGAACACTTTCGTTCATCCTACAATATTTAAAACTAGATCCGTAACAATTGTAGGGAAAATGGGTTTATAGCAACATAGAAAATCACCAATACTTATTTTGAAAAACTAAAGAACCAAGTTAATTATGACATATCTTCTCAAAAAGATCAATATGCAAATGAATAAATTGCTACTGAGACAACAACCAAATTCTGAAACATCAGAAGCTATAATTAACTACAACAATGCTACAAGTTCTTACTCATGTACTATAAATAACAAATTGAACATTTTAAGAGGAAGGTAAATATAACCGCAACAACATAGTGACAATGTTGGGATGACAACAAATTGATACTAACAGGTGTGTACATGCAGAAATTTAGTAACATAGAACTAATAGCACTAAGGCCGTCCACTATGTATGCCAAAACCGGTGTAAAGACAACTGTTGCTACATCTCACACCGGTGCCCTGCACTGGCGAGCGATGCAGCGGAAAAAAATCAGGGACCCGAACTCCGGAGCACCTAGTTGCCCCGATGCCCAGTTTCTTCGTGCCATAAAGATTTAGTATTTTACTGCTTGGCTGCTCGGATGTGTGGACAAGTTGGCTGCACAAACTTCTGAAGCGGTGCCAAATAATTTTATAATGGAACCACCGATGAGTGGCAACATTTTTAGATACTAGGTACAAACTGTGACACTGTCTTAGGATGCGTTTGGTTGAAGGTGTGGTAAGAATGGGTTGGGACCGTGACAGTGTCTGAATCACATCTAACAAATGATTTGTAACAAAGAAAGAGGGTCTAACCTTCTCTGCAGATGCCAGAAACTTCTTCCCACTATCCACAGATTCAAACGCAACTAGCTTCATGCGTGGAGATTGATGGTGACAGCAAGCAGATAGATCTTCAGCCACCCCGCTCCATTTGTTGCAACTGATGGTCCTAGGGAACTACAAGAGGAAGCAATGACTGAAATTGACCATCGGGTAAAAATCCTTCAGTCCAAGTCATAGCTCGAGAGAGAGAAGATAGGCATACCCGGGTGATTAAGGAGTCATCGGAGGAGGAGGAACAGCTGGAGAGGTCTTTGAAGAAGACAATGGCGACCCCGACGGTAGGATGCGAGACAGCGAGAGCGAGGGAGCAAGCGAGGAATCTGCTATAGTTTAGGAAGTAAGGAAGGAAGGAAGGAAGGGGGAAGCAGGGAAAATGTGACTTGTCGTCGGGGAGAAAAGGGGGTGGGGAAGGGGGTAGATATTTTGGCGGTAGACCAAAAATCTCAAAATGTGGAGGGAAACTTTGCACGCGGTGCCACCAGACACCATTCACTTCGAACGATAGTGTGCATCGCAAACGATTCTTCTGCTTTACGCGCATGTGATGAGTTTGATAATTCAAATTTTGGTGGAAATTTCTCCGGGTACGTCATTGCATAATTTAACATCGCTTGCTAATTTGGGCACACAAAAGAGCGTAGAGCACACAAACCGCACTTACTGAATCGAGCAATTTCAGTAATTAAACAGAGCCAGTTGACCTAAACATTGCTCTAACAAAAGACCAGCATTAAAAACAAAGCCTAAGTACGCATAATTTTAACAAATCCGTCGTCACGCCGGCCTATGCATCGCTGGTGTGAGATGAGACCTCGATAACTTGTCCTGGCGACATGCCGCCATTGGTGGACTTCGCATCCCCCTGCTGAAGTTGATTGCGTCCTCATCCTTGTCCTCGGCGCCGTCCTCAAGGTTGTAGTATTCGTAGTATTGGCTGCGCCAGAGCTCACATTGGTATTCCACCGCTGATTCCTCGACGGACAGACTCTTCTCTTCCTCGACCTGGGCCACACGCAACTCCTCCTCCCGGCGCTCCTCGATCTCCGCTGCCTCCTGCATCTCCATCTCCCACTCGGCGACCTCATGAGGAAGCAGGTGCTCCATGGCCACCACCGCCTTTTCAGATGTGGGTTGCATGCTGGAATCCGAGGTGGCCTGGAATATCTTGGCATGGATGGCCTCGACCCAGGCCAGGGCGACATCGGCGACACGAATGGCAGCTCGAGCGCTCTTGGCGTTTGCAGCCGCCGTCGCAGTAGCAGCTGCAGCTGTCTCGGCTGCTGCAGCTACCCTGTCGGCTGCCGCAGATGCCCTCCCGGCGGAAGTGGCCCACTCAATGCGGATGCAGTGGCACTCTTGGTGTAGGCGGATGGGCTTTCCGCGCAGGCGGCCATGATCGGGAGGGGGGGGGCTATCGTACGGGCCATCATAAAGCGTTTCCATGGCGTCATCTTTGCAAGAAGGGGGTGGGGAATGGGGATCGGGATTCGTGAATTCGTGGGTTGTCGGCACTGGAGCAGACGAGCCGGAGATGCTTAAGGAGGAAGACTTAAATAGACCCAGAAATTTTCATCGCAAGCGGTTCCTACAAAACAATTGTGTGTGGTGTTGTAGAGATTTTTATTAGCTGTGAACGACGAATTTGGACTAAAGTGGCAACGGATGGTGTTTTAAATGTACGAGAAAATTATAGTACTAATACAACTGTCATGTCAAACTTTGGGAAATTTCAAGGGTCATTTGACCTTTTAAGACATTTAAATGATTTTCTAGGCATTTAATGACCGTAATTGAAATTTGAACTACATGTACATGCACAGCAAACCGTAACAGTTTGAAAAGTCATATTTTGTGTACTTGTGTGCGATTTAATTCCATGTGCAGTAAATTGGAAGGAATTTTCAAATATATTGGTCTAACGGCTATGACACAATTAAGCATGGAGTGCCATGGCATTTAAATTCCAAAAAATTAAAAAAAGATCAGAAACACATGAACCTTGGTTGATGTAATGTCATGCCACCAAGGTGATGTGGTAAAAAAATTGGCATGTTTGACGAAAGTTTGGACACACACCCCTCACAAACCAGAGTAACTCACTAGAACGCTCGTGGTTCCGAGAGGGAACAATGCATGTTTGATGACGAACGGGAGATAGCTTCCTCTTACGGCCTTCAATTTTTTTCTACGTGTATCATGCACTAATACAACTTTCATGTGAAAAATTGGAAATTTCCAAGGGTCATTTAACCTTTTGAAGACA
Organism: Triticum aestivum; assembly: GCF_018294505.1. Lineage (NCBI taxonomy): Eukaryota > Viridiplantae > Streptophyta > Magnoliopsida > Poales > Poaceae > Triticum > Triticum aestivum. The sequence continues at coordinate 195,107,398 of NC_057813.1, forward strand.
TTTAAGTGATTTTCTAGCCATTTAATGACCGTAATTCAAATTAGAACTACATGTACATGCAACGGCTAACTATAACGGTTTGAAAAATCATATTTATGTACTTGTGTGCGAGTTAATTCCATGTGCAATAAATTAGAAGAAATTTTCAAACATATTGGTCTGACGACATGGACACATGCATGGAGTGCCATGGCATTTTAATTCCAAAAAATTAAAAAATGATAAGAAAAACATGAAACCTTGCTTGATGTAATGTCATGCCACCAAGATGATGTGGTAAAAAAATTGGTCTGTTTGACAAAAGTTTGGAGACACACCCCTCACAAACCGGAGTAACTCACTAGAAGGCTCGTGGTTCCGAGAGGGAACAATGCATGTTTGATGACGAACGGGAGATAGCTTCCTCTTACGGTCTTCAAATTTTTTCTACGTGTAAGATGCACTAATACAACTGTCATGTGAAAATTTGAAAAATTTCAGGGGTCATTTGACCTTTCGAAGACATAGTGATTTTCTAGCCATTTAATGACCGTAATTCAAATTAGAACTACATCTACATGGAATGGCTAACCATAACGGTTTGAAAATCATATTTGTGTACTTCTGTGCGAGTTAATTCCCTATGCAGTAAATTAGAAGGAATTTTCAAACATATTGGTCACGGCATGGACACATGCATGGAGTGCCATGGCATTTTAAGTCCAAAAAATTAAGAAAAGATCAGAAACACATGAAACTTTGGTTGATGTAATGTGACGCCCCCGATTCAATCGTACACTAATCATGCACGCAAATGTGTACGATCAAGATCAGGGACTCACGGGAAGATATCACAAAACAACTCTAAAAGTAAAATAAGTCATACAAGCATCATATTACAAGCCAGGGGCCTCGATGGCTCGAATACAAGTGCTCGTACATAAACGAGTCAGCGGAAGCAACAATATCTGAGTACAGACATAAGTTAAACAAGTGCCATAAGATGGCTAGCACAAACTGGGATATAGATCGAAAGAGGCGCAGGCATCCTGCCTGGGATCCTCCTAAACTACTCCTGGTCGTTGTCAGCGGGCTGCACGTAGTAGTAGGAACCTCCGGTGTAGTAGGAGCCATCCTCGACGGTGGCATCTGGCTCCAGGGCTCCAGCATCTAGTTGCGAGAACCAGGTAGAAGGGAAAGGGGGAAAAGAGGGAGAAAAGCAACCGTGAGTACTCATCCAAAGTACTCGCAAGCAAGGAGCTACACTACATATGCATGGGTATATGTGTAAAGGGCCATATCGGTGGACTGAACTGCAGAATGCCAGAATAAGAGGGGGATAGCTAATCCTGTTGAAGACTACGCTTCTGGCAGCCTCCGTCTTGCAGCATTTAGAAGAGAGTAGATTGAAGTCCTCCAAGTAGCATCGCATAGCATAATCCTACCCGGCGATCCTCCCCTCATCGCCCTGTGGAAAAGCGATCACCGGGTTGTCTGTGGAACTTGGAAGGGTGTGTTTTATTAAGTATCCGGTTCTAGTTGTCATAAGGTCAAGGTATAACTCCGGGTCGTCCTTTTACCGAGGGACACGGCTATTCGAATAGATAAACTTCCCTGCAGGGGTGCACCACATAACCCAACACGCTCGATCCCATTTGGCCGGACACACTTTCCTGGGTCATGCCCGGCCTCGGAAGATCAACACGTCGCAGCCCCACCTAGGCACAACAGAGAGGTCAACACGCCGGTCTAAATCCTATGCGCGCAGGGGTCTAGGCCCATCGCCCATAGCACACCTGCACGTTGCAAGGGCGGCCGGAAGCAGACCTAGCCTCCCTTATACAAGAGTAGGCGTTCCAGTCCAATCCGGCGCGCGCCGCTCCGTCGATGACGTCGAGAAGGCTTCGGCTAATTTCACGACGTCAAGTGCCCATAACTGTTCCCGCGTAGTTGGTTAGTGCATATAGGCCAGTGGCCAGACTCAGATCAAATACCAAGATCTCGTTAAGCGTGTTATTATGAAGCAACCGCGAACGCCGACCAGGGCCAGGCCCACCTCTCGCCTAGGTGGTCTCAACCTGCCCTGTCGCTCCGCCACATAGTAACAGTCGGGGCCATCGGGAACCCAGGCCCACCTCTACCGGGATGGAGCCACCTGTCCTTTCAGCCCCCTTATCCGAATCACTTGCGGGTACTCAACAAGCTGACCCGACTTTAGTCACCATCTGTATAGTATGTATGTATAGCATATACCCGTGATCACCTCCCGAGTGATCACGACCCGATAGTATAGCAAGGCAGACTGACAAGAATGTAGGGCCACAGATGATAAACTAGCATCCTATACTAAGTATTTAGGATTGCAGGTAAGGTATCAACAGATGTAGAAACAATGTCAGGCTATGCATCAGAATAGGATTAACGGAAAACAGTAACATGCTACACTACTCTAACGCAAGCAGTATAGAGGAGAATAGGCGATATCTAGTGGTCAAGGGGGGGGGGCTTGCCTGGTTGCTCTGGCAAGAAGGAGGGGTCGTCAACTCCGTAGTCATACTGGGTAGCAGCGGCATTGGTCTCGTAGTCTACCGAGAGAAGAGGGGGAAGAAACAGTAAATACAATGCAAACATAAGCATAAAGATGCATGACAAGACAATGAGCGGTGTTAGGTGTGCCCTAACGCGGTAGTAGGTGATACCGGCGAAAGGGGGAAACATCCGGGAAAGTATCCCCGGTGCTTCGCGTTTTTGAACAGATGTACCGGAGGGGGAAAGTTGCGGGTTCACTATGCTAGGGATGCGTGGCGGATGGACGGGCTGCGTATCTGGATTCGTCTCGTCGTTCTGAGCAACTTTCATGTACAAAGTTTTTCCATCCGAGCTACAGTTTATTTTATATTAATTTTAAAAGATTTAATTCATTTTTAGGATTTATTTAATTATTTAAATTCAACATTATCCAGAACAGTGCATGCTGACGTCAGCATGACATCAGCATGATGTCAGCAGTCAACAGAGACGTTGACTGGTCAACTGACATGTGGGTCCCATTCGCCATTGACTGATTAGTCTAATTAGGGTTTAATTAAACTATCTACTTAATTAGATTAATTAAACAGGATTAATTAACTTAATTAAATCATTAACTATTTTAATTATTAATTAATTAATTAATTATATATTTATTTTTATTTCGTTTTAAAAAAACGTTTTGGAGTGGGGCCCCATTGTCATAGGGCCACTGGGGTCTATCGGGTCGGGCGTGCGGGCACACGGGCGCGGGCACGTGCGCCCGATGGGGCGAGCCCGGGCGCTGGCCTCGGGCGTGACCAGCAGCACAGGCGCCGGCGACCACGAAGCCGACCAGGGGAGGCGGCGGATGGGTGGCCGCGGCTCGTCTAGGCGGAGCGGGCGGAGCCGAGGCCAAGCAGTGGTGGCGGTCGGCGACGAGCTGGGATTGGAGCGGGTCGAGGGAGGCAGGGGCGTGCGCGCGCTGGGCGTGGCCAGCGCGGGGTGACTGCAGGCAGGGCTCGACGAACGTGCGAGCAGCGACGGAGAGCGGCGCGCTGAGTGGGGCAGAGAGGAGAGGAGGGGCGCTCACAGCGTTGGAGAGAAGGGGTTGGCGAGGCGCGTTGGTGCCGACGAGGAGGAGGAAGCAGGCCGGTGGGGGAGCTCTGGGGGACGTGGCAGTGGAGGGGTGGCGCCGGCGATGTGGTGGCGGTGGAGGGTGGCGTTGCTCGAGGGGAGGTGTCGGCGTCGGGGCGACGAGGTCCCTCGGTGACGGCGCATCCAGTTCGGGGAAGAGGGGGAGGCGCAGGGGAGACGAGGCGACGGCAGCGGGGCATCGGGGACCAAGGCGGAGGCGCATGGAGCTCCCGGCGGTGACGGGTCCATTCCCCCCGATCCAATCGGGGGGGGGGGCAGAGAAGGGGAGAGGTGGATCGAGGGAGTGGGGGAAGTGGGGCGACCGGTTAGGGTTTCGGTCGGGCGGACGCGGGGTATGTAGGCGCGGCTGGGCCGGCCTGGCTGCTCGGTGGGTTGAGGCCCAAGGGGGGCGGTGGCTAGCTGGGCCAGACGGCCCAGTTGAGGGGGGAGGGCTTTCTCCTTTTTGTTTTCTGTTTTGCATTTTCTTTTATTTATTTATTTACTGTTTTATTTCATTTTATGTATTTAGGTTTCCTGTACACGGTACCCTCACCATAAATACCTAAGCATTTATTTGCACACTCCGAACATTTTAGTTTAATATTTTGAAAAAAATTGTCGTTTGACTTATTTAGTATTTAAATTTGAAAGGGTTTCGAATCATTGCGAGGTTAGCAATTGTAATCGTGGTGACGTGGCATCATTAACAGGGAATTACTGTAGATTAATTATCCGGGCGTCACAATTCTTCTCCACTACAAGAAATCTCGTCCCTAGGTTTAAGAGGGGAAGTGAGGGGAATTTGGTTACGAAATTCTAACGAGTTTTCTCGATCTTGGTTGCTCTTCTCGAAGAGGTCGAGCCACTACGTTGATGTCTTCACTTCTCTGCTTCAGGTCATCATGATGAAGCCGGTATCCTTTCTTCAGGATTTCCATCGTACTTACGAAAGAATAAAGGGTGGGTATTCTGTAAGAACGGACCTCTGCAAGGTAGACTGTCTGGTAGTTAACATCGGGGAAGGTGGCGGAAAGTAACTCCCGAATTGAAACTTAAGAAAATATCGAGAGCAAAGTAAGGAGGTATCATGGGAAGTTTCGAGCGGGCAGGCAATCGTTCGATACCTGAAACGAAGTGTTGAAGGGGTTTAGAGCAATGTGAATAAGCATTGCATCAGATACCAGAATAGATAACTGGGCAGGTGGCCCGTGAATTACTTACAAGGTCAAGCGCGAGGAATAACTTTGACAACCGGGTGTACAGGAGGGTCAGGTTTTGATCTTGCTGAACTGTGGGTTATGGGCCCACCATGTGGGTTAAGAGTAGGAAGGGCGGTAACGTCTTGCACGATCATGTAAGCAAGGCATGTCAGAGGATAGCATGTCAGTCATGTCGGCAACAACGTCGGTACCAAGGGCGACGGACGAAGAGAACCATTTTCCTGCTCGTTGAACGAGGCGGACCTATAGGCAAAGTTCTCATCCATCGGTGGTTACCGGAATGTCATCAAGAATAGAAACAGGGTCTTACTGACACGGTTTGTACACCAAGGTGTTTTACATAAGAAGAAGATTACTACTGCTTATATAATATAGATCACAAGAAGGGTTAAGCAAACCAATGGAAAGGAAAGGTGATTACCAGGTTAAACAGACAATGGAAAGGAAAATGTGTTTAAACACATATTTCAGGGATGTATCCTTCCCAAGGACAAATAGAGCATGCTATCCGTGGCAGGGTATAATGTAGAAAACTCTTTAGGTAGGGGAGAGAATTTTCATGATATTAGCCATACAACAGTGTTTGGATAAATTTTGATAAAGAAAATTTAGCATTGTGCTGCAAATGTTCTCATTAAAAAAATCGGAGTACCACATACATGCTTCAAGATAGCATTGACATGGCCATCATGTAAGGGTCAGATTTAGGATACAGAAATGACCCATCAGGAACAACTTATAGAATAAGTCTTACGATTTCCTCATGGAAGAATAGGTCCTATGGCCAGGTGTGCTAGGCATGACATCATCTTACCGGGTCAAATAAAAGACCAATGTTATAACTCTTGGAAATATTTTCCAACCATCATATCTGACCAAGATTCAGTTCTGATTGGCGTTAGGATACCTCAGACTCAGGATGCCTGAGAAGAAAAGGTGCAACATAAATTGACGAGATAACATTGTAAGATTCTCGAGAAATGAACTATGTAAGAAAAATTCCGAAACAAGGGTTCATCTCTAAACCAAGGAGAGGGTGAGGAAAAGTCAGATGGACTCAGCGACAATTCATCGAGATTTCCAAAAAGATGGATTTCCATAATTTCATGAACAAGGAGATAACATATGTCAGATCAATGATATAATGATGTATGCTCAAGGAAAAACATCCACAATTAAACATTGATCGAAAGTGTACCTAGAAGTATGGACTAAGTAGCACGATCAATGTTAGAATGGTGATTTGATAACCAAAAGACTTAGAATGAAACTATCAGCCATTCACTTCAAAATAATAGGGTTGCTAGAAGTTTTGAATTCGCACAACATAGTTCGATTGTCTGTTTTCCGGTTAGAATAACACGGGGACCAAGAAAAGAATGGTGATGTTAATAAGTATCACTTGTATCAAGAATTCTGAAGGGTGGTGAATTTCCCATGACATTCTTGACATAAAAGATAGCAACACTCCAAGGTAGAACATAACATAAGTTGGATAGCAAGGATCTCAAGGTACAACACAAAACATGAACAAGTTTGTGTTGAAGGGAAAGCAAGAATGTTGCCGATGATAACACAAATTATCAAGGGGCAAGGATGGTATTTCTCATCATGAATACAATTGATATCCTGGAGGAACTCGGAATGTTGATGATGATCATGATAAATTTTGACGAGAGGTTTCATGGAGATGTAATCGGTCGGCTATGACATCAAGTCAAAGGAATGATGGAGCGAAATGTTCTTGGGACCATGAGTACGACACAAACTCAAATTAAAGCTTGTCGTTCAAGGTGGAACGATAAGATGAGCAAATCGGCATAAGCTTAGCTCATCATCGAAAGTTGCGCTCCGGAATTAAGGTCCCGGTAGCACAGTTAAAATTAGCACGATAATGATGTAGCCGATCAGGCTAGGAATGACTTGAAGGATTAATAAACTCATAAACAACAAAGATTATTTAGAGTTATTGAATCGGAGTGCAGAAGTGATTCACTTATCAGTGTTCTCGGTTGACGACAACCCAGAACCCAGGAAAAGTAGAATCGGTGAGAAATAACAGTTGATGAAGAGCCCATAAGAAGTTATGCAGTAGATAAAAGTAAAGATTGGACAGGTGCAATGATCTGCAGAAGACAAGTACTTCACATTGTTCGAGAAATGGTATTTAAAAGGAGAACATGGCCAGAACCACGATTGCAAAATGCCAGATCCCAGATATAAGATAAACTTATACCAAGGGAATATTTAATTGAAGAGAAGTTTTAATGATACGATCTACATCGTGCCCATGGGCATGAACACAAAGTTCAAGGTCGACTCCCACTTCTCCAATGCATAACGTTTCATTCACTTCTCATTTTCTAATAAGTTGTAGTGCTGAAATTTTATCTGGCGAAGCACCAGAAGAGTATGGCTCGTGAAAACTTTCGAGTTCACACTTTTTAAGGAAGGCATAGGTTCAACCCATCAGGGTATCGTGGAAACATACCACAAGTTTCAAAAGTAAATACACAAGCTCGAAAGAAGAGCATGGTTGGCCAAGCAAAGGATACAATTTACCAAAGGCACTATGTATCAGGGGAAGAACTCACAAGGTGATTGAATATGAAGGATGTTGTCGGATAAAAATCCAACAATGGATCGGGCGATCCACAATGGAGCTGATGTGAGTATTGATACTCACTCAAAGGAAGAAAGAATGCAGAGGCATCAAATTCAAGAATCACCTGATTAGTCTGATGATTAAATAGAAAGAAATTATGGTTTCTAAAACGAAGGATCAGAAGCAGACGCTCTGATCAAGGATGGATAAGTTGAAAACACTTAGTTGGACAATGAATAAGGTTTGAATTGCCGAGAACCAACTCATGTCCGGAATGACCTCTGAGTCAGAAAGATAATTTTTTAAAAAGGATAACTTGTTATCGAGGACTACTAGTCATATGGAATTAACCATAATGCAAGCAGGCAAGAATTTCAAAACTAACAGGCTGTAGAGGATTTTTGAAAGATCAAAAAGTATTCCGAAGAATTTTGTGAGACATATTAATCATCTGGGGATGAGAGGATACTCAATAAGTGCGAGAAATTATTTGTAGGGGTATTCAGGTGGCAAGAACTGCAAGGTAGTAGGCACAAAATATTCTTGGAACAATAGAGAGGATTTCAGGGTATCTTGTAATAACAAGATCAACTGGGAATAAAAGTAAGAACGACAAGTGTATGTATTTATCTATAGGGATATTTTGGTAGTAGGGAATTGCAAAAGCAACGGGCACAAAGTCTCAAAAGAGTATCGGAGAGTAACTTCGAAATCTTCTGGTGCAGTCGTCGATCATCTGGACTGAAGGGGCTCTACGGGAGAAAGTGTTTTCGAGAACCTAAAGTTAGATTTTTAGAAAATCATTTAACCCAAATAGAGGAGAGATTAGAGTCCCAGAGTATAGGTCGAGGAATAAAAGATCCTAATACCACCCAATTGGCGACGTGGGCCCATGGGCCGCACAGCGAAGTTAGTAAAACAATTTTCATCGACTAGACTCAACTTCGGCCAAGGAGTTGGAATGGGGAATTCCTACAGGCAGTCGGCTCTGATACCAACTTGTGATGCCCCCGATTCAATCGTACACTAATCATGCACGCAAATGTGTACGATCAAGATCAGGGACTCACGGGAAGATATCACAACACAACTCTAAAAGTAAAATAAGTCATACAAGCATCATATTACAAGCCAGGGGCCTCGAGGGCTCGAATACAAGTGCTCGTACATAAACGAGTCAGCGGAAGCAACAATATCTGAGTACAGACATAAGTTAAACAAGTGCCATAAGATGGCTAGCACAAACTGGGATACAGATCAGGCCTCCTGCCTGGGATCCTCCTAAACTACTCCTCGTCGTCGTCAGCGGGCTGCACGTAGTAGTAGGCACCTCCGGTGTAGTAGGAGTCGTCGTCGATGGTGGCGTCTGGCTCCAGGGCTCCAGCATCTGGTTGCGAGAACCAGGTAGAAGGGAAAGGGGGAAAAGAGGGAGAAAAGCAACCGCGAGTACTCATCCAAAGTACTCGCAAGCAAGGAGCTACACTACATATTCATGGGTATATGTGTAAAGGGCCATATCGGTGGACTGAACTGCAGAATGCCAGAATAGGAGGGGGATAGCTAATCCTGTCGAAGACTATGCTTTTGGTAGCCTCCGTCTTGCAGCATGTAGAAGAGAGTAGATTGAAGTCCTCCAAGTAGCATCGCATAGCATAATCCTACCCGGCGATCCTTCCCTCGTCGCCCTGTGGAAAAGCGATCACCGGGTTGTCTGTGGAACTTGGAAGGGTGTGTTTTATTAAGTATCCGGTTCTAGTTGTTATAAGGTCAAGGTACAACTTCGGGTCGTCCTTTTACCGAGGGACATGGCTATTCGAATAGATAAACTTCCCTGCAGGGGTGCACCACATAACCCAACACGCTCGATCCCATTTGGCCGGACACACTTTCCTGGGTCATGCCCGGCCTCGGAAGATCAACACGTCGCAGCCCCACCTAGGCACAACAGAGAGGTCAACACGCCGGTCTAAATCCTATGCGCTCAGGGGTCTAGGCCCATCGCCCATTGCACACCTGCACATTGCGAGGGCGGCCGGAAGCAGACCTAGCCTCCCTTATACAAGAGTAGGCGTTCCAGTCCAATCCAGCACGCGCCGCTCCGTCACTGACGTTAAGAAGGCTTCGGCTGATACCACGACGTCGAGTGCCCCTAACTGTTGTCGCGTAGTTGGTTAGTGCATATAGGCCAGTGGCCAGACTCAGATCAAATACCAAGATCTCGTTAAGCATGTTATTATGAAGCAACCACGAACGCCGACCAGGGCCAGGCCCACCTCTCGCCTAGGTGGTCTCAACCTGCCCTGTCGCTCCGCCACAGAGTAACAGTCGGGGGCCGTCGGGAACCCAGGCCCACCTCTACCGGGATGGAGCCACCTGTCCTTTCAGCCCCCTTATCCGAATCACTTGCGGGTACTCAACGAGCTGACCCGACTTTAGTCACCATCTGTATAGTATGTATGTATAGTATATACCCGTGATCACCTCCCGAGTGATCACGGCCCGATAGTATAGCAAGGCAGACTAACAAGAATGTAGGGCCACAGATGATAAACTAGCATCCTATACTAAGTATTTAGGATTGCAGGTAAGGTATCAACAGATGTAGAAACAATGTCAGGCTATGCATCAGAATAGGATTAACGGAAAGCAGTAACATGCTACACTACTCTAATGCAAGCAGTATAGAGGAGAATAGGCGATAACTGGTGATCAAGGGGGGGGGGCTTGCCTGGTTGCTCTGGCAAGAAGGAGGGGTCGTCAACTCCGTAGTCATACTGGGTAGCAGCGGCATCGGTCTCGTAGTCTACCAGAGAGAAGAGGGGGAAGAAACAGTAAATACAATGCAAACATAAGCATGATGATGCATGACAAGACAATGAGCGGTGTTAGGTGTGCCCTAACGCGGTAGTAGGTGATACCAGCGAAAGGGGGAATCATCCGGGAAAGTAACCCCGGTGTTTCGCGTTTTCAAACAGATGAACCGGAGGGGGAAAGTTGCGGGTTCACTATGCTAGGGATGAGTGGTGGACGGACGGGCTGCGTATCTGGATTCGTCTCGTCGTTCTGAGCAACTTTCATGTACAAAGTTTTTCCATCCGAGCTATGGTTTATTTTATATTAATTTTAAAAGATTTAATTCATTTTTAGGATTTATTTAATTATTTAAATTCAACATTATCCAGAACAGTGCATGCTGACGTCAGCATGACATCATCATGACGTGAGCAGTCAACAGAGGCGTTGACTAGTCAACTGACATGTGGGTCCCATTCGTCATTGACTGATTAGTCTAATTAGGGTTTAATTAAACTATCTACTTAATTAGATTAATTAAATAGGATTAATTAACTTAATTAAATCATTAACTATTTTAATTATTAATTAATTAATTAATTATATATTTATTTTTATTTCGTTTTTTAAAAAATGTTTTGGAGTGGGGCCCCATTGTCATAGGGCCACTGGGGTCTATCGAGTCGGGCGTGCGGGCACATGGGCGCGGGCACGAGCGCCCGATGGGGCGAGCCCGGGCGCTGGCCTCGGGCGTGACCAGCAGCGCAAGCGCCGGCGACCACGAAGCCGACCAGGGGAGGCGGCGGATGGGTGGCCGCGGCTCGTCTAGGCGGAGCGGGCGGAGCCGAGGCCAAGCAGTGGTGGCGGTCGGCGACGAGCTGGGATTGGAGCAGGTCGAGGGAGGTAGGGGCGTGCGCGCGCTGGGCGTGGCCAGCGCGGGGTGACTGCAGGCAGGGCTCAGCGAATGTACGAGCGGCGACGGAGAGTGGCGCGCCGAGTGGGGCAGAGAGGAGAGGAGGGGTCGCTCACAGTGTTGGAGAGAAGGGGTTGGCGAGGCGCGTTGGTGCCGACGAGGAGGAGGAAGCAGGCCAGTGGGGGAGCTCTGGGGAGACGTGGCAGTGGTGGGGTGGCGCCGGCGATGTGGTGGCGGCGGAGGGCGGCGCTGCTCGAGGGGAGGTACCGGCGTCGGGGCGACGAGGTCCCTCGGTGACGGCGCATCCAGTTTGGGGAAGAGGGGGAGGCGCAGGGGAGACGAGGCGATGGCAGCGGGGCATCGAGGACCGAGGCGGAGGCGCATGGAGCTCCCGGCGGTGACGGGTCCATTCCCCCGATCCAATAGGGGGGGCAGAGAAGGGGAGAGGTGGATCGAGCGAGTGGGGGAAGTGGGGCGACCGGTTAGGGTTTCGGTGGGCGGACGAGGGGTATGTAGGCGCGGCTCGGCCGGCCTGGCGGCCCGGTGGGTTGAGGCCCAAGGGGGGGGGGCGCGGTGGCTAGCTGGGCCAGACGGCCCAGTTGAGGGGGGAGGGATTTCTCCTTTTTGTTTTTTTTGTTTTCTGTTTTGCATTTTCTTTTATTTATTTATTTACTGTTTTATTTCATTTTATGTATTTAGGTTTCCTGTAAAAGCACGGTACCCTCACCATAAATACCTAAGCATTTATTTGCACACTCCGAACATTTTAGTTTAATATTTTGAAAAAAATTTGTCGTTTGACTTATTTAGTATTTAAATTTTAAAGGGTTTCGAATCATTGCGAGGTTAGCAATTGTAATCATGGTGACGTGGCATCATTAACAGGGAATTACTGTAGATTAATTATCCGGGCATCACATGTAAAAAATTTGGCATGTTTGAAGAAAGTTTGGACACACACCCCTCACAAACCGAAGCAACTCACTAGAAGGTTCGTGGTTCCGAGAGGGAACAATGCATGTTTGATGATGAACGGGAGATAGCTTCCTCTTACGGCCTTCAATTTATTTCTACATGTAACATGCACTAATACAACTGCCATGTGAAAATTTGGAAAATTTCAGGGGTCATTTGACCTTTTTAAGACATTTAAGTGATTTTCTAGCCATTTAGTGACCGTAGTTCAAATTAGAACTACATGTACATGCAACGCCTAACCACAACAGTTTGAAAAATTATATTTGTGTACTTGTGTGCGAGTTAATTCGATGTGCAATAAGTTAGAAGGAATTTTCAAACATATTGGTCTCACATCATGGACACTGCATGGAATGCCATGGCATTTTAATTCCAAAAAATTAGAAAATGATTAGAAAAACATGAAACCTTGCTTGATGTAATGTCATGCCACCAAGATGATGTGGTAAAAAAATTGTCCTGTTTGACAAAAGTTTGGACACACACCCCTCACAAACCGGAGCAACTCACTAGAAGGCTCGTGGTTCTGAGAGGAAACAATGCAAGTTTGATGACGAATAGGAGATCGCTTCCTTTTACGGCCTTCAATTTTTTTTTCTTCATGTAACATGCACTAATACAACTGTCATGTGAAAATTTGAAAAATTTCAGGGGTCATTTGACCTTTTGAAGACATTTAAGTGATTTTCTAGCCATTTAATGACCGTAATTCAAATTAGAACTACATGTACATGCAACGGCTAACCATATTGGTTTGAAAAATCATATTTGTGTACTTGTGTGCGAGTTAATTCCATGTGCAGTAAATTAGAACGAATTTTCAAACATATTGGTCTCATGGCATGAACACGTGCATGGAGTGTCATGACATTTTAATTCCAAAAAATTAAAAAATGATCAGAAAAACATGAAACCTTGCTTGATGTAATGTCATGCCACCAAGATGATGTGGTAAAAAAATTGGCCTGTTTGACGAAAGTTTGGACACACACATCCCGCACAAACCGGAGCAACTCACTAGAAGGCTCGTGCTTCAGAGAGGGAACAATGCATGTTTGATGACGAACGGGAGATAGCTTCCTCTTACGGCCTTCAAAAATTTTCTACGTGTAACGTGCACTAATACAACTGTCATGTGAAAATTTGGAAAATTCCAGGGGTCATTTGACCTTTTGAAGATATTTAAGTGATTTTCTAGCCATTTAAAGACCGTAATTCAAATTAGAACTACATGTACATGCAACGGCTAACCATAATGGTTTGAAAAATCATATTTGTGTACTTGTGTCCGAGTTAATTCCATGTGCACTAAATTAGAAGGAATTTTCAAACATATTGGTCTCAGACATGGATACGTGCATGGAGTGCCATGGCATTTTAATTCAAAAAAATTAAAAAATGATCAGAAAAATATGAAACCTTGCTTGATGTAATGTCATGCCACCAAGATGATGTGGTAAAAAAATTGGCCTGTTTGACGAAAGTTTGGATACACACCCCTCACAAACCAGAGCAACTCACTAGAAGGCTCGTGGTTTCGAGAGGGAACAATGCATGCTTGATGACGAACGTGAGATAGCTTCCTCTTACGACCTTCAAATTTTTTCTATGTTTAACGTGCACTAATACAACTGTCATGTGAAAAATTGGAAAATTTCAGGGGTCATTTGACCTTTTAAAGACATTTAAGTGATTTTCTAGCCTTCTAATGACCGTAATTCAAATTTGAACTACATCTACATGCAACGGCTAACCATAATGGTTTGAAAAATCATATTTGTGTACTTGTGTGTGAGTTAAAAAATCACCAGACGATGTAAATATCTGTTGTTCAAAAAAGAAAATGTAAAATCTGGCAAGACAACCGCCCCCCACATGATTGGCACTCTATTTTGCGCATCGAGGTTTGGAAGGTTAGTGGCGGACGTTATTAATCAGACACGGTTATGTATTGGGAACCGTCAGATATTATGTTCGCACACGGATTTTGCTGCGGAAATCGTGCGTAATTCAAACTACAGTACTCGTAAATTCCGGCGACCGGCGTGTGTACTATTCCCGTCGATCTAGATTCCGGGTGCCAATAAATTCTACCTTGCTCACGTCGTCGTGCCTGCATTCTCATCTACATCCTCCCCTTGCTCGCCTCTTTCTCTCTCTCTCTCTCTCTCTCTCTCAAATCTCTACCATGGCACCGCCGGTCTGCCCACGCGCCGATGAGGAGTCGCCGCCACTGAGGACGCTCACTCAAAGAGCAGCGACGAGGACCCCTACGCGCCGTAGGACGAGGTTGCGCCGGACCCCCCAACTTTGGATTGGTTTTGGGGCCAGTACGATCTTTGTCTTTGGAAGTTGCTGCCGCCGGCTGAGAAAGCCAGGCAAGTGGCTTTCAAGAAGGAGATGGCAGAGGAGGATGCCAGGTACTAGGCGGCATGTGAAGCCTGTGATGCCGCCTAGAAAAAGGAGGCGGTGGAGCTTTGGGGGCAGGTGCGTCGTCGTGCGGAGGAGGTGTACGAAGACGGGTACTTTGCGCGGAAGGTCAAAGGTGCTAGGCACCTCATCGATGCGTAGAGGTGGGCCGATAAGCTCCAGCGTGCCACCGACGAGGAGCTCCAGTGGGCACCCAACGAAATGGCAAGATCGTTCGCGTTCGTCTGCCTGCAAGAGGCAGATCGGTACATCAAGCGCAGCAAGGCGGAGGAGGCGGAGTACTGCCTCCGCGCTGGGAAGACGCTGCACACCAGCGAGCTGCTGGCGAGGGGCTACCGGAATACTGCCCCCAGGAGGGATTATTAGTTTTAGTATTGTTCATTTTCAATTTTATGCATTGTACCTAGTAGTTAAGTATCATCACGTATATGTGATGATATTATATATATTATGTGATGAATTAATGAACATATATATATATATATTATGAATTCCATTTTCTATCTGTTTTTGTATACTAATTTGAATTTAGTTTTTATCATCCACATATACAGAATGGAAAGCGTATAAACACACATTGAAACAGAACATATAAAAACGGAAAACAGAGTACACACATTGAAACAGAGCAATACTATGATTGCTGTGAATACATAGCTATCCACGTCGAAACGACTCAACAAAATAAAACACGTCCATGAGACCATGACAAGCAGGCCTTGCCTACGGTAGCTCTTGGCTCTGCCTGAACTCGTGCAGGCACTCGTCCAAGCGGTCGACACGCTCGCGGTACATCTGGAGCGCGATCTCGAGCTTCAAGTTGCCTATTTCATCGGAGATCACCACCTCAAGGATGTGACGGCCATGTTCCTCTACTGCGCCTAGGTGGACACCTGGGCCAAGGAGGCGGTCAAGCCTACCGACAAGCACATTGGCATCGAGCGGGCCGCGGACAAGGCAAATGGCGTGACCCATGTGAACGTCATGGCGGGCGTCCGGTGCAAGTACGGCGCGGTTAGCCTCTGGTGCAATTATGGTGCAGAGGGCATGTGCCCACTCCTGGCAAGGAATGGGGGTACTGACGGGACGTGTACCCAGCTGCGACACCCTGTCCATAGCCCCTCCCAAGCCATGGGAGCCAAGGACCAGAGGGGAAACCCTTCTCCCATCTAGGGAGGAGGTCAAGGAAGAAGAAGAAGAAGAAGAAGGGGGCCTCTCCCCCCCTTGCTTCCGGTGGCGCCGGAGCACTGCCGGGGGCCATCATCATCACCGCGATCTTCACCAACACCGCTGTCATCTTCACCAACATCTCCATCACCTTCCCCCATCTATAGCCAACGGTCCACTCTCCTGCAACCCGATGTACCCTCTACTTGAACATGGTGCTTTATGCTTCATATTATTTTCCAATGATGTGTTGCCATCCTATGATGTCTGAGTAGATTTTCGTTGTCCTATCAGTGATTGATGAATTGCTATGATTGGTTTGAGTTGCATGTTTTATTATTGGTGCTGTCCTATTGTGCCCTCTGTGTTGCGCAAGCGTGAGGGATTCCCGATGTAGGGTGTTGCAATGCGTTTATGATTCGCTTATAGTGGGTTGTGTGAGTGACTGAAACACAAACCCGAGTAAGGGGATTGTTGCGTATGGGATAAAGGGGACTTGATACTTTAATGCTATGGTTGGGTTTTACCTTAATGAATCTTTAGTAGGTGCGGATGCTTGCTAGAGTTCCAATCATAAGTGCATATGATCCAAGTAGATAAAGTATGTTAGCTTATGCCTCTCCCTCAAATAGAATTGCAATAGTGATTACCGGTCTAGTAACATAGTCAATTGCTTAGGGACAATTTCACAACTCCTACCACCACTTTTCCACACTCGCTATATTTACTTTCTTGCATATTTACCTAAACAGCCCCTAGTTTATGTTTACATGCTCTTTATTATCTTGCAAACCTATCCTATCACACCTACAAAGTACTTCTAGTTTCATACTTGTTCTAGGTAAAGCGAACATCAAGCATGCGTAGAGTTGTATCGGTGGTCGATAGAACTTGAGGTAATATTTATTCTACCTTTAGCTCCTTGTTGGGTTCGACACTCTTACTTATCAAAAACTGTTGCGATCCCCTACACTTGTGGGTTATCAAGACCTTTTTCTAGCGCCGTTGCCGGGGAGTCATAGCGTGGGGTGAATATGCTCGTGTGTGCTTGTTTGCTTTATCACTAAGTAATTTTTATTTGCTATTCTTAGTTGTTCTCTATCTTTAGTTATGGATATGGAACACAAAATACCAAAAAAAATAGAGGTACTTGCTACTCATGTAGATGGGGTAACTCCTAAAACCCCAGATTCTCATTATGTGAAAGATATTATGTACTTTTTTGATAATCCTGAGAAAACCCCATTCAACTTTATAATGGGAGACACGTTGGATCAACGTGAATAATTTAGGGATTATCGCTCGACACAAAAAGGGATACTATTATGGGATCAATTTATTATGTTGCGTTGGTATGCTTGGGATCTATGCTTGAGATATGATATTACTTGTTGCTCTAGGATGAAGGCTCCACACCTTCCCTTTTCATGCAAATCTAATGATAATGAAACCTTAGCTTCTTATGCTAATGGTATATATGATTAGTATGATGTTGAACAAATAGAAGAATTTGTTGCTTTTATGGGTGCTTACGAGATTGAATCTATGTTTAAAGCGTTTGACGATTTTGATGATTCGGTTTATAGGCCTGAAAATCTTGCTATACTTAGATATTGCTATGAAAATTATGAATACAATTACTATATTAATGCATTTATTGAGAAAGTCTCCGCTGTCAAAGAAGAGACTAATATTTTGCAGGAAGCTATGGAAGAAGAAATTGATAAAACTGTGAGCTCATTGGATGAAAAAGATGATGAGGAGAGCGAAGAACAAAAGGAGGAAGAGCGGATTGATCACCCGTGACCAACTTCTAATGAGAGTAACTCTTCAACTCATACATTGTTTAATTCCCCTTCGTGCTTACTGAAGGATGGTTGCTATGATGATTGCTATGATCCCGTTCATTCTCTTGAAATATCCCTTTTTGATGAGGCTTGCTATGCTTGTGGCCAAGATGCCAATATGAATTATGCTTATGGAGATGAACTTGCTATAGTTCCTTATGTTAAACATGAAATTGTTGCTATCGCACCCACGCATGATAATCCTATTATCTTTTTGAATTCTCCCTACTACACTTTATCGGAGAAGTTTGTGCTCATTAAGGATTATATTGATGGGTTGCATTTTATTACTACACATGATGATTTTGATAGATATAATATGCATGTGCTTGCTGCTCCTACTTGCAATTATTATGAGAGAGGAACTATATCTCCACCTCTCTATGTTTCCAATACGATAAAATTGCAAGAATCTGCTTATACTATGCATTGGCCTTTACTTGGTGTGCATGAATTATTCTTTTATGACATGCCGATGCATAGGAAGAGAGTTAGACTTTGTTGTTGCATGATATATGTTACTTTGTGCTCACTACTAAATTACAAATCATTGTTAATTAAAATTGGCTTTGATATACCTTGGGATCCGGGTGGATCCATTACTTGAGTACTAAATGCCTAGCTTAATGGCTTTAAAGAAAGCGCTGCCAGGGAGACAACCCGGAAGTCTTAGAGAGTCATTTATTTCTGTTGTGTGCTTTCATATAGTTTAAAAAAAAGGGTAACCTAAAGACTTTTCAAAAAGGAAAGATAAAGTAAGAAAGACAAGCATTGTTGAAGTGGGAGCTAGCCTTGAACTTTGTTCATGCTCACGGAAACTTTTTGAATCTTGATTACAGAAACTTTTCAACAAAAATAATTATCCCCTAGTATAATTCCAATGTATTATAAAAATAATGTGCCAAGGTTGGCCTTTAGGATGTTTACAATGCTTGTTGGTTTGTAGGGTGCAGGACAGAAACTTTGGCTGTAGTGCTTGATTTTACATTTTTTTTGTGGAACGTCAAATGGTTCTGATTCCTCTTGCACTGTCTTGTTGTACAACTTTTATATTTTTCCTAATTTTGGTAGAATTTTTGGGGTGCCATAAGTATTGTGAATGTTCAGATTGCTACAGACTGTTCTGTTTTTGACAGATTTTGTTTTTTATGCATAGTTTGCTTGTTTTGATGAATCTATCAATTTAAATTAGTGGATTAAGCCATGGAAAAGCTATATTACAGTAGACAAAATGCAAAAACAAAATATGAATTGGTTTGCTACAGTACTTAGAGTAGTGATTTGCTTTATTATAGTAACGGATCTTACCGAGTTTTCTATTGAAGTTTTGTGTGGATGAAGTGTCTAATCGAGGATGTCTCGATATGAGGAAAAGGAAGAGAGGCAAGAGCTCAAGATTGGGGATGCCCGAGGCACCCCAATTAAATATTCAAGGAGACTCAAGCGTCTAAGCTTGGGGATGCCCCGGAAGGCATCCCCTCTTTCTTTAACAAGTATCGGTATGTTTTCGTATTCGTTTCGTTCATGCGATATGTGCAAGTCTTGGAGCGTCTTTTGCATTTAGTTTTCATTTTTCTTTTATGCACCATGCTGGTATGAGATAGTCCTTGGTTGATTTATAGAATGCTCATTGCACTTCACTTAAATCTTTTGAGTATGGCTTTATAGAATGCTTCATGCGCTTCACTTATATCATTTGAAGTCTGGATTGCATGTTTCTCTCCACATAGAAAACCGCCATTTGTAGAATGCTCTTTTGCTTCACTTATATTTGTTAGAGCATGGGCATATCTTTTGTAGAAAGAATTAAACTCTCTTGCTTCACTTATACCTATTTAGAGAGATGACATGAATTGGTCATTCACATGGTTAGTCATAAAATCCTACATAAACTTGTAGATCGCTGAATATGATATGTTTGATTCCTTGCAATAGTTTTGCGATATAAAGATGGTGATATTAGAGTCATGCTAGTGGGTGGTTGTGGATTGTAGAGACACTTGTGTTGAGGTTTGCAAGTCCCGTAGCATGCACGTATGGTAACCGTTGTGTGACAAATTTTAAGCATGGGGTGTTTCTTTGATTGTCTTCCTTATGAGTGGTAGTTGGGGACGACCAATGGTCTTTTCCTACCAATCTATCCCCCTAGGGGCATGCGTAGTAGTACTTTGCTTCGAGGGCTAATAAACTTTTGCAATAAGTATATGAGTTCTTTATGACTAATGTGAGTCCATGGATTATACACACTTTTACCTTTCCATCATTGCTAGCCTCTTCGGTACCGTGCATTGCCCTTTCTCACCTCGAGAGTTGGTGCAAACTTCGCCGGTGCATCCAAACCCCGTGATACGATACGCTCTATCACACATAAGCCTCATTATATCTTCCTCAAGACAGCCACCATACCTACCTATCATGGCATTTCCATAGCCATTTCGAGATATATTGCCATGCAACTTTCATCATCATCATATACATGACTTGAGCATTTATTGTCATATTGCTTTGCTTGATCGTAATATAGCTAGCATGATGTTTTCATGGCTTGTCTATTTTTTTGATGTCATTGCTATGCTAGATCATTGCACATCCCGGTACACCGCCGGAGGCATTCATATAGAGTCATATCTTTGTTCTAGTATCGAGTTGTAATATCAAGTAAATAAAAGTGTGATGATCATCATTATAGAGCATTGCCCCATAAAAAGAAAAAGAAAAAAAAGAAAAAAAAGGAAAGGCCAAAGAAGCCTAAATAAAAAAGGGGGCCAAAGAAGCCCACCCAAGAAGAAAAAAAAGAAAAAAAGGAAAAAAAGGAAAAGAAAAGGGGCAATGTTACTATCCCTTTTCCACACTTGTGCTTCAAAGTAGCACCATGTTCTTCATCTAGAGAGTCTCATATGTTGTCACTTTCATTTACTAGTGGGAATTTTCATTATAGAACTTGGCTTGTATATTCCAATGATGGGCTTCCTCAAATGCCCTAGGTCTTCATGAGCAAGCAAGTTGGCTGCACACCCACTTAGTTTTCAGTTTGAGCTTTCATACACTTATAGCTCTAGTGCATCCGTTGCATGGCAATCCCTACTCCTCACATTGACATCAATTGATGGGCATCTCCATAGCCCGTTGATTAGCCTCGTCGATGTGAGACTTTCTCCCTTTTTGTCTTCTCCACATAAACCTCCACCATCTTATTCTATTCCACCTATAGTGCTATATCCATGGCTTGCGCTCATGTATTGCGTGAGGGTTGAAAAAGCTGAAGCGCGTTAAAAAGTATGAACCAATTGCTCGGCTCGTCATCGGGGTTGTGCATGATGGGAGCATTTTGTGTGACGAAAATGAAGCATGGCCAAACTATATGATTTTGTAGGGATAAGCTTGCTTTGGCCTAGTTGTTTTGAAAAGACATGATTGCTTTATTGGTACGCTCGAAGTATTATTGTTTTTATGTCAAATGATAGACTATTTCTTTGATTCACTCGTGTCTTAATATTCATGCCATGATTAGACATATGATCAAGATTATGCTAGGTAGCATTCCACATCAAAAATTATCTTTTTTATCATTTACCTACTCGAGGACGAGCATGAATTAAGCTTGGGGATGCTGATACGTCTCCCTCGTATCTATAATTTTTGATTGTTCCATGCCAATATTCTTCAACTTTCATATACTTTTGGCAACTTTTTATACTATTTTTGGGACTAACATATTGATCCAGTGCCCAGTTCCAGTTCCTGTCTGTTGCATGTTTTATGTTTCGCAGAAAACCAATATAAAATGGAACCTAAACGGGATAAAAATGGACGGAGAATTATTTTGGAATATTTGGGATTTTCCGGAGGAAGAATCAACGCGAAACAGTGTCCGAGGTGGCCACGAGACAGGGGGGGCGCCTTGGACTCTAGTGGGCCACACGTAAGGCGGTTGATGCCCTTCTTTTTCCACAAGAAAGCTAATTTTACGAGAAAAATCTGGGCGAAAGATTCACCCCAATCGGAGTTATGGATCTCCAGATATAAAGGAACCGGTGAAGGGGCAGAAATAGAGAACGCAGAAACAGAGAGATAGATCCAATCTCGGAGGGGCTCTCGCCCCCTCCCAAGCCATGGGAGCCAAGGACCAGAGGGGAAACCCTTCTCCCATTTAGGGAGGAGGTCAAGGAAGAAGAATAAGAAGGGGGCCTCTCTCCCCCTTGCTTTCGGTGGCGCCGGAGCGCTGCCGGGGGCCATCATCATCACCGCAATCTTCACCAACACCATCGTCATCTTCAACAACATCTCCATTACCTTCCCCCATCTATATCCAGTGGTCCACTCTCCCGCAACCCAATGTACGCTCTACTTGAACATGGTGCTTTATGCTTCATATTATTTTCCAATGATGTGTTGCCATCCTATGATGTCTGAGTAGATTTTCGTTGTCCTATCGGTGATTGATGAATTGCTATGATAGGTTTGAGTTGCATGTTTTATTATTGGTGCTGTCCTATTGTGCCCTCCGTGTCGCGCAAGCGTGAGGGATTCCCGCTGTAGGGTGTTGCAATGCGTTTATG
This sequence comes from Triticum aestivum, assembly GCF_018294505.1. Taxonomy (NCBI): domain Eukaryota; kingdom Viridiplantae; phylum Streptophyta; class Magnoliopsida; order Poales; family Poaceae; genus Triticum; species Triticum aestivum. The sequence continues at coordinate 195,129,534 of NC_057813.1, forward strand.
ATTCGCTTATAGTGGGTTGCATGAGTGACTGAAACACAAACCCGAGTAAGGGGATTGTTGCGTATGGGATAAAGGGGACTTGATACTTTAATGCTATGGTTGGGTTTTACCTTAATGAATCTTTAGTAGTTGCGGATGCTTGCTAGAGTTCCAATCATAAGTACATATGATCCAAGTAGAGAAAGTATGTTAGCTTATGCCTCTCCCTCAAATAGAATTGCAATAGTGATTACCGGTCTAGTAACATAGTCAATTTCTTAGGGACAATTTCACAACTCCCACCACCACTTTTCCATACTCGCTATATTTACTTTCTTGCATCTTTACCTAAACAGCCCCTAGTTTATGTTTACGTGCTCTTTATTATCTTGCAAACCTATCCTATCACACCTACAAAGTACTTCTAGTTTCACACTTGTTCTAGGTAAAGCGAACGTCAAGCGTGTGTAGAGTTGTATCGGTGGTCGATAGAACTTGAGGGAATATTTATTCTACCTTTAGCTCTCAGTTGGGTTTGACACTCTTACTTATCGAAAACTGTTGCGATCCCCTACACTTGTGGGTTATCACCGCGCCTCTCACTCCGCGGTGTTCCAACGGTCTCGCCTTGCGGCGAGCCACAGCCTATCGGCACATACGCGCCTAGCTTGCTCTGTGGTGCGCCATCAATAATGTTGTGCGGCAAGTTGTAGCCTCTCGGTGATGACATGCCTATCTTGATCCACGGCGCTAGAGCGCCACGCGCCAAGGGTCTGCTCAACCCTGGTGATGACGCACATCACGGCGTCGTCCATCGTGTTGTCGGGGAGCTCCGCGACCTTGACGGGCCGTGGCGCCTTCTACTTTTCCTTGTCGACGAGGTTGATGCCAGAGGCGGCGCTTTGGTGGGTTGGCATGCTTGGAAAAGGTGGATGTGCTACAGGCTGCGCTTGTTGCCTCCGTGCGTCACGCGTCGCCTAGGTTTATGCGCAATATCGCTGGGTGGTGGGAAACAGGTGAGGAAATGGCGGGAAACGGTGGTGTGTTCATAAGACGCCATTAATTAATGGAAACTTGGCATATAAGGAACATCGAGCTAGCACAAGAATTATATGATGATGAGATGAACACGGACCACAATAGGGAACCCGTCGGTGATTAATTCATCAATCACAAATGGTTGTACACTAGCAAGCATTTGCCCACAACACATACGTCTTATTCCATCACAAACAGGTTAGATGGATCAACTGTATGCCACATATCGCACATTGTAAAAAAGTAATTCGGTAGACCTTCTTTAACATGTGTTAAAAATTAAAAAATAAATAAAAAACAAGGACATCAAGGTTAAATTAACTCATGGGATAGGTCATATCGGTCATTTAATTTGACAGATATGACCCATCCTATCAGTTAATTTAACATCAACACAACTTCCCATCCAGTCACCCATCTGATGGCTGCTCTGCCTGAGCACACTTAACTTGAGGGTTCTCTTACATGAGCTATTGGTGGAACAACTACTCTTTGCTGATATAGGATGCCTCTTCGCATCCTTATGGCGTATTCGGATGACCGCCCATCCCCCAATGGCCAAAATATGTTGTGTAGCTAGAGCATATCACATACATGTTACTAGAAGCAATCATCTATGTTATTCTCGGTCTTTGTACACATTTCTGATTACAGACCTGTTTGCCGCGTATCACACACATCTTGTTATATTGACCATTTATGTTCTCTTGTCTCAATGCAAACAGTTCATCCGAGTGAACGGCATGCCGTATATCGCACACACCTTGATCTGGCTGACCATTTCTTTTGTGTTGCCTAATCACAAATAATTCATCCGAGTGAAGCTATGTTGTATATCACACACACCTTCATCTGGCAGCCCATTTCTTTTGTTCCTCCTCATTGCCCTGCATCACACACACAACCAAATCTGAACTGTGTTTGATGCATCCGTCGTTGCAAACGTTTTGCACCTTATTTGATGGTTTTTTACACCACTATTTGCGATTATTGCATCGCACACAGTTTTGTCGAAGGGTCTCTGATCGTAGTGCCGCGTTAGCAGGATCCTGCAGTAGTGTTAGAGTAGCAACTAGAGGAGGTAAAATGACTCAGGAACCACTTTATCCTGAGGGACACCCAAGAAGAATTAAAGAAGATTCACATAGAATAAATAATGATGCACCTAATCCTTCTAAGAAGAAAAAGAAAAAAGAAAAATGATAGGACTTTGCATGCCTCTAGTGAACCTGAGATAGAAAAACCTCCTGATAGTAATAAAGATGTTTCTATTTCTAATGCTGAAACTCTATCTGGTAATGAACATTTACCTAGTGATGATGAAAAAGATAATGAAGATGTTTATGAATACACTCAACTAGACAACTATAGAGAACCAGATAATGATGTTGAAATAGAACCAGCTGTTGATCTTGATAACCCACAACTCAAGAATAAAAGATATGATAAAAGAGACTTTGTTGCTAGAAACATGGTAAAGAAAGAGAACCATGGGTACAAAAACCCATGCCCTTTCCACCTAAATCAACTAAGAAAAAGGATGATGAAGAATTTGAATGCTTTGCTGAAATGCTTAGGCCAGTCTTTTTGCGACACTCGCTTGACTGGTATTTTAAAGATGGCCCCTTATGCAAAATATATTAAAGACATCATCTCTAATAATAGATAAATACCGGAAGTTGAAATCTCCACCATGCTCGCTAATTATTCTTTTAAGGATGGAGTACCTAAAAAACTTGGAAATACGGGAATACCAACTATACCTTGCTCCATAAAAAGAAATTATATCAAAACTATTCCATGTGATTTAGGAGCTGGTGTTAGTGTTATGCCTTTCCCTTTATATAAAAGATTTGATATAAATAAACTCACACCTACTGAAATATCTTTGTAAAATGGCTGACAAATCAGCTGCCATACCTATCGGTATTTGTGAGGATGTGCCCATTGTTGTTGCAAATGTTACCATCTTAACTGACTTTGTTATACTTGAGATGCCCGAGGACGACAACATGTCGATTATCCTTGGTAGACCCTTCTTGAAAACTGTAGCGGTTCTTATTGATTGCAATAAGAGCAAGATCACTTTCCACATCAATGGTAATGAGCATACAGTGCACTTTCTGAAGAAACAATTCCAAGTGAATGGTATTAATGTTATTGAAAAATCTCTGACACTCACTATTGGAAGTTTTCAAGTACCTCTACCTACTGCCAAAAATAAATATGAAATGCTTCTTGTTGGGGACATGAATATCCCCATTGAGGTAACTTAGTGTTTTACGAAAGTTCTTCGGTTTCATGCTAATCAAAAGTGGTTGTTAATAAGACTTGATCAACCTTATTAGTGGATCATTTTTGAGAGGTATGATGTTGATGAATTTAGTAAGCACCACCTTCTGTTTCCAACCTTTGTTTTCTGTTATTATTAGTTAAATAAAATAAATTGCCATGTTTTGTCTATTTTTCTGAATTTCCCGTGCAAGAAAAAAATGACCCAAAAATAAAAGTTCTCAAAATGCCCTGAAAATTTACTATGATTTTTTGACTATTTAAGAATTTTTGATGCAAATAACATCAGAGGGGGGTGCACCAGGTGGTCACAACCCACCTGGGCGTGCCAGCAGCCCTAGGCACGCCCTGGTGGGTTGTGGTCCCCACGTGGGCCCCTCACTTATCACTATAGCCCTTGTCACCACCTACCTCCAGAAAAAAATCACCATTGCTCTCTCTCTCTCTCTCTTGTGTTCTTGCTCTCAAATGTGCGAATTTCGATCTCTTTGCTCGAAGCTCCGTTTTCGAAACTGTTTTGGGGAATTGCTACTTGGTATGTGACTCCTCCATTGGTCCAATTAGTTTTTGCTTTAGTGGATATATTTTGAATAATTAGCTACTCTTGGTGCTGCTGTAGATGAGCGTGCATGTTGAATTCTTAGAGTTCTAAGTAGTTTGAATGCTTAATATAGCCCCTATACATCCCTATGAGTAGTTGCTATCAATCTTGTGAAATTATTTTACAAAAAAATTGTGGACTAAAAATTTCAGAATTTTATTTATAGGAATAAGATGAGTTTCTTTAGGAAGTTTGCTTCCAATAAGAACTCTAAGGGAGTCATTGGGGATTCATAGTACAATGATCTCCACACCCAGAGAACGGCGGAGGTGCGGCCGTGCGAATGGCCGCATAACCCCTTCATGGATGGAGCCAGGATCTATCAAGACTTTGCACAATTTGCTGTTAATATGGTCCCACCGACTTCGTCGCAGTTGAGTGTGAACAATATCATCTGCTTACTAATTCCTTTGTGCAAAGTTTGCCATTTTCTGAGTAGGATTAGCCCTCCTTAGGTGCAGTTTAATTTATATGTTGAAACATGTCAGATACCACTTACTAAATTTTCTGACATATGCTTGATCCCTTCTGACGAGCAAATAAGAGAGCCTAGACCTGCAGAGTTTCAGGACTTTTATCGTACTCTGTCAGTGGGAGATGAGAGAGGGGTATCGAGTGTCACTGCTGAAAGTGCAACTATCCCTGGGTGGTTTTGGTAATTCCTAACAACATATAGCTCATTGAGCTAATGCTATTTTAAGATAAATATTTCAGGAAAGCTCAATGATTGACATGGCATGGATGAGAAAAGTGGATCCCTCAAAATGCTAAGGACAAAAGGATTGGCTCAAGCTCAAAGCACAAGACTCTACATTCTACTTTTAGTGATCCAAGATCACATTGAGTCTATAGGAAAAGCCAATACTATCAAGAAGGGATGAGGTGCTGCTTAATGAGTTTCTTGCTCAATGTGCTTAGTGATATGCTCCAAAGCCCTCAGCTACTTTCTCACATCCACATATGTCCCAAACCAAAAGTCAAACTCGGCCCTACCGAAACTGTCCATCCGGCGCCACCGAGTTCTATTGACATAGCCACTACCACAAACCCTAGGCTTTTCGGTCTCACCGATAGGGATCTCGATCTCACCAAGATGGGATTGTAATCTCTCTGTTTCCCTTCGTAACTTTTCGGTCAAACCGAGATGAGCGATCGGTCCCACCGAGATTGAAATGCAAATTCACCGTTTCCCTTTCGTAACGTATCGGTCCAACCGAGATGAGCAAATCGGTCCCACCGAGTTTGCCTGACCAACCCTCTGTGTGTCTATTACCAAACTCGGTCTCACCGAGTTTGTGTAATCAGTCTCACCGAGATTACGTTACGCCCTAACCCTAACCATATCGGTCCCACCAAGTTGACATGTCGGTCCCATTGAAATTCCTAATGGTCACATTATTTACTAAATCGGTCCGACCGAGTTTCACTATTCGGTCCCACAAAGTTTGGTAAGTTGTGTGTAACGGTTAGATTTTGTGTGGAGGCTATATATACCCCTCCACACACTCTTCATTCATGGAGAGAGCCATCGGAACATGCCTACACTTCCTACATACATTTTCTGAGAGAGAACCACCTACACTTGTGTTGAGGTCAAGATATTCCATTCCTACCACATAAATCTTGATCTCTAGCCTTCCCCAAGTTGCTTTCCACTCAAATCTTCCTCCCACCAAATCCAAATCCTGTGAGTGAGAGTTGAGTGTTGGGGAGACTATCATTTGAAGCACAAGAGCAAGGAGTTCATCATCAACACACCATTTGTTACTTCTTGGAGAGTGGTGTCTCCTAGATTGGCTAGGTGTCACTTGGGAGCCTCCGACAAGATTGTGGAGTTGAACAAAGGTGTTTGTAAGGGCAATGAGATCACCTACTTCGTGAAGATCTACCCTAGTGAGGCAAGTCCTTCATGGGCAACGGCCATGGTGGGATAGACAAGGGTGCTTCTTCATGGACCCTTTGTGGGTGGAGCCCTCCGTGGACTCGTGCAACCGTTACCCTTCGTGGGTTGAAGTCTCCATCAACGTGGATGTACGATAGCACCACCTATCAGAACCACGGCTAAAAAGTCTCCGTGTCAACATTGCGTTTGCCTCCTCAAACTCCTCCCTTTACCTTCGTATGCAATTGTTTTACATTCTGCTACTATACTCTTAGAATTGCATGTGTAGGTTGATTGCTTGACTTGTGCTAAGTTGCTAAAATTTGCCAAGAACTAAGATTGGGAAAAGGCCAGATTTTTATTTGGTAAAGTAGTCTAATCACCCCCCCCTCTAGACATACTTTCGATCCTACAAGTGGTATCAGAGCTTTGGTCTCCATTTTGCTTTGATTTCCATAGCTTTTGGTGGTCATAGCCTTGGTTTCAGAACCTAGGAGGGTATGGCGTCTAGCGAGGGAAATTACCACCGTAGAGGTCCTTACTTTGATGGTACTAATTTTGCTAGTTGGAAGCATAAGATGAAAATGCATATTCTTAGACATAACCCTGCCATTTGGGCTATTGTGTGTATTGGCTTGCAAGGTGAATTATTTTATGGGAGAGAACCGAACCATGAAGCTACCGCGGAAGAGTTGAAGATGATGCAATACAATGCTCAAGCTTGTGATATCCTCTTCAACGGATTGTGCCCCGAAGAATTCAACAAAATCAGCCGTCTTGAGAATGCAAAGGAAATTTGGGATACTTTGATTGACATGCACTAAGGTACCGACTCCGTCAAGGAATCAGAATTGGATGTGCTTCAAAGTCAACTTGACAAGTTCAAAATGAAGGATGGTGAAGGCATCACTGGAATGTACTCTAGGCTTGCTCTCATCGCAAAAGAGATTGCCAGCTTAGGAAGTGAAGAGATGACCGACAAATTCATCATCAAGAAGATCCTAAGAGCCTTTGATGGAAAATATGATATCGTGTGCACATTGATCCAAATGATGCCCAATTACAAAGATCTCAAGCCAACGGAAGTCATTGGAAGAATTGTTGCTCATGAGATGTCACTCAAGGATAAGGAGGAGCTCCACAAAAAGTCAAGTGGTGCTTACAAAGCCTCATGTGAAGCTCCCACATCATCAAGTGAGAAACAAACCTTCAATGAAGAATTGAGCCTAATGGTGAAGAACTTCAACAAGTTCTACAAGAGTAGAAGCAAGGAAAGAACTTCCAAGTCAAGGTCCTACAATGACAAAAGATCTTCTAGTCATGAGCGCAATTGCTACAATTGTGGAAGACCCGGACACTGTTCAAATGAGTGTACGGCTCCCTACAAAAGAAGAGAAGATTCTCCAAAAAGAAGGAGTAGAAGAGAAGAATCATCATCAAGAGAAAGAAGGAGTAGAGATGATCGTTATGAACGAAGAACATCCCGAAGAAGCAAGGATTCAGAAAGGAAGGCCAAGTCATCAAGGAGCTACACAAAACGAAGACATCAAGCTCATGTTGGTGAATGGGTATCTGGCTCCGACTCTGACAATCACTCCGAGAGAAGCTATCACTCCGACTCCGAATATACTCAAGATGAAGGTGTTGCTGGTCTAGCACTTGTGTCAACCAACTCCTACGACATATTTGACTACCAAATGAAGGAATTGGAAGATGCTTCATGGCTAAAGGCCCAAAGGTATCACACCCCGAGTATGTTGATTTCAATAGTGATGAAGATGACTTGTAAGGTGATGATGATTTACTTGTTGACAACTCAAGTGATGAATACTATGATGAAACGTCAAATAATCATGCTAATCACGATAAAACGAATGACAATTATAAGGAGAAGATTGAGCTCCTCAGTAAAGAACTAAACACTCTTAAGTTAGCTCATGAAACTATCTTGGAAGATCATCGAGAACTTTTAAAGACTCATGAGAAGTTACGCTTTGAAAAGCTCAACCTTGAGCAAGAGCATGAGTTTTTAAAGGCAATCAATGATGATATTCGCAAGAAAAGTTCTTCTTACATTGCCAAGCGTTTACTCTTATCTACTTACATGCCACAAGTCAAGTCTAGTAACAAGAACAAGAAAGATTCTTCTTCTAGTAGTAACAATAATCATGCTAAATCCAATGTTGTTGGTAGTAGTTCTCTTTATTCCACTAATGATTCTCTTAGCCAAGTTACACTTGAGAAAGAAAATAGCTTATTGAAGGGAATTATAGAGAAAGGTGTTTACAAGAGCCTTGCCGGAAGTAAGCAATTCGAGGAAATTGTACGCAAGCAAGGAAGGCACCGAAAGAATCAAGGTGTTGGTTTTGAATGAAAGTTCAATGCCAATGGAGTTGCGTGGGAAGAAGATCAATACCCCAAGACTAAGTTTGTTCCTCAACAAGATAAGTATGATCCTACTTCTTTCAAAGGAACACAAGCTCAAGATGATCTTCCACAACAAGACCACAAGCAAAAAGGCAAGGACAGCTTCAAGAGGATATTGATGCATTTGAAGAAGCTCCTAAGGCCTTGGTCAAGTGGGTTCCGAAGACTACATCAAGTTCTACTTCAACAAGTACAACTACAACTCCAAGGATTCCCATCAAGATGATGTGGATCCAAAAGAAGAAGAAGTAGAGAGTTCTTGAGGGTGACTCCGCCAATATACTTCACTCTTATCATTTTGGCAAGGACAAGTGCAATCAACTTCCACATCTTGCACTAGTTCAAGGAGTCACAAACCCTCTTGTTGGTAAGACAAGGGACAAGGTAACCTAATCCTTTCATGGACATCATCTTGTGTGTGCATCACTCTATGTCTATGGATATCCTTGTTTGTTCCTTGTGGGACTAAGCCGTGTAGGTATTGAAAGTGCAACTCACTCCAATGGATTGCTCCAAATGATCTACATCAACATTGAGCATCCACATCTTCAACATCTACATGAAGTCATCATTGACAAAACCCAAGGTTAGTTCATCCCTCTTAGGGGGGATCTCACATCTAGGGGGAGATTTACTCTAAGAATTGAGCTAAAGCAACTCTAATGGTGTGAACACAACAATGCTTTTATGTAAAAGTGGTAACCCCACTTGTGCTTAAATGATGAGTATGACCTATGATCAAATGTTCTCATTTGACTCCTAAGTCAATATACTCATATATAGATGACCTAGTCATCGCCAATTGTTTGATAGATGCTAGAATTGGTTGTGCATGCTTTGCCACATATTTCATTTGCCATTTTATTGTGTGAGCATGTTGGTGCATATTTTGCTCCAAAAGATCTACATCAACATTGAGCATCTACATCTTCAACACCTACATGAAGTCATCATCGACAAAACCCAAGGTTAGTTGATCCCTCTAAGGGGGGATCTGACATCTAGGGGGAGCTTAACTCTAAGAATTGAGTCAAAGCAACTCTAATGGTGTGAACACATCGGTGCATTATGTAAAAGTGGTAACCCCACTTGAGCTTAAACGATGAGTATGACCTATGATCAAATGTTCTCATTTGACTCCTAAGTCAATATACTCATATATAGATGACCTAGTCATGACCAATTGTTTGATAGATGCTAGAATTGGTTGTGCATGCTTTGCCACATATTTTCATTAACCATTTTATTGTGTGAGCATGTTGGTTGCATATTTTACTCATTCGAGGACATCCACTTGTTGTTTTGATTGTTTGGTTTCCTTTCTTTTGCCAAGTAGATGGACAAGAATGCCTAAGAACCTTCTCTAGCTATCTATGCTTTTCTTGTCTCAAACTCTATTCATGCTACATCACAAAGTTTGACCAAGTCAGATTCGAACCACTCTGTGTGAGGAGCACTCGGAGTCCCCGATTCATCATAGACTTAAACTTCCAAAACCTCTTTGTGCATTTCGGTCTGACCGATTCACCCTTTTCGGTCATACGGAGATCACTAAGTTGATCTAGGTTTTCAACCTCAGTGCAACTGATTAGAACTTTTCGGTCACACCGAGTTGCAGTAACTGCTTGCAGTTTTGCATCTCGGTGCCACCGAGTTGTTACACTCGGTCACATCGACAGGGTTAGGCTATATATACTCACGGGTCAAATTTTGGAAATTTTTCTGAAACCCTTCGCCCACACATAGCCTACTCTGCCTCTTCGGGTCTCCGGATCGTCCTCTTCGCCACCATCGACCTCCCGCCGCTGGTCTCCGCCGCCGTCAAAGGCATTCTGCCCTGCCGTTGCCGCCGTAGCAAGTTCACCACCGCATTAGGGTATGAACGTGAAACTTTGTGCTATTCTTTAACTCCAATTCCTAGCACATTGCTTTGCCATGATTCTTGCCACGTTTGAACTCATTCTATCCAGCAAAAGCATTCCGTAGATTAAATTTGATTTGAAAATTTAGGGTTAGGTTTCCGCCGAACTCATCTTGGACCGATCGAGTTGTAGAAATCGGTCTCACCGATTTGGCTTAGGCCATTGCACATGTGATTTTTGATCTGACCAAGAATTGCAAATCGGTGTGACCGAGATCAATTCTTTGTGAAACCCTAGCAGTCTCGGTGCCACTGAACTATGACTCGGTCTGACCGAGTTCACTAGTTTAGGTTCCAAAAGCTGCTTCGGTAGTATACAAATAGGTAGCTCCGAAATGCTTTCTGTGGAAGACTAAAACTAAGTTTTTGACTCAATTGTTTTGCAAAAACCTCTGTGCTTTGTGATGCTCGTCTACTCTACCTCATCTACATCTATTCACAGGGTCTGCTGTTAGTGAGTTTGCCTGAAGATGTCTGATCAAAGTGATAGCCAGAACAAGTCTATCGGCGTTCTGGGAATAGGGGTCCCCATACTTGCCTGCCTGCGGCCTGCGGCGTGGCTCAAGTGGTGGCCCAGTGCGGCCCATCTTCATCGACTCAAGCTCAAGACCCTCGCGAGGGGCCAAGCCTCGCGGGGAGGACGACAGGAAGCTTCCTCAGGAGCGGCCTCGCCAGTCAAGCTTGCGAGGAGGCGGAGAGATCAAGGCGAGGGTACCTCGTGAGGTGCACATGACGTAAGCCATGACGATCGAGACCAGGCGGGCACCGGCCTGCGCAGTGTCCTTGTTTCCTCTTTGGTGCAAAGGGAGCAAGCTCAGACCAAGGCATCAGGCAAAGGCTACCGTTTCGGTGCAACAAGACCAAGACCAGCAGAGCGGTAGGATGGAGGTCACCGTGGAGCCCAAGACGGCGTCATCGTCAGGGCCTTTGGCAGTCAAAGACCAACTTTAGTCAGGATAAGTTGTACTAGATGTTCCCCTTCAAAATGGCCGTTGTTGGCGCCCTTCCCGCTCAATATTTGGGAAGAGGACCAGGGCCTCTATAAATAGGACTAGCCACCACAGTAGGAGGCATCTCGTCTGGATCTCACCCAGAGCCAACAGAAACGGAGCAACTCCTCTCCAAGCACAAGAACACTCCTCGCGAGGCCGTTCTTCCTTTGTACTGTTCATCATCAGCCCATGAGGCAATCCACACACCACACACTGGAGTAGGGTATTACACCATAATGGTGGCCTGAACCAGTATAAACCCTGTGTCCCTTGTGTTGTTCATCTTGCTAGTCTAGATCCTTAGCGAGGCATTGGGACGTAGGTTGATAGGGGAGAGATCTCCGCATGCACCCTAGAGTTCGAACCTCAAGGGTCTGCCGGAACCCGAAATCCGACATTTGGCGCGCCAGGTAGGGGTGCGCCGGAATCTTTTCTTCCGCTGCCTTGCGTTCCATCGTCCGTCGTGCCCATGGTTGACGCTTGTTGAGCCCGAGCCGAGCGCTGGGCCGCTCTCGCTGCCCATGTCGCCCAGACGGCTCCCATCGGTGGGCCTCCCCGTCGTTCCCCGTCGCCTGCCACCCACGCTGCCACTAGCCCGGCGGGGAACGAGCAGCAGGCGTCGTTGCTGCATCCCTCGGTACGGCGAGAAGGCCGCACCGCCACCCCGTCGCTGACTCTAGGAGGCTCGTCATCGCACGCCCGTCGTGCTCCTGCGGACGCGCACACCGCGTTGCTCCTGGCGCGTGAGCTCCTGCACTACCGCCCCATCGATGACCTCTACGAAGAGTGGCTCGCTCGCATCACCGAGCTCGTCAGCGCCGCAGGGGGCTCCCCTGTGCCGTCCCTTTCACTGCATCGCCCTCGGTCCTGCACGGGCAACGCCGCTCCGGAGGCTCCTCCCCCGCCTCCTCCCCAAGAAGGCGTCCTGGCTCCAAGGCGCACGGCCCCTGGGCGGGACCCACCGCGTCCAGTGCCCGCGTAGCAAGAAAGGAGTAGCCATGAAGTTCCTCGCCCTCAAGAAGGCGCTCGCGTGCTCCCTGCACCAGCGCACCATGATCGCATTCCCGCTCCAGTGCGCCAAGACCCCGCGCTGCACCTGGCGGCAGCGCGCGGAGACCTCCAAAATCAAGCCCTTCGTCAGCAAAGGCCCCCGGTGGCCTCCGCAGGCTGCCGTGCCTTCACCGCCGAGCTGTGCAGCATGGCCTGGCCGGGCAAGTTCAAGCCGGATCTGCCTCCCCGCTACGATGGCACCGCTGACCCTGCGGAGTTCCTTCAGCTCTAAGAGCTGGGCATCGAAGTAGCCAATGGAGACGAAGAAGTCATGGCGAACTGGTTTCCCATGGCCCTCAAGGATGGTGCCCGCACCTGGCTCCTGAACCTGCCTCCCAGCACGATCTCCTCTTGTGACGAGATGCGCACTCGCTTTATCGCCAACTTCCAAGGCACTCGTGACCGGCCCCCGGCCATGAGTCACTTGCGCCGCATCAAGCAACAACCAGGAGAGACCCTGCAAAAGTACATCCAGCGCTTCAACAACGCCCGCCTCAAGATCCCCAGGGTGACTGAGGAGGCCATCATCTCAGCCTTCTATGATGGCGTCCGTGACGTCAAGATGAAGGAGGAACTGGCGATCCATGAGGATCTGTGCACATCTCTGTAGCTGTTCAACTTGGCGACCAAGTGCGCCAGGGCTGAGGAGGGGCGCCTCTCCCTCCTCGAGCTTCCAGACGCTGATCCTGAAGAGAAGAAGCCCAAGGCCAAGGATGTGAAGCGCAAAGGAGCAGTTGTGCTCACAGCTGAGCCAGACACCAAGCATGGCAGAGATCAGCAGGAGTCGTCCAAGGGCAGCCGGTACTGCGTGTACCACGACCTCCACACTCACAAGACCAACGAATGCCAAGAGCTCAGGGCCGTGCGAGATGGACGTGTCGGCCGACACCTCGAGCGCAACGATCGGGGCTATGGCCGAGCAGGAGGAAGAGGTGGAGGACGATGGGAAGACCATGGCCCTCGCCAAGGGTGGCGTGACCAACCTCGCGAGGACCGCTGGCAGGACCAGCCTCGCGAGGGAGCTTGGAGGGATTAGCCTCGTGAGGATCGCCCACAGGGCAACGCAGGCCTCCTTCCTCTGCCACCGCAACCAAGGAGGAATGAAGACCAGCATCAGGACGAGGGGGCTGGGGGCTTCCAGGAGCCGCGTGCTATCGCTTGCATCTTGGGCGGAGCTCAAGCCCCAGCCTCTCAGTGCATCTTCAAGCAGTTTGCTCGCGAGGTGAATGCAGTCCTCCCAAAGCCCGAAGCCTCGCGCCCTCTCAGGTGGTCCACGTGTGCCATCACGTTCAGCTCAGCAGATCAGCTCAAATGCGCAGCAACAGCTGGAGTCCTCCCAATGCTCTGTTCCCCGGTCATCAGCAATGTGCAAGTCACCAGGACCCTCATCGATGGTGGCGCAGGGCTCAACATTCTGTCCATCGAGACATTCAACAATCTCCAAGTGCCATATGATCAGCTTCAGCCAACCAAGCCTTTCTCGGGAGTCACCGATGGTTCTACCACCCCGATAGGGCAGGTCCGCCTCCCTGTCACCTTCGGACAGCGCAAAAACTTTCATACTAAGCTCAACGACTTCGACGTCGCCCACATTCACTTGCCGTACAATGCCATCCTCGGGTATGGCCCTGGCCAAGTTTATGGCGGTGACTCACCATGGCTACAATGTCCTCAAGATGCCAGGAAGTGGTGGGGTCATCACAGTCCCCTGTGACGAGAAGGACGCAGTGTGTTCTCTCGAGCGTGCCTTCCAGGCCGCGTCAATTGAAGACCCAGATCGCAGGAGCGGGAGCCTTCCCGAAGCAGTTCCCAAGAAGAAGAAGACAACACCTAGCACAGGCCCTCAGGAGGCTTGCACCTCTAGTGGCACAGCGTCAGGATCCGCGCTCGTTCAACGGGTGCCTCCCTCCGTCGCATAGGAAGGCACGCCCGGCGCCCTCCTCGGGCAAGGCTCGGGGGCTCTCTCCTGGAGGGCCACTGACTTTGCCAAGGTCACGAGGGAGGCGCTCGGGCACCACTTGGAGGCGTTCTTCGTGGCATGTTTCCCTCAGGAAGGTACAAAGCAAGGAAGGTCCAGCCCTCAGGAGTTCGTCGCTAAAATCACTCAGGAGCTACAGGAGTCAAGAATCATGCGTGGCAGCCGCCGCTTACCCACCGTAGCTCCCCATCCATGCGAGGAGGGTGGGCTACGCGTCTGCATCGACGTACCAGGGCTCAACCGAGCCGCGTCTCAGGAGCTCCTCTGGCCTTCACGCGTGGGACGTTGCGAGGGTTCGCCTCACAGCTACGTTCGCATGCCTCTTGGCCTGCCGAATGCGGCCGCTGCTCATCAGCGCCTGGCGCAAATCATTTTGGAAGCTCAAGAGGTCAGGCACTGTGCGGTCCTGGCGAAGATGGAGATGGTCCTGGAGGAGCCGCCTGGGCCCCCGGAGCCTCCCGAGGCTCAGGGCCCTGGGGGCTCGTGAGGGTCGGCTTCCTCACCGCGCGTCGTCCGCTACTCCAACGCTCGTTCGTCTTCACAGTATCAGGTGACATCTTTCAAGTTCCATTTTAACTGGGAGCGCCCCCAGGGCTGCATCATTCCAAGGTCGCATGGGTCCGTCCCTGCGGCATGTACCTCTTTTGCTCAAATCTCCAGTCTACCTTGTTGGGGGCGCCCCTTGGGCTGCATTATCCCCAAGCCGCTCGGGCCTGACCCAGTGGCATGTATCTTTCTCGCATCTATCTAAGTTGGTTTGCCCCTTCATGCTCAACCTGCTTAACGTAATCGCCTGCTCGACTAACGCCAACCTTTGGAGCTGCTCACCGTGGCACGACGCTTGTGCATGGGTCCGTCCCTGCAACGTCGACAAATCTGAGCGGCTGAGCTCTGGCCACGGCAACCCCGCAAGGCGCCACCTCACCAGGCCCTCAGTGCCCCCGTCACCCCCTTAGAGCAACCAGTGGCTAGCCGACAATCGTAATGGCCAAACTTGTTTTCTTTGTGATGAGTCTACAGGGTCTCTCTAAGGGATAGTGTCGGGCGAGGCCTTCGCGGTCTCTCCCTCTCTCTCACCCGCATGAACCGGTTGTGCGTTAAAGGGGGGCGCCTGAGCATCGCGACTCACGGGCTCTTACTGGCTCTCCAGCCCTCACCTCCTGGTCTTGTCCACGGCATCGCGACCTGGCATACGAGCGACGGTTGAGCTCGCTCGAGGGCCGGGACCCGAGGACGTAGACCACCAGGAGAGTGCAAGGGAGAGGGAGGAAGCTCGTGAGGACCTCGTCGGGGAATGTCTCAGCTGCCGGTGCGCGGGCCCCGCGCCGCGCCAAGGAATGGCTTCAGGCACCTGAGATAAGTCACCCTCTGGAACTGCTAGCTAACGCAACACCAACCCTGCACCTAATGCGGCCCTATGGCGGTGATGTTGCACTCCTTTCTCGCCGAGCGTCGGTTGCTTGAGCGCTAAGGGGGACCTCCTGAGCATCACGCCTTGGGGGCTCTTACTGGACCTCGGGCCGCTCACCTCCTGGCCTTGACCACAGCATCGTGACCTGGCATACCAGTGATGGCTGAAGCCTGCCTGGGG
This sequence comes from Triticum aestivum, assembly GCF_018294505.1. Taxonomy (NCBI): domain Eukaryota; kingdom Viridiplantae; phylum Streptophyta; class Magnoliopsida; order Poales; family Poaceae; genus Triticum; species Triticum aestivum. Next base: position 195,145,285 of record NC_057813.1, read on the forward strand.
ACCGGGACCTGTCAGCACAGAGCACCAAGCCCCCATCAGGTTAGACAGGAGGAACCAAGCCGAGACAGGACCAGCATCTCGCACTGCTTCACAATAAGGATCATATTAACGAAAGAGATTACAGACGCTTTACATGCCCCCACGGGGCACTTCCTTGATTCCTCGCAGGGAACAAAAGGTGCAAATCCTCAGGAGCCCTAACTATAGGTGCCTCAGCTAAAGGCGCCATCATCAACAGTGGGCCGTTGAGCGTTGGTGCCAATCCCATCCAGATCAGGCGCGTCGGTGACCCGATGCGGCTGCCTTGCTCTGAGCACGGAGCGAGCTCGGGGGCTCGTAGCTGTCATCGCTCGTCTCCGGAGTCGCGAGAAGCTTGGGAGAGTCGCTGGACCCTCCGGCTCCTCCACTGCTGCCAGAGGAGCTACTAGGGAGGGGGTGGCAGGCTTAGCCCTCGCCACCCCAAAGCTTCGGTTGCTGCCCCTGGGGCAGCACTCCAAACGGCGTCCTTCCGCATGGAAGACCATGAAGAACATCAATGAGGCACCATCGTATTCCAGATGAATCACGAAGGCGCCCCCCGTTGGGCAGACCCTGGCGATCTCGCCCCAGCCCCGGGTCATGAAGACCTTGCCCGGAGCGACAACCTCGACCTCTGTTTCGGTCGCGGGGGTGCTGCAGTCGGTGTGCTACAGCCAGAGCTCCCGAGGCCCCCTCAGCAGTATCTTGAAGCCGAAGGAGGGAGGAAGGCGAGTCCAGGAGCGCGGAGGCATGGCGGCGTGAAGCACCAGCTCGCGAGAAGAGCCCTCAGCATGGACCCCGGGGGCAACGACACACACTGCTATGACTCGTCGGCGTCGCCGACGGCGCTGGTGGTGCCGCTTAGCGTCTCCTTCTCCAGAACCCCCAGCTCGGGCGTACAAGGGCAGCGGGAACCCCGGCGGTGGCCACTCGTACCAAGGCCTCGACGTCTCCAGTCGAGCACCCTCGTCACGGCAACAGGGGACTGGCCGCAGCTTCAGTGGAAGTGTGACGGGCCCCTCTCGGGGGGCCTTCCCCATCTCTTCGGTGGAGAACCGGCGAATCGGCGCCATTGTTGTCGGAATGGAGGAAGAGCGAAGAAGAAGAGGCAAAGCAAGGAGAGATGGTCTGGAAGGGCTTGCGCCTTTCTGTACTTATAGGCGGAGGAGGCCAACCGTCGGCCTCCATGATTGCAGGTAATCATGACTCATTTTGCATGCAGGGACTTGTCATGTCAAACGGTTGCCGAGGCAGTGTGGGGAAGCGGAGATGCCCACGTCCAATCAACCGCCACGCGACGTCCAAGGCCGCAGGCTGTTGGGGCCCGCGGCGCTTCGCACTTGCCCCTTCACTTCTCTGTTAAGCCAAGTCCGCGCACGCCTTGGGCCCGGGGGCTACTGTCGGCGTTCTGGGAATGGGGGTCCCCAGACTTTCCTGCCTACGGCCTGCGGCATGGCTCAAGTGGTGGCCCGGTGCGGCCCATATTTATCAACTCAAGCTCAAGACCCTCACGAGGGGCAAAGCCTCACGGGGAGGACGATAGGAAGCTTCCTCAGGAGCGGCCTTGCCAGGCAGGCTCGCGAGGAGGCGGAGAGATCAAGGCGAGGGTACCTCGCGAGGTGCACATGACGCAAGCCATGACGACCGAGACCAGGCAGGCGCCAGGCGGGCGCCGTCCTGCACAGTGTCCTTATTTCCTCTTTGGTGCAAAGGGAGCAAGCTCAGACCAAGGCATCAGGCAAAGGCTACCGTTTCGGTGCAACAAGACCAAGACCAGCAGAGCGGCAGGATGGAGGTCACCGTGGACCCCAAGACGGTGTCATCATCAGGGCCTTTGGCAGTCGAAGACCAACTTTAGTCAGGATAAGCTAGACTAGATGTTCCCCTTCAAAATGGCTGTTGTTGGCGCCCTTCCTGCTCAATATTTGGGAAGAGGACCAGTGCCTCTATAAATAGGACTAGCCACCATAGTAGGAGGCATCTCGTCTGGATCTCACCCAGAGCTAACAGAAACGGAGCAACTCCTCCCAAGCACAAGAACACCCCTCGCGAGGTTGTTCTTCCTTTGTATTATTCATCATCAGCCCCTGAGGCAATCCACACACCACACACACTGGAGTAGGGTATTACACCACAATGGTGGCCTGAACCAGTATAAACCATGTGTCCCTTGTGTTGTTCATCTTGCTAGTCTAGATCCTTAGCAAGGCGTTGGGACGTAGGCGTTGGGACGTAAGTTAGAGGAACAAGCTCAGATGAGTGAGGGCACTAGCCCCTCAAGCAGCTATGATGAGGGTAGCAGGAGCACACCCACCAATTTGCCAAAAGCAGCCACCAGGACAAGGAAGAAGAAAACCTCAGATTCTGAAGATGAGGACTACATTGTTGTTGAGGATGAGGCCACTTCAAAGAAGAAGGTGCTAAAAAAGGAGTATGGCATAGCTGCTACCACAAAGCCAGGAATGAACAAGAAGGCACCTGCCAGGAGAGTGCCCACATCCAAACCTAGGAAGGTTGCCATTGGAGAAACCATGAAGTTCACCATTAAGTCTGAAGAAGAAGCTGCTGGCCAAGATAAGAAGAAGAAGAGGGTGAGAACAACTACTGCCAAAGTCCTTGGCAGGCCCTCTATGAGGAGAGATTCTGATGAAGAAGAAGAAGAGGAAGAGGATGCTGCACTAGCACCCAAAGCTCAGAAGCTCATGGGAGATGCAATTAAGTCAGGGGCTGCTCCATCTAAGCCCAAAACTGCTCCCAAGGCAGCTGGTCGAGCACCAAAGCCTAAACCCAAGAGGAACACTAGAAGTATACCTGCATCAAAGAAGAACAAGGCCCCAGTGCCTGAAGCTGCTGAAGAAGAAGACGATTCTCTTTTTTTGAGAAAGTTGAAGCCCAAGATTCCTGACCATAATGATGCTCATCCAGTAGCTGAAGACATGCACATCAGAAAGGATGTTGGACTAAGATTGTGGAGACAGTCAGATCCGTATGCTGTGAGGAGAAGGACATCAGTTGACTACAGATTTCACACAAAGGAGCAACACGATTTTTATGAAACAATTTTGCTTGACAAAAAGCCCATTGTGTGTGACATGAGATGGATCAACTGGGACTACATCAAGAAAAATGAAGCTCACTATCCAGGAGTATATGAAAGCTTCAAATCTTGTGGAGTTGATGAATTCGTTACTCAGAAGCTCACCAAGTGGAATGATGAGCTCATCATGCAGTTTTACTCCATAGCTCACTTCTACCCAGATGGGAAGATCATCTGGATGTCTAAGGGTACTAGGTACCAATCCATAGTCGAAGAATGGGCTGAGTTGATCAATGCTCCAAAAGAATCTGAAGATGACTTGGATGTGTATGCTGAGAAGAACAAAGACCACAACTCTATGGCACACATGTATAGAGAGATCCCAGATAAAGCTTTGGAAACTCACAAGCTTGGATTTGTACACTTCTTGTTGTCTGGTCTACCTACAATCAACTGGATCCTTAGGCACACATTGCTAACCAAGTCTGGAGATCACAAGATGATCAGAGGACATGCTATCAACTTGCTGCATTTGTTTGATGTGCCTCAAAAATTCAAAGTCATGAGTCTGATTGTGGAAACAATCAAGAGAACAGCAGCTGGTCATAAGAGAAGTTGTGGGTATGCTCCACACATTCAGGAGCTCATCAACTCAAAGATGGGCACAGACACATATCTTTTGGATAAGGAGCATCTACCCTTATACCTTGAATTTGAAGATAACACAGTTGAGATGAATGAGGAGGAACCATCATGTGTGCAAACACATGAGAAGAGAGAGAAGGCAAGGGCAGAGAAAGCTGCAAAGATCCCAACTGCTGAGGAGGCCTCTCAAGTGTTCCTAAAAAGCAAGCAAGATCAGCTTGGCTACTTGATTGCCTCCACCTTCAGGATAGAGAAGGGCTTGGCCACCCTGACTCAAAACTAGGAGAGTTTGGAGAGGATCATTGAGCAGAAATTCTATGCTCTTGATGTGAAGGTCACTGAGATCCAAACTGCAGTTGAGAAACTTCAGGAGGATGTGGAGGAGAAGAAGGGCAAGTCTACTACATATGCATTTGCTAGAGTGCCCACAGGACAGAGATCTGCTGCAGTACCTATGCCAGATACTAGAGCTACATCACCTGCACCAGCTGCCACAACTTCAGTGCCACCAGCTCCAGCAGCCACTCCACCAGCTCCAGCTACATCAACTTATGCTTTCTTCCTTGGAGTCATCTCTACACCACCTCATGAAGACCAAGCCTGAGAGTCGTTTAGCACTATGCATTTTTGAACTTTTTGGTAACTTGTTGCCAAAGGGGGGATGTATAGCTCATAGGCTTCGAGAGAGAGTGTTGCTTTTTATCTCTCTTGTTTTTGGTGGTTGAACTTGTTTATTGTGTGCTTGCTTGATACACTATGTCTTTTGTGAGATACTTGGATGATCATGTGTTTGATCATATGCTACCTTAATGCTTGTTGGGTGACATTATCTCTTATATCCTTATATGATCACTCACTTTGCTTGGTGATGGGTGCATGTGTTCAATTATTATCATTTTGAGCGCTCCACCAAGATGTATGTGACATGAAAGAGTAACCCATGGTCCTAACACATTGTGCATTTGCAGTCCAAAGCAAATTTTAATAGTGCACAAATTTAGGGGGAGCTTTTACTTATCACATACTTCTCAAAGCGACAATTTATTTCAATCTTATTATCATTTGTCGAAACATTGATCTATATGTTGTCATCAATTACCAAAAAGGGGGAGATTGAAAGTGCACCTATCCCTGGGTGGTTTTGGTAATTCCTAACAACATATAGCTCATTGAGCTAATGCTATTTCAAGATAAATATTTCAGGAAAGCTCAATGATTGGCATGGCATGGATGAGAAAAGTGGATCCCTCAAAATGCTAAGGACAAAAGGATTGGCTCAAGCTCAAAGCACAAGACTCTACATTTTACTTTTAGTGATCCAAGATCACATTGAGTCTATAGGAAAAACCAATACTATCAAGAAGGGATGAGGTGCTACTTAATGAGTTTCTTACTCAATGTGCTTAATGATATGCTCCAAATCCCTCAACTACTTTCTCACATCCACATATGTCCCAAACCAAAAGTCAAACTCGGCCCTACCGAAACTGTCCATCCGGCGCCACCGAGTTCTGTTGACATAGCCACTGCCACAAACCCTAGTCTTTTCGGTCTCACCGATAGGGATCTCGGTCTCACCGAATGGGATTGTAATCTCTCTGTTTCCCTTCTAACGTTTGGGTCAAACCGAGATGAGCGATCGGTCCCACCGAGATTGCAATGAAAACTCACTGTTTCCCTTTCGTAACGTTTTGGTCCAACCGAGATGAGCGAATCGGTCCCATCGAGTTTGCCTGACCAACCCTCTGTGTGTCTATTACCAAAATCGGTCTCACCGAGTTTGTGTCATTGGTCTCACTGAGATTACGTTATGCCCTAACCCTAACCATATCGGTCCCACCGAAATTCCTAACGGTCACAATATTTACTAAATCGGTCCGACCGAGTTTCACGATTCGGTCCCACCGAGTTTGGTAAGTTGTGTGTAACGGTTAGATTTTGTGTGGAGGCTATATATACCCCTCCACCCACTCTTCATTCGTGGAGAGAGCCATCAGAACATGCCTACACTTCCAACATACATTTTCTGAGAGAGAACCACCTACACTTGTGTTGAGGTCAAGTTATTCCATTCCTACCACATAAATCTTGATCTCTAGCCTTCCCCAAGTTGCTTTCCACTCAAATCTTCTTTCCACCAAATCCAAATCCTGTGAGAGAGAGTTGAGTGTTGGGGAGACTATCATTTGAAGCACAAGAGCAAGGAGTTCATCATCAACACACCATTTGTTACTTCTTGGAGAGTGGTGTCTCCTAGATTGGCTAAGTGTCACTTGGGAGCCTCCGACAAGATTGTGGAGTTGAACCAAGGAGTTTGTAAGGGCAAGGAGATCGCCTACTTTGTGAAGGTCTACCCTAGTGAGGCAAGTCCTTCGTGGGCGACGGCCATGGTGGGATAGACAAGGTTGCTTCTTCGTGGACCCTTTGTGGGTGGAGCCCTCCGTGGACTCGCGCAACCGTTACCCTTTGTGGGTTGAAGTCTCCATCAACGTGGATGTACGATAGCATCACCTGTCGGAACCACAGCTAAAAAATCTCCGTGTCAACATTGCGTTTGCCTCCTCAAACTCCTCCCTTTACCTTTGTATGCAATTGTTTTACATTCCGCTGCTATACTCTTAGAATTGCATGTGTAGGTTGATTGCTTGACTTGTGCTAAGTTGCTAAAATCTGCCAAGAACTAAAATTGGGAAAAGGGTAGATTTTTATTTGTTCGAGTAGTCTAATCACTCCCCCATCTAGACATACTTTCGATCCTACAACTGCCACTAGCTCGCAGTTTCCTTATGTGCACTATTTTGCTATATATATCGCGAAGTGTTTACTTGCTAGAGAATAGGTTGGTGCACATAGTGCCCCCAATTTTGCTGTCTTACGCCGTGCACTATACAGTGATAACACATTTAGCCTTGGGGCTATTATTGCACGTCGTTTGCACCTTAACAAGACCAAGGGAAAAATTCATGGTGGTATTTACGCTACTCGCCTAGCGAGTCATTTTAATGTTCAGATACGCCAACATGATCATCGTTTGCCTAAGGTTTACCTAGATCGCCAGGCGATGGTAGCTCATCAGTTTATTGATGGCGAGGACACTATTAATAATGTTCCTTACAACCTGGTTTTCAGTGTGAATACCCATGATATTATTCTGTTGCATTCACATGATTTGTTTGATTCTATTGCTAGGGGCGGATACAAGAACATGCCATATGACATTATTGCCTACCGGAACAACGAGGAAGTGGCTGAGGAGGAGCCTCGGGACTGGGATGCTCAGGTTCCCTCTCCACAACACTTCAACGTGGGACCGGAGGGCTACTACGAGTGGTGATTACCAAGCTAGGCCAAAAGCCTAAGCTCGGGGGAGTACGTGTTTCCACCGACATTACATTCATGTTCACACATTGCATTCCAGTTGTCGGTGTTCACACTTTTTTATTGTATTATCGATGCTAGATTTATTTTCTCACTTTCTTCTTGTGTGTTTGAATTTTTTTGAGAAAATCACAAAAAAACTGTTGCTTACTTCTTTTTGGTTCTTCTTTCTAGTTTGGTTAGTTGTAGTATTTAAAAGAAAACCCAAAAAGATTTCATTGTTCTTCTTTTGCTTGTTGGGAGCTCTCCCATTTAAATAGTTTTCTCATTTATGTTTTTCTCTTTAATTTGATTTCTTCAAGAAAAATTAAAAACTCCAAAAATATTTCAGTGTGTTTCTTTGAAATTCTTTTCCTTTTATAGAGTCATACCAAGGATAAGATCATGATGAAAATGTTGAGTGGCTCTCGAATAAAATATTTGCAGATTCTAGCTTATTCCACGAAACTCTCGCACTATTACCATTTTCATATCATTCGGTCGTGCTAGTGAAATGCAATAATGACGATATTTGATGAACTAGCTATGGCAGAGAGAAACGGGTATGAACTCAACTTGTTTTGTTTTTGTAAATATGTTTAACCTAGTATCCATGATTTAGCCTATTATGATCAAACATGTTTGCAATGACAATTAGAGATTATAGTTTCTCATGCCATGCTTAAATAGCTAGGAGTGGATAATGATTTATCTTGGATGTCAACATTGCGTTAAAATGATTGTGATGTAGCATGATGATATGGTATCCTCCTCTGAATGTTCGAGTGGCTTGACTTGGCACATGTTCATGCATGTAGTTAAATCAAAACCAACATAGCCTCTATGATATTTATGTTCATGGTGTTCATATCCTACTCATGCTAGTACTCAATGTTTATTATGCATAATGCATGTTCATGACCGCTTTTGCTCTCTAGCTAGCCGCTTCTCAACCTATTATTCCATGTGATCCACTATATCTACCTATATGCGGTATTACCCTACCGTTCTAAGTATATTTGCATGTGTCACCTCTAAAAACTTCAAATAAACATCTGTTTTTGTGTGCCTGTATTGTTCATAGAGCGACAAGAGGTAGTTGGTATATTCCATGATAAGCGGGTTATTCTCATGATGAGTGTTTATTCACTTGTCCTTGCATGATAGGGGCGGTAATAGGGATTCCCAGTCCCGAATTCAAATTGCAAATAATTAAACAAAACTCCCCCAGGAATGATGTTGGTATGGACGGTACCTATGGATTCGGCTAGCCGTGTGGAATGTGTTTGTTGGTGGAGGGGGAGTAAACCTTTACTTTTATCACTTGGGAACCGCCACTAATGTGTTTAGCATGGAAGATATCGATAACTAATGGTCGCGAAGTAAACAGGAAGCATGCATTTCTCAAATTTTCATTTATCGCTGTTTTAAAAATCTGAGCTCTCGCACCACTGCAAATCCCTGCTTCCCTATGCGAAGGGACTATCTATTTACTTTTATATTGAGTCATCACCTTCTTAAATAAGCGCCAAATCTGAGAGCACTATTGTCATCCTCATGCATTGTGTATAGTTAATGTTGGGTGCATCATGACTGGATCTTTTGTACCATGAATTACAATTTTTAGTCGATGCTTGAACTTTGGAGGTGCTCAACATTTATGTTTTGCGGTCTCAGAAAGGGCTAGCGAGTACCACTATTGTCATATTATGTCATGGTTGTTTTGACAAGGTGTTGTCGTTTGAGATATCTAATTATTGCTCACTAGTTCATTATGCCATTGATATGAGTTAATCTAATTTTTAAGAGTTATTGTTGACATGGTTAGTCATAATCTTTGCTGAAAACCTGGGTCCTACTTAAGCTTATTTATGTAAACAAGAGCAAATGAGTTCGTAAACGTTTTTCTTTTTCACTTTTAGTTTATCAATTGAATTGCTTGAGGACAAGCAAAGGTTTAAGCTTGGGGGAATTGATATGTCTTTGTCGTATCTACTTTTCCTAATGCTTTTGCTCTTGTTTTGGACTCTAATTTGCATGATTTGAATGAAACTAACCCGGACTGACGTTGTTTTCAGCAGAACTACCATGGTGTTGTTTTTGTGCAGAAATGAAAGTTCTCGGAATGGAATGAAACTTTTTGGAGATTTTTTATGGCAGAACCACCGGAGGGGGGCCTGGGTGAGCACAACCCGCCAGGGTGCACCCCCCTCCTGGCGCGCCCAGGTAGGTTGTGCTCACCTGGTGGCCCCCCTGACCCTATCTCCGACGCTATAAAATCCTATTTTCGGAGAAAAAATCAGGGAGGAAGAATTATCACTTTTCACGAGACGGAGCCGCCGCCGCCTCATGTTCTTCATCGGGAGGCCAGATCTGGAGTATGTTTGGGGCTCCAGAGAGGGGAATCTTCGATCTTCGTCATCAGCACCCCTTCTCCATCGCCAATTACATGATGCTCCCCGTCGGGAGTGAGTAATTCCTTTGTAGGCTCGCTGGTCGGTGAGGGAGTTGGATGAGATTTGTCATGTAATCAAATTAGTTTTGTTAGGGCTTGATCCGTAGTATCCATTATGTTCTGAGATTGATGTTGCTATGACTTTGCCATGCTTAATGCTTATCACTTTGGGCTCGGGTGCCATGATTTGAGATCTGAACTTTTTATATTATCACCATCATATCTATGTTCTAGATCCGATCTTGCAAGTTATAGTAACCTATTATGTGTTAGGATCCGTAAACCCAGGAGTGAGAGTATTCAGGATACTTTCCGGTGATGACCGTAGTTTGAGGAGTTCATGTATTCACTAAGTGCTAATGCTTTGTTCCGGTTCTCTATTAAAAGGAGGCCTTAATATCCCTTAATTTCCTTATGGAACCGCTTCCATGGGAGGGTAGGACAAAAGATGTCATGCAAGTTCTTTCCATAAGCACGTATGACTATTTTCGGAATACATGCCTGCATTATACTTATGAACTAGAGCTAGTTTTGTATCGCCCTAGGTTATGACTGTTATATGATGAATATCATCCAATGAATTCACTGATCCAATGCCTACGAGTTTTTCACATATTGCTCTTGCTAAGTTACTATTGCTACAACTACTGTTACAACTGCTACAAAATCATTGCTATCACTTTTACTTTTACTACTACTGTTACCATTGCCATCAAAACTATCATGTTACTATGCTACTGATCACTTTGCTATAGATAATTAATCTCCAAGTGTGGTTGAATTGACAACTCAGCTGCTAATACTTGAAAATAATATTTGGTTCCCCTTGTGTCGAATCTATAAATTTGGGTTGAATACTCTACCCTCGAAAACTATTGTGATCCCCTATACTTGTGGGTTATCACTCTCCACCCCAATTCCCGCCCTTTTCTGCTGTTGTCACATGGACTCGCATGAAAAGCTGCCAGAGACAACAGAGGTGGAGGATCCAGTGAAGGCGGCCGCCAGATCAACTCAAGGACACAGCAAGCCCACCACATCGAAAAGAAGGCAAAGATGGTGCCACTCAAAAAGAAGGGCAGCATAGGCAGTGCACGGGGGCGTGGCCTGGGGCGCGAGGCGCTGCCCCCATCGTCGTCCATGGACACATCATCCTAGCAGGAAGAATACAAGTCTCCCTAGTTCTGTGCCACCTAACAGCTCGGGAGGCAGTCCCCAACATCTTCCATAAGGCACGTGTCGTAGTACGTCAATGTCAACGCGGCACCGCTCCTTTTCTCCGAGTCTACAACATTGCAGTTTGATCGAATACGGACGTTGGACGTGGAGTAGCTCGGTGCCCCCTCTCTATTCGCCGGTATGTCTCAACCGGGCAAGCCGCCGTATGACGACACGGACATACATATGTTTTGAGATGATCCCTGACGGGGTGGGGGTGGAGGCCACTACGAGGATAGACATGTTGATTCGTACACCCAGTCGGTCACATACATGCAATTCGACATGTACACCTAGCCGGACACATACACCCAACAGCCAGATTCGTACACCGACCAACAAGAGCAAAAGGAGGATAGTGACGATGACCTTGATCCAGATGAATTTGTTGCCAATCCAAAAAGAGGGGTAGAGGAGAAAGGTTCACCATGAGGGAAGACAAGTTATTGTGCGGTTCGTGGTTGACCACTAGCATCGATCCGATCCATGTCATGGAGCAAAAGGGCACAACATTTTTGGGCAACATTCATACATGGTTTCATCAACATAGCATTTCGAGCCCTACACTGATGAACTCATCCGCAACCGTGGGGCAAAGTCGCTCAATCATCGATGGTACACCATCGAAGAGGCCATGTACATGTATTGTGGCCATTTGAAGCAACTAATTGGTCCATGGCCGAGTGATGTGCAAATCACAGAGCAAGTACTGTTAGGGCATATTTCTCTATAAGTGGTTTTGGTGATTGATGACAATGTGTTAGCATACTAATCATGTGAATTCAGCATTTCAGATATTCATTCATATGTGTCAGGACCCCGACTCAATGCCACATCGATCTAGCATGTAACACCTCATATCACTTTGCGGCCTCACGCACGGTATTCCCACGGGTGTCGCCTCACCTTTGCCCGGGACCGTTTGCGCCTTTTGGCACACGTATATGACAGTGTCGCTAGCATCCATATGATAAGGAGCCCGGGCTGACATGGCTAGTCGTAAACCCAAAGTGGCATAGACTTACAGGGACAGGCATCCATGACCCAGCATCGAACGTGTCGGTCATCAGCGAGTGAATCCAGGCTGTAGCACTGGGCTAGCAGGACTCCGGTGAACCGGGCTGTAGCGGGCTAACAGGACTCCGGTATTCATCGCGTGACATTTCCCCGAAGGGACAGACACAGGAACGAAGAAGGACACATGCCGGCCAGCCTAAGTGTTCCGGAGCAGTAGCAAGCTACCATGGCTCGGTGGAAACACTAGGAGACATTTCCCCGTAAGAGAGGCTACTAAAGATAAACAACTAGATGGTCAGATCCCACACATACCAAGCATTTCAATAACATACACACAATATGCTCGATATGTGCAAATACAACATGGCATCACAACATGACTCTACGACTCAAGTAATTTATTCAATAGGCTCCGAGGAGCGAGATATTACAAACATGGGTCTCATGACCCAACAATCAGAGCATACAAATCAAAGCACACGCGGAAGCTATCATGTCTGAGTACAGACATCTATAAATGAAAAAGGCTGAGAAGCCTGACTATCTATCAGATCCTGCCGAGGGCACAAGATCGTAGCTGAGGTATCAAGCTAAACGTCGAAGTCCACGCGAAACTACTAGTGAGACCGAAGTCTCTCTGCAAAACATAAAATGGGCAAACGTGAGTACAAATGTACCCAGCAAGACTTACATCAGAACTAACTACATATGCATCATTATCAACAAAGGGATGGTGGGGTTTAACTGCAGCAAGCCAGCTTTGACTCGGTGGCTAACCTGAACTACGACTGCAAGTAACTCTTTTGAGGTGGCGCACACGAGTCCACATATTCACCATATCAATACACCACTATGGAACCGCTCCCGTCTCCCTACGAGAACGCCATCCATAGCACTCACGCTTATCTTGCGTATTTTAGGGTATCCACTTTCACTTGTCTATGAACTGATATAAGCAACCCAGAAGTCCTTTTCCGCGGACACGGCTATTCGAATAGATCATATTAACCCTGCAGGGGTGTACTTCTTCACACACGCTCTCACCACTTACCGCCGTTTACACGACATGTACTCGGCAACCTTCAAGCGGAAGCCCAACGTGGGTGTCGGCCACGGCCTGCCTAAACACTCGAGTCTCTAGTCCAGGTTTATCGCCTATTCGGGTTCCATCCATGAGGAGATCCGGCCGGAGTTTCGCTCACAGCCCCAAACGATGTGAACAGGGTTCCCGAGACACCAAACGGGCGCACGGTACACCGTGCCACGTGCCTACCGCATCACAGCCCACCCCTACGGTCAGCGCTGCGCACGGCCTCCAGCATACTACAAACACCAGAAACTACTTGCAACTCCTGGACAGAGGACAAGGGTGATTAAGAAGCCGAGAGGGTCCATTGGTTTCGGGCCCAATGCGTGGTAGTAGCTGAATCATGGATCACAAACACAGAACTCAGTTCCTGAGGACGGCTGCAATGAGACAACCCACCATGTACTCCTACATGGCCTCTCACCGCTACCTTTACCAAATCGTGTTCACACACTTAGCTCACACACAGTAGGACATGTTCCACACGCCTCTGATTCATCCCCGATGAATCAGACCTGACTCAACTCTAAGCAATAGCAGGCATGACAACAAGCATGAATGAGTAGGCACATCAGGGCTCAAACAACTCCTACTCATGCTAGTGGGTTTCATCTATTTACTGTGGCAATGACAGGTCATGCAAAGGATAAAGGGGTTCAGCTACCGCAGCAAGTAACAAAATGTCGTTGTTGTCCTAATGCAGTAAAAGAGAGCAGGAGCGAGAGAGTGGGATTTTATCGAAATGAACAAGGGGGTTTTGCTTGCCTGGCACTTCTGAAGATAACATTGAGTCTTCATCAGTGTCAACGATCACATCATCGGTATCACGTCTATCGAGAGGGGACAAATACCGGCAACACAGAAGGGAACACAATCAATGCAATGCACAATATGATGCATGATCATGACATGGCAAAATGAATGTGTTTTGAGCTAATGCAACTAAAACCAGATTAAATGAAGTTGGTTTGAATCCAAGATTCAAATTCAAACTCCATATGTGGATATTTAAATGCCCTTTATATGATTTGTGCTAAACAGCAGCTATAAGTTGTTCTAGCATGCATGAAAATGGTACAGATGGATTCCTTGAATTTTTCTGATAATTTTTCATATATAATTTATTTCATTTGGAGTTACGGTTAATTTTCTATGATTTTTAGAAGTTATAGGCATTTTCTGGAATTTCAGAATTAAATTAAATCCAGAAAACATTACTGCGTCAGCATGACGTTGGCATGACGTCAGCAAGTCAACAGGGGCCGGCTCGGGTCAAACCTGACCAGTGGGGCCCACTGGTCAGTGACTACGGCTAATCCTAATATAATTTAAACCTAACCTAGTTTAATTAGTCGGCCCGGGCCCGCATGTCAGTGAGTCAGTGGCTTAATTAAACTTAGTTATTGATTTAACCAAAGGTTAGCAGGGGACGGGCCCACACGTCAGTGACCCAGGGGGGTCAAATCCCTGGTCAACCCGGCTAATCCACCGGCGTCTAACCGCCGGCAACGACCAGACGCGGCGGTGGCTCGCCGGAATGGCTGCTCCGGCGCCCATTCGACGCGCGGAGGGGTTCTACAGGGAGCTCGAGCTCGTGCGCATCCAATGGAGCAAGCCAGAGGAGTTGGGGTTGGCTGTGGCGTCGGCAGCGGCGAGGGGGCGGCGGCCGGAGTTCGGGCGAGGTCGGGGTTGGCGTTAGGGGGCACGGGAGGGGAAGCTAGTGTGTGTGTTAGGTTCCTGGTGAGGTGTGGAGCACGTTGCCGTGCTCGGTAGCTAGCTCCGGTGGCTCTGGCCTTGTCCGCGTCATCGCCGGCGGCGAGGAGCTCACGGCCCCGGTGGAAAGGGCGGCTAGCGTGCGGGAACGAGCGCGGGGAGGAGGGGAAATGGAAGAGGAGCTCACATAGACCCTGTAGAGGTGGACGGCGAGCTTGAGGGAGGCCGGACGGCGACGAATTTGACGACGGCGATCCTCGGTGGCCGAGGAGGGGAAAAAGCGTCGGGGCGGTGCTTCGGGGCTCTTCCGGTCACGTGGCCCGGTGAGGGGGTTGGCGACGAGGTGCAGGAGCTCGGGAGCAGGTCGGGGAGGAGAGGGGGTGGCGGTGGCCGCGAGGGAGCTCGTCGGTGGCGGCGGCTCCGTTCGGTCCGGGCGAGAGAGAGGGAGCAGAGGAGAGAGGGGATGCAGCGGGGGAGGAAGAGGAGCGAGGGGACACGAGGCCTCGTCGTGGCGTCGCTAGGGAGGCCGGGGGGAAGCAGGAGGTGGCCGGGAAGCAGGAGGTGGCCGGGGCGCGTGGCCGCGCGCGTCGGGCGCGTGCCCGTCCTCCTGGCAGGGAGGAAGACGACAGGGGAGGAAGTGGAGATGGGCTGGGCCGACTGGGCCGCGCTGGAGGAGCTAGGCCAGGTAAGTGGGCTGAGGTGAGCGCCAGGTAGTCCTCTGCTCTGTTTTATTTTAGTTTTCCATTTTCTATTTTTTTCTGTATTTGTTTTGATTTAGTTTAGCAACTAAACCATTTTATAAAATCCTGAAAATAGTTATGTGGCTAGAACTAAAATATACCAAACCACATAAAATGTTCCAGTAATTATTGGACATATATTATTTATATATCAAATATATATCCAATGCAAATAGCTATTTATTTAATTCAAAGGCCCAAAATAATTAACTCTGAGATACCAAAAATATTGTTTTGAGTTTTACCTCTTTGCAATATTTTCAGAGACTAAGAGGAACATTTTCTTGGACTTCTTTGAGGAGATTTTAATGTTGATCATTTTTAGAAGGTTTCTGAGGCTTTGAAAATTCCTCAATTCAAATTTCATTTGAATTAAAACATGATGCTCACATGAGGTCTAGCCTAGTGCATAACAGGACCAGGGATGTGACAACTCACCCCCACTAAACAAAAATCTCGTCCCGAGATTCAAGCTTAGGGTAAGGTGAAGGGGAACGCAAACTAGCACAATCTTCACGATCCAGGTTGCACTTCATAGGAACGTTGTTTCGATCACCATCTTTGTCTCGACGTCTTCCTCTGAGAACTCCAACTAACATGACAACGAGAGGGGAAGGGGACTCTAGAAGGACTGATCTTTCGAAGATCGAACAACTCAGGATTAACTCACGGAATGAGACATAGCAACATCACTCGAGCTGAGACACAAAACACACATCTAGAGGGATGGAGTGGAGCAAATGACGAAGGTTCACTAGGTAGGCAACAATTCCACACCTAAGAGGTGGTGAACGGTTGTCAAGTAGCAAGGAGTTGAGTTGCTATGATACCATAACGAGACAACTTAGGGATGGTGACTCGTAGATATATCCCCTTAAGTGGCAAAAAGAATTACCTTTGATTCAGAGATCATTGAAACTCTTTAAACCAGCCTAAGGCAATTCTCGAGCGATCGTTTGGAGGGGGTCGGTAGAATGGCATACTCGGACTTGGATGATGTGTATTACCTTGTTGAAGACAACGCAATGAATGAATTTGCTTATCACCGGAAATGGAAGAGACCCATGGTAGAATGGCACATTGGCGGTGCAAGCTGGGAACAAAATGCAAATGCTGGGAATGATTCTGGTAACTGGGGAAGAACCCAACAATAGAGAGTGAATTCACTGTTTGAAAAGATCATAGCATTGCCGAGGGAACTGAGAGCAAACCCAGCTAGAGCCGATGATAACACGTAGCGCTTGTACGTGCTCTCAAGAACTTGAGCATTTCCACAATCATCAAGGTTTTATCAGCATCCGTGTCAAGGATCCTGGCAACACAACTTGCTACCATGATGGCTAATGATGGATGATGCAGATGCAAAGGAAGATAACACCTTCTCAGATTTCACCTTAGCGAGGCCAAGGAAACAAAATCTGGATGATCGACCGAGAGACATTTAGCACTCCGCTTCTAATGTTCTCCTTGATGTGCTAGCGTATCCCATTCATTGAAATGGTTTGATATCTAGAACATCAAGTAAAGGTCGGACTTCAGGAACACAAAAATCCATAAGGAACAACTAGGGAGTAGATCCTACGAAATCCTTATGGGGAGGTGGCCAACTTCTTCTATCAAGATACTACAATAATAGGTCTTCCGGCTGGGTGTGTTGGCCACGACATCCACTTTACTGGTTATCGAGGGACCAATATTATAGTTCTTGGGAAATGTTCCAACCATCATATCTGCCTGAGATTCAGAACTGGTTGGTGTCAGAATATTCCAGACTCATCGAGTCTAGGAAGAAAAATGAAAGTTTGCAACATAATCGACGAGATGACGTTGCGAGATTCTCGGGAAATGAACTACGATAGCAAGCTCCAAAACATGAGCTGGTTCTGCTACAAACATGTGAACACGTTGTCCCGGACAAGCATGCCCTCATGGTAGTCTTACAATAAAACACTACCGAGTTCAGGAGGGGGAACCATCAACGAGGGTATCGAAGTCTTGTGCATTACCATGGATTAACACTTAACTCCTGTTCTCGAACAAATCAGTCAGTGGCTTGGGGTGCTACGGAGCACATATAGAATGGAGGTTGCAAGTCTCCGAACCACAGAATACTTTCGCACATATGCATGACTGATTTGGGATGATTCCAAAGGAAACAACATTGACTTTCTCGAATCCACGGCGGCAACTTGCATCAGATGCACATGAATTAAAGGAAGTCACTACCTTCATCCAAACATATGCTTCATGAGCTAGCATGAACAAATGCCTTCAAAAGTTTCCAACACTAACTTAATGTTCAACAAAATCATGGAGGAGATAAGGATGTTGTCAATGGGCTCAACAACAATTCATCTAGGTTTCCTTTTAAAAGGAATTCCATAGTTAAGTGAACACGGTGATAGCATTGGTCAGACCAAAGATGTAATGGTGTATGCTCGAGGGATCAACCACAAATAAGACAACATTACGAGCATCGTTGGTACTGATTTGATTTGACGATAGCCCACACTCAAATCAAAGGATTGATAAGACAATAGGTCCAGCAACTGATCACAAGGACCAATCGATGAAGATATCATCTTTCTTCAACACACACTACACAAGAATATCCCTTTGGAACGAACTAAGTCAGGCAAGTTTTTATCTTCCAACTCTCCAAGTTGTTGTCTAGCTTAACCAACTAGCTTAGGGATATCTAACACCGATTCTTGGAGAGAAGGTGGTTCACAAGAAACCAACTTGATCACGAGCTCAACATAACAGTCAGGTGACAGCCTGGTGATACTTTCGAGAAGATATTCGGAAAATCACGAACCACCGATATGTTACTAAGCTCGAGAACAATCTCGCTTTTGAGGGCAAGACGATATGATCAAATGAGTGAGGACTTGACAAGATCCTAACTCATCAATCGAAGGGTGCATCGAAATAAGGACTAGGTAGCACGATCAGTCTTAGAAGGATGATTCAAAAACCAACACGCTAAGAATGAAATTATTGTCCCTTAACTACCAAGCAACGAGGTTGCTGGGAGTATTGATTTCACACATCTCAATTCATTTGTCGGTATTCCGGTTGCATCAACACGATGGCCGAGGAATGACTAATGATGGTGAGAAGTATTACTACGTCAAAATTCATGAAAGTTGGTGCAGTTCTCATGACAATTCTGACATAAAGGGGGTAATACTCCAAGGTAGAACAGAACCAAAAGCTGGATTGGCATTTGATCTGCGGAATACAACTACTTTGACCCAATCCTAGATATGGATGAGGTACTGGAGTTTGTTTCTCCTATTCATTCTAAAATAGAATGGCTTGGCGGACCACAAGGGTAATAGGCATCGACGAACGAATGCACGCATACTCTTGACTATCAATTGATAGGCGAGGGTCGGAAACAACTAAGATGGGACAACTCAAAAGAACATATGATTTTCTGAGTTGTGGATGCATGGATTAGCATGTCGAACGAAGTTCAACATATTTCTTCCGGATAACCCATGCAGAAAGGTAGAACTGGCAGAGTCACGATTTATGAATGGAGAACTCATCGAGAGCACTCTTGTTGTCATCTTTTGGTTCAGAAGAACTCCTGCCAAGAATGGTTCATGGTAATTGGAAGAAGGATATACCACGGACCTCGAGGACTATCGCAAAGGTTACTAATATACTAAAGGAACTAGCAACACTATCAACATGATGTAAGTAGGGTGAATATCGGGTTCAAGAACCCAGGAACAGAATACCTATTACTAAGTAGCATCACGGGATGCTTTCGAGAATGATGGCCAGAATCATCACACTGGGAACACAAATCATGGCTAAATTACTAGATGATCCTCTAAGCACTTAGGGTCATAATAATAATTCCAACATATATGTCGAGGTAATAATTACCTCAACACACCGATTAGTGTGGTTAATCTGGCCCAAAGGAACATCGAAGCGGGAGGAAGGAATTTGCAAATGCATCAGACTACTTAGAAACCTGGGATGACTCGGACAGCATAACGGCTGTAAATGCTCAGAAAAGATTTGAGACATTCACAAAAATGGTGGCATAACCACTCAGAAGCACAATATCAAGGTTTCGAGATCAATAATTAACATACAGAGGTAGAAACTGAACTGAGGCTTAATCCAACAATCTTATAAGTCTACGGATTAGTAACACGTGATCCTAATAGAAAGAAGAGATAGCCTAGTTCTTAATCCCCGTAGAAGAGAAGATGATGACTCAGATCAGAAGGCCATGAGGTATAAGGAGTAAAAAGAGCCTTACGTTCCATCCCACAATCAATTCCCTTACATAACTAAAGAATATCTAGACTCAACTTCGACCAGTTTGGCTTGGTAATCCTACAGGCAGTCAAGCTCTGATACCAACGTTGTCAGGACCCCGACTCAATGCCACATCGATCTAGCATGTAACACCTCATATCACTTTGCGGCCTCACGCACGGTATTCCCACGGGTGTCGCCTTACCTTTGCCCGGGACCGTTTGCGCCTTTTGGCACACGTATATGACAGTGTCGCTAGCATCCATATGATAAGGAGCCCGGGCTGACATGGCTAGTCGTAAACCCAAAGTGGCACAGACTTACAGGGACAGGCATCCATGACCCAGCATCGAACGTGTCGGTCATCAGCGAGTGAATCCAGGCTGTAGCACTGGGCTAGCAGGACTCCGGTGAACCGGGCTGTAGCGGGCTAACAGGACTCCGGTATTCATCGCGTGACATTTCCCCGAAGGGACAGACACAGGAACGAAGAAGGACACATGCCGGCCAGCCTAAGTGTTCCGGAGCAGTAGCAAGCTACCATGGCTCGGTGGAAACACTAGGAGACATTTCCCCGTAAGAGAGGCTACTAAAGATAAACAACTAGATGGTCAGATCCCACACATACCAAGCATTTCAATAACATACACACAATATGCTCGATATGTGCAAATACAACATGGCATCACAACATGACTCTACGACTCAAGTAATTTATTCAATAGGCTCCGAGGAGCGAGATATTACAAACATGGGTCTCATGACCCAACAATCAGAGCATACAAATCAAAGCACAAGCGGAAGCTATCATGTCTGAGTACAGACATCTATAAATGAAAAAGGCTGAGAAGCCTGACTATCTATCAGATCCTGCCGAGGGCACAAGATCGTAGCTGAGGTAACAAGCTAAACGTCGAAGTCCACGCGGAAACTACTAGTGAGACCGAAGTCTCTCTGCAAAAACATAAAATAGGCAAACGTGAGTACAAATGTACCCAGCAAGACTTACATCAGAACTAACTACATATGCATCATTATCAACAAAGGGGATGGTGGGGTTTAACTGCAGCAAGCCAGCTTTGACTCGGTGGCTATCCTGAACTACGACTGCAAGTAACTCTTTTGAGGTGGCGCACACGAGTCCACATATTCACCATATCAATACACCACTATGGATCCGCTCCCGTCTCCCTACGAGAACGCCATCCATAGCACTCACGCTTATCTTGCGTATTTTAGAGTATCCACTTTCACTTGTCTATGAACTGATATAAGCAACCCAGAAGTCCTTTTCCGCGGACACGGCTATTCGAATAGATCATGTTAACCCTGCAGGGGTGTACTTCTTCACACATGCTCTCACCACTTACCGCCGTTTACACGACATGTACTCGGCAACCTTCAAGCGGAAGCCCAACGTGGGTGTCGGCCACGGCCTGCCTAAACACTCGAGTCTCTAGTCCAGGTTTATCGCCTATTCGGGTTCCATCCATGAGGAGATCCGGCCGGAGTTTCGCTCACAGCCCCAAACGATGTGAACAGGGTTCCCGAGACACCAAACGGGCGCACGGTACACCGTGCCACGTGCCTACCGCATCACAGCCCACCCCTACGGTCAGCGCTGCGCACGGCCTCCAGCATACTACAAACACCAGAAACTACTTGCAACTCCTGGACAGAGGACAAGGGTGATTAAGAAGCCGAGAGGGTCCATTGGTTTCGGGCCCAATGCGTGGTAGTAGCTGAATCATGGATCACAAACACAGAACTCAGTTCCTGAGGACGGCTGCAATGAGACAACCCACCATGTACTCCTACATGGCCTCTCACCGCTACCTTTACCAAATCGTGTTCACACACTTAGCTCACACACAGTAGGACATGTTCACACGCCTCTGATTCATCCCCGATGAATCAGACCTGACTCAACTCTAAGCAATAGCAGGCATGACAACAAGCATGAATGAGTAGGCACATCAGGGCTCAAACAACTCCTACTCATGCTAGTGGGTTTCATCTATTTACTGTGGCAATGACAGGTCATGCAAAGGATAAAGGGGTTCAGCTACCGCAGCAAGTAACAAAATGTCGTTGTTGTCCTAATGCAGTAAAAGAGAGCAGGAGCGAGAGAGTGGGATTTTATCGAAATGAACAAGGGGGTTTTGCTTGCCTGGCACTTCTGAAGATAACATTGAGTCTTCATCAGTGTCAACGATCACATCATCGGTATCACGTCTATCGAGAGGGGACAAATACCGGCAACACAGAAGGGAACACAATCAATGCAATGCACAATATGATGCATGATCATGACATGGCAAAATGAATGTGTTTTGAGCTAATGCAACTAAAACCAGATTAAATGAAGTTGGTTTGAATCCAAGATTCAAATTCAAACTCCATATGTGGATATTTAAATGCCCTTTATATGATTTGTGCTAAACAGCAGCTATAAGTTGTTCTAGCATGCATGAAAATGGTACAGATGGATTCCTTGAATTTTTCTGATAATTTTTCATATATAATTTATTTCATTTGGAGTTACGGTTAATTTTCTATGATTTTTAGAAGTTATAGGCATTTTCTGGAATTTCAGAATTAAATTAAATCCAGAAAACATTACTGCGTCAGCATGACGTTGGCATGACGTCAGCAAGTCAACAGGGGCCGGCTCGGGTCAAACCTGACCAGTGGGGCCCACTGGTCAGTGACTACGGCTAATCCTAATATAATTTAAACCTAACCTAGTTTAATTAGTCGGCCCGGGCCCGCATGTCAGTGAGTCAGTGGCTTAATTAAACTTAGTTATTGATTTAACCAAAGGTTAGCAGGGGACGGGCCCACACGTCAGTGACCCAGGGGGGTCAAATCCC
The DNA here is from genome assembly GCF_018294505.1 of Triticum aestivum. Taxonomy (NCBI): domain Eukaryota; kingdom Viridiplantae; phylum Streptophyta; class Magnoliopsida; order Poales; family Poaceae; genus Triticum; species Triticum aestivum. The sequence continues at coordinate 195,167,732 of NC_057813.1, forward strand.
TGGTCAACCCGGCTAATCCACCGGCGTCTAACCGCCGGCAACGACCAGACGCGGCGGTGGCTCGCCGGAATGGCTGCTCCGGCGCCCATTCGACGCGCGGAGGGGTTCTACAGGGAGCTCGAGCTCGTGCGCATCCAATGGAGCAAGCCAGAGGAGTTGGGGTTGGCTGTGGCGTCGGCAGCGGCGAGGGGGCGGCGGCCGGAGTTCGGGCGAGGTCGGGGTTGGCGTTAGGGGGCACGGGAGGGGAAGCTAGTGTGTGTGTTAGGTTCCTGGTGAGGTGCGGAGCACGTTGCCGTGCTCGGTAGCTAGCTCCGGTGGCTCTAGCCTTGTCCGCGTCATCGCCGGCGGCGAGGAGCTCACGGCCCCGGTGGAAAGGGCGGCTAGCGTGCGGGAACGAGCGCGGGGAGGAGGGGAAATGGAAGAGGAGCTCACATAGACCCTGTAGAGGTGGACGGCGAGCTTGAGGGAGGCCGGACGGCGACGAATTTGACGACGGCGATCCTCGGTGGCCGAGGAGGGGGAAAAGCGTCGGGGCGGTGCTTCGGGGCTCTTCCGGTCACGTGGCTCGGTGAGGGGGTTGGCGACGAGGTGCAGGAGCTCGGGAGCACGTCGGGGAGGAGAGGGGGTGGCGGTGGCCGCGAGGGAGCTCGTCGGTGGCGGCGGCTCCGTTCGGTCCGGGCGAGAGAGAGGGAGCAGAGGAGAGAGGGGATGCAGCTGGGGGAGGAAGAGGAGCGAGGGGACACGAGGCCTCGTTGTGGCGTCGCTAGGGAGGCCGGGGGGGAAGCAGGAGGTGGCCGGGAAGCAGGAGGTGGCCGGGGCGCGTGGCCGCGCGCGCCGGGCGCGTGCCCGTCCTCCTGGAAGGGAGGAAGACGACAGGGGAGGAAGTGGAGATGGGCTGGGCCGACTGGGCCGCGCTGGAGGAGCTGGGCCAGGTAAGTGGGCTGAGGTGAGCGCCAGGTAGTCCTCTGCTCTGTTTTATTTTTGTTTTTATTTATCTATTTTGTTCTGTGTTGTTTTAGTTTAGTAATATACTAAACCATTTTATAAAATCCTGAAAATAGTTATGTGGCTAGAACTAAAATATACCAAACCACATAAAATGTTCCAGTAATTATTGGACATATATTATTTATATATCAAATATATATCCAATGCAAATAGCTATTTATTTAATTCAAAGGCCCAAAATAATTAACTCTGAGATACCAAAAATATTGTTTTGAGTTTTACCTCTTTGCAATATTTTCAGAGACTAAGAGGAACATTTTCTTGGACTTCTTTGAGGAGATTTTAATGTTGATCATTTTTAGAAGGTTTCTGAGGCTTTGAAAATTCCTCAATTCAAATTTCATTTGAATTAAAACATGATGCTCACATGAGGTCTAGCCTAGTGCATAACAGGACCAGGGATGTGACAATATGGCACGAAATGATTTCCTCCCCTCAGAGCTTAAAGTGAAGACGGTGTAGTTTTCCTTAGTTTTAGTTTTGGTGGATTGAATCGAAGGAGATACAATACTATCAAGAGGGGGTCTGTATCGGAAAGGATGGGTGGAATCAATATGTACACATCTCTTTTGCACCCTAGCTCTTTTTTGCATCCTTGGAGGATCCTTCGTTATCGTGGAAGTGGCATTGGAGAGAAGCCAGTGGTAGTATCATGGAGGGTAGCGACAATACCACCCAGAGCAACAGGCGGTAGTACCGTTGTAGCAGCGGTAGTACCGCCCAGTGCAACAGGCGGTAGTTCCGCTCTAGTTCCACACTAGTCCCGCTTCGACTCTAGACGTGTTGTTCTCGTGTCGGGTTCATCGGCAGTGGCAATGGCAGTAGGAGCGGTAGTACCACACCTACCACCGCTACTAGTGTCGCTCGGGATCTCTCCCCTCTGTTCCTACTCCCTGTGCAGCTACTGAGCATGGTCACAATGGTAGTATCGCTGGGCCAAGCGGCAGTACCACTACAGCAAGCAGTAGTACCGCTCCCATGAGCAGTAGTACCGCGCGTTGCGGGTTGTGAGTGGGGATAACGGTTGGATTGTTCCCCCACTATAAAGGGGTTCTTCTTCCCCAAGAATACCTACCTCTTCTTCCCCAAACTCCATTGTTGCTCCAAAGCTCATTTTCGCTCGATCTCTCTCCCTAGCCAATCAAACTTGTTGATTCTCTAAGGATTTGTTGAGAAGGCCCCGATCTACACTTCCACAAAGAGAAATTTGATTCCCCCCGCTAATCCCTTGCGGGTCTTGTTACTCTTGGGTTTTTGAGCACCGTAGACGGTTGAGGTCACCTCAGAGAAACATTCCATTGTGGTGAAGCTCTGTGGTTTGTTGGGAGCCTCCAATTTGGTTGTGGAGAGAGCCCCAACCTTGTTTGTAAAGGTCCGGTTGCCTCCTTCAAGGGCACCACTAGTGGAATCATGACATCTCGCATTGTGTGAGGGCGTGAGGATAATACGGTGGCCCTAGTGGCTTCTTGGGGAGCATTGTGCCTCCACACCACTCCAATGGAGACATACTTCACCTTAAAGGGAAGGAACTTCGGTAACACATCCTCGTCTCCACCGCCTCCACTTGTGGTTATCTGTTACCTTTACTTTGTGCATGCTATTGTTGTGTTGTATCATTTGCTTATACTTGTTATTGTTGTTGTTGTTAGCGTCATATAGGTTGCTCACCTAGTTGCACATCTAGACAATCTTTTGTTGCTAAGCCTAATTTGTTAAGAAAAGCTAAAAAATTGGTAGTTGCCTATTCACCCCCTCTAGTCAACCATATCGATCCTTTCAAGCACATTGTTATATGATATGTCTTCAATGTATCTATAATTTTTTATTGTTCCATGCTATTATAGTATCAATCTTGGATGTTTCATATACATTTACAAGCAACTATATATATTTTTTGGGACTAACCTACTAACTTAGTGCCCAGTGTTAGTTATTGTTTTTTGCTTGTTTTTGACTTTGCACAATATCAATACCAAATGAAGTCAAATGCCACAAAACTTTTTTCAGATTTTTTCTGGCAACAAGAGACCCTGGAAGCTTCGAGAGGGGGCGAGAAGATGGAGCAGTAGCCCACAAGGCACCATGGCATGCCTTGGTATCATGTGGGGGCCACGTGGCTCCGTTTGACCTAACTCCGCCTCTATAAATTCTCTAAAATCAGAAAACCAACAGAGGAGTCCATGAAATACTTTTTCCGCCGATGCAAGCCTCTGTTCTCGAGAGATCCCATCTGAAGACCTTTTCTGGCACTCCGCCGGAGAGGGATTCAAGCATGGAGGGTCTCTACATCAACCTTGTTGCCCTTCTGATGATGTGTGAGTAGTTTACCATAGACCTACGGGTCCATAGTTAGTAGCTAGATGACTTCTCACTCGATGTTCTTCAATACAATGTTCTCCTTGATGTTCTTGGAATTCTATCCGATGTAATTCTTTTCTGTGGTGTGTTTGCTGGGATCTGATGAATTTTGAGTTTATGATCAGATCTATCCATGAATATTATTTGAATTTTCTCTGAACATTTTTATGCATCATTGTTATAGCTCCGTCTTTCTTCTCCGATCTATTGATTTGGTTTGGCCAAGTAGATTGATTTATCTTGCAATGAGAAGATGTGCTTTGTAATGGGTTCGATCCTGCGGTGCTCAATCCCAGTGACAAAAGGGGACATGACACATATGTATCGTTGCTATTAAGGGTAAAAAAGATGGGGTTTATTCATACGTGAGTTTATCTTCTCTATACCATGTCATCTTGCATAAGGTGTTACTCTGTTTTTTATGAACTTAATACTCACTACAAAAAATACACTTCCGTGATGATACGTGTTTGTCACAGTAGGTCGCGTTTTTTGTCATGCATGTACATCCATGACGATTTTATGACAGAATCAAGATAGTCATACATGTGTTGTCGTAGAAGTGTTCCATGACATTACCAAAATTATCATCACGGAAGTGTCCACTTCCGTGATGATAAATCGCGCGTCACAGAATTGCTTTCGTCAAGGGTGACTGACACATGGCATCCACCGTAACGGAATGCCGTTAAGCTATCGGGTCAGGTTTTGGATCCGATAACCCGTTAACAGCCCCGACCAATGGGGATTTTCCACGTGTAAAATCATCATTGGCTGGAGGAAACACGTGTCGGCTCATCGTTGGGACAGATGTCATCCACTCATTGGATAGAAGGCGCCCATGATTCGTCGACACGTGGCACGGCCCATCAAGTATAAATGGGCCGGCAACTAAAGGCCCACAAGATTTTGCAGACCATAATGGGCCGGCCCAGCTAAAGGCCCACGAGATTTTGCGGACCATAATGGCCTGGCCCAGCTAAAGGCCCACAAGATTTCGCGGGCCATAATGGGTCGGCCCAGGTAAAGGCCCACAAGATTTTTGTGTGCCATAATGGGCCGGCCCAGGTAAAGGCCCACAAAATTCTTGTGGATCATAATGGGCCGGCCCAGCTAAAGGCCCACGAGATTTCGCCGACACTAATGGGCCGGCCCAGCTGTAGGCCCACAAGATTTTGAGGACCCTAGTAGGCTGGCCCATTAACTGGTCGCCATGTTTTGGGCCAAATGCCGACCCATATTTGATCCGGTCCATTAATGGCCTGCCACGTTCCGGTCCTGATAATGGCCCATATGAGATCCGGCCCGTTAAAAGCCTCCCACGTTCTGGGCCAAATCACGGCCCAGATCAGGTCTGGCCCTTTAAGAGGCTTTGGCCTCAATTATGGCCCATATCAGATTCGGCCCGTTAACTGGACGCTATGCTTTTGGGCCCACTTGCAAAAGTCCCATTTAGTAACTCGGCCTGATATTAGTTTCGGCCTGTTAAGGGCACGTTTAACATTTCGGCCCTATATTAATTTTGTCCTGTTAAAAGCCTGTCATATAGTTGGGCCTAACTAAGGCCCGGTTTGCATCCGGCCTGCTCGTAGCCGATATCTGATTGGGCCAAACAAGGACTGAGACAATTTTGGCCTGTTAAAAGCCCGTGATTTGATTCGCACAATCATGGGCTGGGGACCATTTCGGGCTGCTGCCGGCCCGTGAGCTGTTCGGCACGTTTCAGCCCCAACCTACTTCTCAGCCTCCTAAAAGCCCATTGAGTTTTCTTGCGAAAAGAGGGTCGGGGGTTACTCGGCCTATTAAAGGCCCGAATCTACTAGTGGGCCAGTTTGACGGGGCCCATGATGTGGATCATACATCGTAATTGCATGACGGCCCGATTATGTACCATAATTTTACGGTTTGGCTGCTTTACTGCGAAGACAAGATATATATACAGTAAAATAACTGCAGCATCGTGAATAAGAAAAAACCTAGACTATACAATAAACAAATTACGACATATTACATCCACTGGGCATCAAAGTTTGCCACTATGATAATAAAGCACAAGCAGACAGCAGATTACATACACTGGGCATCAAAGATCGCCACCAGTGCAAATAAACACGCCGACAAAATAATATACAAAACCGACAGCACTTCAATAGAGTTCAAGAAAGGTTAGCCCTGCTGGCGACCTGCAGCGCAAGCACCTGAGCAAGATGATGAGACTGCGCTTATTCAACACTTATATCTTCCTCACTCTGAAAGATAAACAAGCAGACATATGACAGTTTTTGCACATAAAAGTATCAGTGCTGACGATTCATCACATTTCTTACCGACGAATAAAGTGACACAGTTTAAAAATGCATTAACACAATATGGTATTGTTCAGGTCAAAACATGGCAGGAAATGACATTGTGAAGGAGTTGGCAGCTTCACGACACCACTGGATTACAGATCAAGAACTCATAAGTATATCAATGGTTAGTGTGCTGTCAATTTATCCCATTTCAGATTGGCAAATAAAGAGATGATTTAAATAATAGTAGAATGATATGACATTGTTCATAGTTAAGACATTGCAGAATATGACATTGTGCTGTAGTGGGTAGGTTCACCACACCACTGGATTACGGATGAAGAACAGAAGCATACATGCAGTGCAAAAGAAGATCACTTGCTCTGTATAGTTTAATTTACTTGGTATGAAGAAGGAACTTGGTTGTACAACTGAAAACTTAAATTGAGAAGGACAAACTTTTGTTTATGAACTACATAATAAACTTTAAACATGCAATTTGATGCAAACACCAAAAATAAACAACTGTTGCATTCATGCCTAACCAACTATACACAACAAAGTTTGAAGGCTTGAGAAGGACAAACTTACATTACTGGTGAAGACAGGCTCTATAAAGCCCTTGTCCGTGCTGATGGGGGCGGCAATTCAAGAATTTTACCACAGAATCTTCTTCATAAGCATTGCCTTTATTCTACATTTTGTTAAGAGTATATATAGATGTGATAATATACGAAAAAATGGAGAATATTTAAGATAAGGTGAAGAGTGATGCTACATAACCAAGTAGCTATAAATGTATGTGCAGCAATACACGCAAAAGGCACAGCCAAGAGCAATGCATAGCTAAACTTATTCAGTACCAACCTTATGGTAAGAGTAAATATAGATCTGATGTGTAGAAAATGGAGGGCAAAGGAAAATAAGTTGCAGAGTGATGGTACATGAACAACTACCTGTCAATATAAGTACACTGATAAACGACAGCATGTACTTACAAGAACAATGTAGAGCTAAAAAAATTCATTGGCATTGGATATATTCTACACTAATGTAACCATTCATACAGATCAGATAATTTGGAGCAAACAATTGATAAGCAAGCTATCATGCATACTGCTGTCACATAATGAACCAGGTATGTATGCAAGTACAGTGATACAGGACAACAGGTACTAACAAGAGCAAAGCAGCGGGCAGCATTTTTGCGATATCCTGTCATTCTTTTCAAACCGGAATTCTTGTTCGAGCAGATTTCCTGCAAAAAAGATCTGTAAAGCACATGCGGAAAAGTAGAAGTTCAAATTGTCATGTGATTTCAAAGACAGTACCTCATCCTGGGAACGAGACCAGTGCATAACAAGGTTTTTCCATTCAATGTCTTCTAAATTTAGCGCAGGAGACTTCACCGGAAATTTGTTTATAGACTTGCCATCAAAGTGTGATTTCCTCAGGTAACACCGATACTGCTGCAATGCTTCCTTGAAAAGCACAAGCAAGCTTTGCTCGTCATGACTATCCAGATTGACCCTCGCCTAGTTACAACAATGTAATGTAAATCATTGATGTGTTTGATCAGCAGAAAAGAGGAAAATAATAACCATGAATAATAGCACTTACACGTAAGTTGGACAGGAAGATGTGAAAATGGTGTTTGTCTTCACTATAATCTTCCCATGATGGGAATATATGCACGTAGTCCCTAACAACATTGAAAGCATTGTCTTTTAAACTGGGAATAAATGGAATGGGGTTCCAATCTACAGGAATTGGCCGTCTCTGCAGTTGGGATAGGTCTTCGGCCGGTGGACTTGTTGTACTTTTTGCTGGAGTGGGATTTTTTTGTGGTACTGCTGGTGATATGGCAAATGAAATAGGTATACCTTTTGCTGGAGTGCAGGTCCTGTGTGGTGGGGCTAGTGGTGTGGCCAGTGAAGTATGGGTACAGTCTGCTGGAGTCGGTCCTACGTTTTGTGTCACTGGTTGTACAGCCAATATAAGTGGGGCGCTGTTTGATTTCTCCGGCACCACCACATTTTTCAAGGACTTTGCTGGTGCTCCTTCGGGTTCGGCAATCACCCTCTTCCTTTTTGATGTCTGATGCACAAGAACAACATTTGAGTGGAAAAACATGGTATGATGACAGATGGAATATGTATTGGTAATGGATGGGCATGGCATCTCGAGTTATATGATGAGTAAACTAAGAAGATGGCAGTGCAACAAAGTAGAAGAAATGCAAGACAACATATGCAAGATACATGCAATCAATAAAACCTTGGCAAATTAGAACAGGCACCTTGATGGATGAACAGGACAGGCCATCTGCCTTTGACTCCTCGAGGTTAGAATAGTCATTAGGATGATATTCTGGACAAGAATCAACAGGTGGGGAGTGTATGAGTTTCATTGCTTCCAGAATGGCACTCAATGCCTTGGTGCCAATTTTGTAAGTCATTGCAGTGTTCCACAATATTCTTCTGATGCGCGGATTCTGATATTCACTGTAATTGCGTATAATATCTGAGAACCATGAAAACACAAATAGTTGTGAGATTATCTTTGTAATGCAGATGATATTCTAATATAGGGGCGCCCCTGTAAACACTTGTGTGCTATCACTGGATTCTGATGAGAGAGCTCATGTGTGCTGTAATATGGTGCGTGCATTTATATAATCTGGCACAAGTACACAAAAAAATAGGCTCCAGAAGTAAGGATAGCTGGCAGATGACAGGTTCATAATATACTGTATAGAGAGTTTATTGCCAAACCATGATAACAAGAGCACACAGCAACTAGGCAGATCATAGTGTACATAACAGGGGTACACCATAACCACGATATATAAATCAGGAAAGTGGAACTGGATTGAAAATACGATGTTGTTTTGCCACTAGTAATTGAAAGCCTATCGATCACGTACAGGCCAGCTCTATCAGCTGTTGACTGCAGATGTCCCTGCGCCCCTTCCTGACAAGGAACATACTGTACGTACTAAATACAGAATAAACAAAGAGGAACATGTTAAAGAACACAAGAGGAAGCATATTCTTGAGGTTCCTCTTCATTGCATACAATGTTGGTTGCCCACTCATGATGAATCACATCGCCCAAAGAAATGCAATTCCATGTTGTCTCTCTATATGTGGCAATTTTGAACAAGAGTCATTAGGATCATATTCCGAACAAGAGTCAACATGTGGGGAGCGTATGAGTTTCATTGCATCTAGAATGGCACTCAATGCCTTGGTGCCAATTTTGTAAGTCATTGCAGTGTTTAGCTTCAAGAGTGGACTGCTGCTAGTGCGACACAAAGCAGCTACACATATCATAGTGTAGATATAACGGGAAAACCTTAAGCATCAGAGTAAAATCAGCAAAGTGGAACTTGCTGGAATATATGTGCTAGTTTGCCGGTACGGCTAGAAAGGCTTCGAATACCAGCTCTCTTCAAGTGAAGGTGCAGCACTGTTAATATCAGTGTAACTCTTAAAGGCGACACAGCTCCCCGCATTTCCTTGCTATTCTTATAGGATTCAAGTGGGCAGGCCACTACAAATCCTATTCCTATGTTTACAAGATCCTACGAATCAAAGAGGCTCAAAGTGTCCATCACAACCGACCGTATAGACCTCTACACTACAAATGTCCCTGCTCACCTTTAGTACAAGGAACATACTATACTACTATCATACTCCCTCCGTTCCAAAATATAAGTCTTGGTAGAGATTTCCACTATGGATCACATACAGATGTATCCAGATACATTTTAGAGTGTAGATTCACTCATTTTGCTCCATATGTAGTCCATGGTGGAATCTATACAAAGACTTGTATTTAGGAACGGAGAGAGTACATATTAAAGAAGAACGGAAGAGGAACATGGTAAAGAAGAGCAAGCAGATTTTGGATAATAAAATGTTGGTTGCGCAGTGCCCACACATGATGAACCAGAGCGCATTAAGAATGCAACTCCCAGCTGTCTCTCGACCATTTCAGGCGGTTGGATGAAGATCCTACGTCTCCTAACCCATCTTCTTCCTTGTCTCTGATTCTTCCCATACAGAACACCGCACGGGCCGCCGGTCGGACCACCGGCCCCCACCGCCTGTGTTCCTCCGCCACCCCCACCCCCCACCCCCGCCCCAACCCCCACCCACGTCGAGTTTTCTTTGTTCGGTGAGGCCCCACAACCACCCGAGCCCCTTCGTTTGTACCGGCGAACTCCGGCGAGCTCTGAAAAATTTAGTCTACTATGATTTAACTAGTGTGGAATATAAAAGGGGAAAACCATAAGCATTGGGAGTATAGTGTTGAGCATGCCATGGCGGATCTGAAGGTGCAAAGCGGACAAAGGCAACTTCGCAACCAAGACAAGAAATCAGAGTAAAGCAGTGGCGATCTATTTTCTTGCTGTGATAAATAAGTTGAGCAGATACGAAAGAGTACCGCCTCTGGTGCGGTGTCGTGTACGCATCTACTGAGAATTTGATGGTGCTGCGGTAGCGATGGATGTCGGCGGCGTGGAACCAGATCTAGGAGGGTAGACGGTGGCGGCGGGGCGCGGTGGAAAAGATGGTCGTAGGAGCGGCGCTGGCAAGGTGGACGATGGCGGGGATGAAGCGAGAGGACGGGATGCAAGGATCCCGGTCCGATGTCGTGGATGAGAGAGGTTGATCTCTTGTAATGGACGGCGGCGTCGATGTATCGGCTCCCGCATGGTGGAGGAGGACGGCGGTGGACGGCGGCGGACGGAGGAGGGTGGGGTGGAGAGGGTGTTTTGGCGCCCACAGAGTACGAATGGGGAAAAGGGAGGTAGAGAGGAGGGGGAACCATGTATTCATGGTGCGCTTGTCTCAAATGCGAGGAAATTTACAAACTTAGCCCCCGTTTCAAATTTCTACTACATCACAGCAACATTAGTCGGTTGGGGATAGGACGGTAATCTCGCATACACCGAATATTTGCCGACGAGAGTTTGTTTTTGGCGCCCACCGTGTATATGAATATGAATCGGGGAGGGAGTCGATTTCGGCCGAGGACACACTGTGTTTTGGCGCCCACCGTGTATGAATCCGGGTGAGAGGTGGTTACGCCACATTTGGGTGAAATTACAAACCTACCCCTATCGAAACCTATAGAAATCCAGCAGATAGGCTTTGCGTGGCAGGGATAGGCAGTAGTAATTTCCATCTCGCAGATTTTGGTTTCGGGCGGTTACTGCAAATTTCCCCACTTCGTTCAAATTTTGCAGAGTGCACATTTACGCTCGTGCCAACTCAATTCGAATCCCGTTTGTATTCTATTTTTTCGGGCGGGATCCATTTTCAATTGGAATTACATTCTATATACATCATTTTTTATATATACTTCCAAAAGCACAACACCATTTATACATAAATATGGTTTACAAATGGCATGATCTCATATTCATAAGGTTGTATCCATCAATTTGGATTTTCAAATATTTGAAACCACTTTATGTTTAAATCCAATGTATGCATTCCTCGCTAACTGTCTCCAATTAATGTGTGTTTCATGCGGGTTTTTTTTACTTCTCAAACATGTATAATGTGTTTCACACACGCAACATATAGTGTAATCCCGTTTAGACATTAATTGCATATAAACCATGCATTGTTTGTAATTAAAGAATCTATGGATCACCAATATTGATAAACTATATAACATTACACGTGTGCCCAAATTCAAATGAATATGCATGTTTGATACACCAATTTGCGTTATGATATTATGATGTCGTGATCTCCAGTTTAAATATTTGAATCCCCTTTAATCCAGATATTCGTCTCATATAGCTATCACTCATGCTTATATAGGACTATCTCTCTGGACCTATACGCGTTCATCGTCTCTTAGGTATCTCTCGTGCTACCTGTATGTCAACAATGATCTTTTATCTTCGTAACACACTGACGGTACTCTCTCCCTTGACCTTCATCACTCTATCTCTCTCTAAGTATATCTCGCTCCCTGCTATGTGTCTCTAACTATGATTCTCCATGTGGAATCTCTTTCTCTCACACAAACACAAAACTTTGTCTCCCGGGGTCTCATTTCTCTCTACTATTCCCATGTGTGCCACTCACACACCCCTCATACAGAGATGTCTTTCGCTCCTTAGATATGAGAACCTACAACTCTTCCTCTTAAATATCTCTTTCTCACACACAAACACAAACTCTGTCTCCCAGGGTCTCATATTTCTCCATTGTTCTCTTGTATGCCGCTCACACACTCTCTCTCCCTAGATATATCTTGCGTTCCCTCATATGTCTCTCTAGCTATCACTCTCGTTGTGAAATATCTTTCTCTCTCGCAGACACAAAACTCCGTCTCTTGGGATCTCATTTCTCTCTGATATTTGTTTGTATGTGACTCACATGCACCCTCTCTCTATCTCTCTCACACCCACACACATAACTCAGCCTTCTAATCCACTCGACTCCTATCTCTAACGCACACTAGCTAGCATCTTTATCTTTCTATTTATCTGTTTCTCCATCAACCTTCTTTCTCGCCCTCGCTCTTGATTCCTATCATGCACACTACATATATTTCTCTCTACATGCAGTCAAGTGCCCTCTCACACACATATATAACTTCACCCTCTGAACCACCCGGTGGTCATCTCCAACACCCAAACTAGCGGATGTCCCTCTAGCTAGCATCTCCATCTCTATATCTATCTGTAGTTTCTCCGTCAACATTTCTTTCTCGCACGGAGTCATGCTTCCTATCACCCACACTATATATGTCTCTCCATACATATGCATTTATAGGTTGATCTCTTTTGCACAATCATTGTGCCTCACTCTCTCTGCTCGCCATAGATGCATGCTCCAGCCCACGCCACTATCTCTTAAAGACAAAAACACATGCTCAATTGTCGGGCCTTCTTCCCTGCATTCTCACATGCATGCATATTGTCATACCGATCCGTCTCTCCCATGTCATTGATCTTATGACTTATGTCTTCGTTCTTTTATCTCGATCATGCATGCGCACACACACACACATCCCACATATACATGTATACCTCTCACACATGCACGTTCAAGGTCTCTATGTCTCCATACTATACCTGGCCATACCTCGTGCCGGGCCGGGCTTCAGGCCGGGCCTAGCCAAGCCCGACGCAAAAAACCCAGGCCCGGGCCCGTCCCGGCCTGACCAACGGGCCTGTTCTTTGGGCCCGACCCCGGCCCAAACACCTAAAAGCCCGTCGGGCTTCGGGCCGGCCCGGCCCGACCTTCAGGAAAGCGCAAAAACGATGGGACCAGGCCCAGCCCGGCCCGGCCTTCGGGCTCAAAATCTAGGCCCGAGCCCGGCCCGGGGGCAGCGTCGGGCCGGGCCGGGTCGGGCTTTTCCGGGTCGGGCCGGCCGGGTCGGGCTTCCCATGGCCAGGTATACTCCATACATAGTTAATTACCCTCAATCCTAACGCCACATCGAATCGGACCATCCCTTTTTTTAATTCCTGCCTACATGCACCATCGATATATAGTAGTATTCCTTGGTGTCTCTCGAACAAACACGTTCTCTCGATGTCGACTCCTCTCACGCGCACACACCTTCTCTTCCCTCTCTACGGGCATTTTCTCTCTCGCACCCCATCGTGTTGGCCTCTGCCATACACATCACCTATGATGAAGCAATGCACACATAAATTACATCCGCCACAGAGGACCCCGCGACACACCCACACGCGCGCGCGCACCCCCCCCCCCCCCCCGCCCCACACACACTAAGACTCCATCTCTCTCTCTCACACACACACAAACACACACACACACACACACACACACACACGCACGCACACCCCCCCCACACACACACACGCACACTAAGACTCCATCTCTCTCTCTCACACACACACACACACACAAACTAAGACTCCATCTCTCTCTCTCCCTCACACACACACACACACAGTAAGACTCCATCTCACACACACATGCTCCAGGCGAAGCATTTTTTTCCTACCACCCTTCATCCAACCTTACCCGTATGATAAACAATCACCTTTATTTACTTGCATAACATGGACAAATTCCACTTAATTTAGTAGTCAGCAAACTTATCATCTGTACCCTTATAAAAAATTGAGTTGGCGATAATGGTGTGCCTGCCATCTTGTAATACACACCATATGATATATATCTGACGGATAGAAAGCAAACTATGATAATTTTACCAAAGATACCCGCACCTCTCTCCACATCATTATCTCCCACAACCTCCTTGCTCAGCAATTAAAAAAGGAATAAGTCTCTGGAACAATCTAGCATGCATGGTGGCCGCTGTCGCCTGCCGGTGCCGTCCATCCCCATGCCTCCGCCCATTCCGACCACCAGTCACCACCACGCTCCACTCCTCCTCGCCTTATCTCTCATCTTTCATTTTTTCGATGACATTCTCGAGATACCAGTTTTCCGATAAAATTCTCGAGATATCATTAGTTTTTACACATGGGATTACTCCTGCATGGGTCAATCACAATAGGTGTTTTGTAAAAAAATGCATATTGATGTTCCGTGAAATGCACGAGAATCTTGCTTGTAATTATATAACGCAAATCATGAGCAGGAAGTGACATTTTTTTGACACAACCACGTTAACATGGCCACGTAAATCACTAGCTAAAGTAAATACCATTATACTTATATCCCGATGCAAAAGGTTGAGTACATGTCCGAACACTAGAGTCGCACACACGCACTCTGTCTCTTAGAATCTCTCTCACACACACACCAGTTACGTGACGCCCACTTAAGCAAACACGTATGTTACAATTTGTGCACCCGCGGGTACATGTGATGCTGCGCATTTATTTAAGCCGGAAGGCGAACCCAAATAGTAGCTGCATTCATTCCCCTCCCGCCGCCTCTTCTCTGGTCGCCGTCGCCCGGTAGCCATGGCTCGGCCGAAGGTAACAACATACGCCATACTCCTGCCGGAGCGGCGCTTTAATATGGAAATTTTAGTGGTCATGCATGCATCTTTTTGTGCTAGCACTCCTATATAAGGGTTGAGCGGTCGCTTCCCGCGGACGTGCGCGGGCGGTGGAAGAGGAAGGAGAAGGGAAGCGGGCTGTGGAGTAACGTTTTTTACCACAATTTCTTAGGAAACTGAGTGCAATAATTGAGTAGTTTTGCAAACTACCAGTACTACACCTGAAACGGTTCAAAACCTATACTCCCTTGCCAGCGCGCGCTTCCCGCGTGAAACGGTCAGCGTCGCCCTGGAGCGTCAGTGCCGCATTAATGCCCGGCCAGAGCGGAGGCGACCTCTCACTGGCGCCGGCTTTGAAGTGGCGCGACGGCCGAGAGAGCGCCGCTTCCCGGTGCACGCGACTGCTCCGCGTCGAGACTGGCCATAGGCCCTGTTTGGATCCATGGGTTAGAGTTAGTTTGAGCTAGTTGGGGCTCAAATAGCCCTAAAGTATCCAAGCATGAGGGTTTAAATTGGAGCAAGTTGCACCGAACCCACCAAAAAAACTATCCCACCCAAGAGGTGCTAACTGGAGATAGTTCTCATTGGGACCACTGAAAAATCACTTTTCTCTCTCCATCAAGTGCATTTATTGTCAATCTAACCCTGTCACCCAAACACCTCTTTGGCTACAGTTAGTTCAGGGTTAGTCATGAGTTAGTCTAACCTCTAGCTAAGTTAGAGTATCAAACAGGAGCAGTATAGGACATGCAAGTTGCTCAAAGCATACAGGCAAATTCGTACGTGAAAGGATTTTTTTCTTTTTGAAAACGGAACGTGAAAGGAATTTTTTTAGAATGCTCTTGGCATGTCGCTAACATGTGATGAGTTAACCGACCTCAATAGACGGCAAAAACGCCAGCCCGCCGCACTTTGATAGAGACGAGGAGGGAGAAGCGATACAGGCTGCTGGATTACTAGAGATAGGTGTCGCACGGAAGCCAAGAAATATGGTGATAGCGTGGGTTAGCCATGTACTAGTATGATGTAACTACACTGGGCTGCCGTGTTTCGTACTCTTCCAGTCCACTGTGGAGATGATTGGTTAATTTTATATCGCTGAATAATATTAAATATTATGAGTGCAGACGCTCCACCACGAGGTTCCTTGCTCCTTCTCGGTCGTCCGGAATCTATGTTCTTCCACTCTATTTTTTTACGTGAGCTTTGTTCATCCTTTTGCCAACACGCGAGACATCTAGCATCAAGGTGCACGTGTTATGCAAGGATCGTTCCATCTATATGAAGAACACGTGGGACTGGAACTACGAGACGGACATGTACCCAGGAGTGGACGTACGAACCTGAGTAATGTAGCGCAGTAAGTGAAGTAGAAAGGCACAAATGGTATGAACATGCGTGGCATATAGGGTGTGTTTGGTTGCGTTCTCGTCTCAGCATAGTTGTTCCCTCTTCATGCATGCTCAACTCAACACCCCTCTTCATGCATGCTCTCTTCATGCATGCTTCTAGTGTATTTGTGCTAAACTAGTGTGGACTCATGCACCCTCCATACACTCTACCAAACACCCAAAAGTAGGTCGAGAAGGGAACTCTTGGGCGGCATTTGTCTCTTACTACGTACTACCACTAAATGTTGTACGTGCAATGCACGGTGATGTTATGGAGTACGTGCCTAAGTACTCTACTACTACTATATTAGTTGGAGGCACATATTAACTTTTATATTTGTTTACGTGTATGCCCCGAGACCTTCCAACTAGACGTGTCTTTCTCTCCAGGTCGCACTTTGTATCGTTCATACCACTAAGTACTACTACGTGTGGTCTCCGACCCAGAAGTGGAAGAAGTGGAGACGCTCTACCACGCTGTTTTTTTACGCTGGGCTCTACCACGCTGTTCATGTCCCACTCCTTTCGCTGACGTGTGGGACATCCAGCACGTGCCGTGTTTGGCACCCTTCGTCGTAAGAGTTGAAACGCTAGCATTCATCAGAAATAAAAAATAATTATAAATCAGCAGTGATACTATTTTTTTGCGAACCAATCAGCAGTGATACTATACCATGCGGTTTCCTTGCTCCTCGATATCGGAAAGAATACTTCCGTTCGCCAACATGTGGGACGTCGACCATCCTGGTCCACTTGCCATGCACGCAGAACTCCAAGGGAGAGTCACCCAGGTCGTCGCGCCGCAGTAACAATGACTAATGAGCCGTCAAATCACAGGCCCACTTCCCACTTTGAAGTTGCTCGGACGAAGGAACCATCATGACTTCGTTGAATTCCGCTTCTTGAAGAAAACTACTGTACCAGCAGTACTGCTAGCTACAGTAGTTACTCCAACAGAGGCCTCCTTTCGTTCATAGGATAGGAATTTTATAGGAATATGAAAATCATAGGAAGTGAGATGACATGCATCTCAATTCCTATAGAGAAAGAGATGCCATTTGATGCATAGGATAGGAATTTTTCCATTTAGTCTAGGCTAATGTACTGGTAATTTGCTCTAAAAACTACAGTAGTAACTAGTAGTACTGGTACATGCTCGTACTCAGACACAGACACACACACTAACTACTAGTACTACTACTTCTCACATGCTGGCCAGACGCCGTCGTTCTCCTTCCCGGCTTTGTCGGCGACACCCCACCGTGCTTGGATCTCCGCCGACCTCTCCGCAGCAGCGCGTGCGTCCTTTTCTTTCTTGCGGCGGCGGGCCTCTCTTTTCTTGAGTGCTTTCTGACTTTTCCGCTCCCTCTGTGCGGCTTTGGCCGCCTCTTGCTCTACCGCCCATTCGGCCTTGGCATCTTCAAATTCCTCCCACATAGTTGTGAGGTCGCGAGCGGCGATGAACTCGGCACGGCGGGATGCCATCGCTTCCCTACCATTTTGTGTGCGGTCGTGGGCGGCGAGGAACTCGGCGCGGCGGGATGCCATCGCTGCCTTACCGGTTAGTGTGCGGCGCGGTGGCATGAACGACGCTTGGTGAGAGCTCTGGGGTGGAGTGGCCGGACAACCGTATAGTGCATTGGTTTGTCAAGAGCTCAAGGACAGAAGACGAAGCAAATTTGGATTCCCCTTCAATCCTGGTCATTTATTACCGAGTAAAATGCATTGGCGGTCATCGAACTTGTCTTGATAGCTCACTTTGATCATTGTATACGAGATATGGTGATTATACGGTCACTGGCTCAGCGTATAGCTCCGTATTTGTCTGGTTGACCAGTCAAACAGTCCGCATGCGCCTCATCAGCTCGTGTTCTTTATCTATCTACGCGGGCCTACCTGTCAATGGAGAAAGAAATACTGTAAAAACCAAAATTATGCGTATGTGGGGAATCAAACCACGGACTCGTCGCTGCAACGCACCCTCGTCAGCCAAATGAAAATGAAATACTTCGCGTCAGACACTCACGCTCACGCTGTCAAAGCATGCTAATGCATGCACGTCGCCCTCTAAATCAAAGTCCTGCTCATGGCGCAACGCAAACGGCGAGCCCATCACCTGCGCGCCCCGGCGGTGCCTGACATTACTGTTTAGACGTTTGATGGAGGCCTACGCGAACGCCGAGCATGTATTCACCTGGCTCAACACCAACGGTCATACTCGGACCGCCTTGCTCATGTATATCGTCCATCACAACGACAATCTATAAAACAGCCTAGCTAGAGAGGGTACTATGGTAGTATGGTACGGAGTATGTACTATCGTGAGCGACCGATCTTAGTGCCACTGCACACCGAAACCCCTTCCATCGCTAGCGCGCGCTTCCCGCCTGAAACGGTCACCGTCTCTCCAGAATGTCAATGCCGCATTCACCGGACTTAACTGCAGGTGCAATTGGTGTGTCACTGACATGCGGGCCAGATGCCCGTTGGGCCCACATGTCAGTAACCCAACGCATCTGCAGTTAAGTCACTGAAGCAGCGTCCGCATTCACGCCCGACGAACCTACTCCGGCGCCAGTTGTCCATCCGTCTGCCGCGGCTCATTGCCATTCACCCGCTATATTAACTTGAGCTCCAGCTCCCAGCCATAGCCAAAGACCAACACTTATTCTCCTCCGGTCCCTTCCTTCTATCGGCACCACTCCAACCATGGCCTCCTGGTGCTCCGAAGCTCTCTTGGACGTACTATCGTAGGAGCAGATTAGGGACATCGGTGGCTCCCTCCAGGCGTGCTCCAAAGCTCTCTTCGACGTACTGTCGCAGGAGCAAACGAAGGAGATCGCCGGCACCCCTCGGCCGCCCTCCGCCGCCACGACCACGAAGCTAGGCATGCGTGCGCGGGCGCAGCCGGTAGCGAGGAAGAGTAGTACACGGTAGGTCGCCGCCGCTCTGGTCCCGAGAAGGCCACCGCTACTCCACTCAGTCGATGCCAAGCTTGGTGGGGTAAACATCGGCGGCCGATTAGCCGCTTGACAGTGACGTGAAGGTAGAAATTTTAGAACCTTGTGCTTCGGAGGAGGAGGTTATCAAGGCAGGATGAGGAGGAGGCAAAGGCAATGGCCGGCTTTCTCGGGTTCATGGCCGGACATGGTGGTCGGGCGCCGGCGATCGTTTAGATTAGGTTTACAGTAGGTTTTAGTACGGTTTGTGCGAAATATGTAATGAATTTCGTCCAGTTTGTAGGAAAAGTTTTCGAAATGTAATGAATTTCATCCGGTTAATTTGAAATTTGCTTTGTTTGCACGAATTTCGTCCGGTTAGTTCATATAGTTGTCGAAAGGTATGCGGGCAGCATCGGATGGCATCCATCAGTGTCCTCGGACAGATGCCGGTGTAAATTTGTGGGCCAGCGCTGGAGATGCCCTAACTATCATGCTATAATCGCTAACAGTCCTCCATTATTTGGCAGGGAACAGTTATCCCTCGATCAAAATCAGATCCGCGGTGTTTCGCACTCCTCCCGCGTAAGAGTGTAAACTCTTGCTTACATAAAAATGGAGCAAGTGGACGGCACTGTAGCACGTCATATCACTCGAACTAGCCCGCCTAACGAGCGGGAAAGCACCGCCCTCGTCATTTTATCGATCGATCGCGCGAAAATGTTACGCTTCGCAAGTTCTAAAGGAAAAGGCGGCACACTTACGACTCGTACGCGTCGCACCCCCGACAGTCCGGCTCGCACGCCGCTCACCAGAGGGGACACGCGTTGTCTTGCAATTTCACTGACATGTGGGACTGTAATTGAATAAACCGTCGATAGCCGAAATCTAATCGCTCGGCGGGTGTCGGCTGAGAAGAGAGAAACGGGGGAGGGAGAAGAGATCGCCCGCCCGCCGCGCACGGACTCCAAGAAATATATGGTGATAATGTGAGGTGGGCCATGCTGGAGTCCGGACCGCTTCCGGAGCCCGCTCTGACCGCCCTGGCCCCTCAAGACGCCAGCTGCCCGTCGCATGCATAGCAAGTAGTCCCCGCTTATGTGGAGGAGAGAGAGGCATTGACAAAGTCAAGGAGTAACAGTGGAGACAATAGCTTTCATAAAAAATAAACAATGAATACTCGTTGCTCGTCCTCTATAAAGGAAAGAATACTTTCATTCGCCGACATGTGGGACGTCGACCATCCTGGTCCACCTGCCATGCACAAAATTATCCTGGTCTACCCCGGTCGTATCGCAGGCCCAACCTTTCCCACTGTAAGTTGTTCGGACGAAGGAACCATCATGACTTCGTTGAATTCCGCTTCTTCAAGAAAACTTACTGTACCCGCAATACTGCTACCACACGCGAAGACTGGACGGCACTGTACCACGTCATATCACTGAAACCCACTAGGCCAAACTAGCCCGCCTAGGTCATCTATTTTGGAACGGAGGGAGTACGTCTCTGCACTGCTATGATTTTGTGTTGCACGTTCTCTGTACTTTTGCTACGATTTTCCTACCCTATGAACCAAATGAGGCCTGAATGTATCCGTGTCGACTATTGTCTGATCGATCGCTAAGCCTACAATTTTAGGAGCTAGGGCTATTGGTCGATCGACGAGGGATAAGTATAAGCGTACCACGAGCTCATCAGCCCCAACGTTTCTCTTCGGTGAGTGTTTTGCAAGTACTATAGCTCGCACAGTAGCTAGCCTACTAACACCAAGAATCATCAAACAAGCCCTGCTGATATGATAAACAGTTCAAACTTACATCTAAGCATGCCATATATTACATCAAAAGCTGGTGAGGATACATCTGTTTCCATAACTCGGAGAGGGTTCGCATGATTCATCGCATGATTCACTATCAAACAAAAGTAGCAAGATCCGCCCACACAAGACAGTGCACTAGCCCTAAGATGGTTTGATAACACGCATCGTTCTGGTAATTAAACACAGGGCAATGCAAACTACCCTGAAGGATTAGCGCGACCAACTATTTCTTGTCATCGATCTCTCGGGCAATGACCACAGCACGGACAGCGGCATGGGAATCGATTTCTGGGGCGATGTCCACAGGACTGACCGCGACATCGGAATCGATCTCTGGGGCGATGTCCACAGGATGGACAGCGGCATCGGAATCGATCTCCGGGGCGATGCCAACAGGACGGGCCACGACATCGGAATCATCAAGGACGTCCACCGGCACCTGCACAACCCTAACATATTAGCAAGCACATTGCAAATAATCAAAAACCACAACTATGGTAATAAGCCATTATTTTTTACCTTGTGCAGCTCACCGGGGGATCTCATCCCTCCGGGGGCCATCTCCTCGTCCTCGATGGGGGCCATCACCTTGCCAGGGGAATACTGCTTCTCAACGGCGACTATCTCCTCAAACTCGGTCTTGAGCCTCACATAGGTGGCAATCAGAGTTCCTGGGGTAGGCACGGTGGGGCCCTTGCTGTTCTTCCAACTTTCTTTGAGGAGTTCGTCCGCCAACGTCCTCAACTCTTTGGCCAGTGCTTGTTTCTTGGAGTTCTTCGTCTCCATGGGTTGGCCCGCCAACATGGTCAACTCGTTGGTCGGTGCTCGCTTCCTGGAGATCGCTGTCTCCAGTGGGTTGTCCGCCGGCAACTCTTTGCCTAGTGCTCCAGGATCCATCAATGAACTGACAAACAAAAAGCAATCGAAAGGAAACCACAATCGCAATGAAAACGGGAAAAGAATAGGATGTGAGAATCGGTCGGTGCTTCGCAAAAAGAAGATTCTTGGAATGAAAATATAGCAGCATAACTGATTCGCCCACCTTTCCTTCGTCGGTACAGAAGAAAAATGGCAGAAGTGAGTAGCCTGGAGTGAGGTTTTCTTCAAGAAAGGGAAGAAAGGGCTTGAACGAGCGTTCCAGTGAAATGATGGTTGCTTCGTCCAGTCCAACTTGGAGGCCACCTTACCACTGCTGGTAAAGGTGTGGGTTTTGTGATATGACGGGTCATGACGGCCACACCGGGGTGACAGGTGAGTCTCGACTGTAGCACCTCGCTGTGATTTGGTGGATGGCACGCGGGCCCGGATGCTTTGAAATGTCCCGCATGTAGATAGAGCGGCTAGTCATATAGGAGTGCTCAATATTGTGCACCGCGACCAAGGCGGAGAGGAAAACGAGAGAACTACGTAATTAATGCATGAGTTTAATTAGGGTAGTTTTGTAAAGTAGTACGAGATACATTCCTCCAATCGCAAAATGCCTTGGTTCATGAGATTTGAGATTTGAGCCCTATAAACCGGAAGGGAGGGAGTACTGCACGGCTGCACGCGGTGTAGTCTAGTCACTTGTTGAAATCTCTAGAAAGGCAAATACTCCTTTCCGGTTTACAGGGCTATACTACTCCCTCCGTCTAGGTGTGTAAGTCATCTTACGAAAACCAAATAGTCCCAAAACACTTAGGCGCGGTGCATTAACTTCTACCTTGTTTCTTGTTTCTTGACATATCAACCAATAAGAGATGAGAGGTGTGCATGCTTTTAATGACTTGCAATGGCTAGTTCATTGCAAGCAATGCTATTAATTAGCAAATAAACATTGGTGACCCCAGGAGGAAACGGTGCTAAGCGCGTGGACCTATGCAGAATGAGTATCAACCAATGGATGATGGAGTTTAATTGTTAAACAATAGCAATTTTGTCTCATGCAAGAGCCTGGCTACTATATGCGTGCTCCAAGGCACCGCACCACGCGAGCGTTCGCAACTGCCACGTTCGGGTTGCGCTTGGCTCTTCGCCTCTTCGAGAAGACGAACAATGATGTTACTCCTACTTCTACAGTATCGAATCCACTGCTGCATGTCCGTCCACCTCGTGCGGGAGGGATAGCGTGTAGCGAAAGCTTCTACTTACTGCTCCTGCCTTTGCGTCTATGACAGGTGGGCCCAACAGGTGGTTGGCCCTCCTGTCATGCAGCCAAAGGCAGGTGCAGTTAAGGCACCGGAGCTCAGTCCGCGAGGGAGAGGGCGTTGTAGTAATCAAATTTCTCGGTCTTGTACGAGTTGACGCGACACATCAAAGCACTGCACTCGATATAAGTCTTTTTACACATTTCAAATGGACTACTTCGTATGTAGACATATTCTGCTTCGTATGTAGTCACTTGTTGCAATCTCTAAAAAGACTTATATTTGGAAACGGAGGGAGTACAACGCATGCATGCATGCCGTGACTTTCCTTTTGATACTTGCATGTGTTGATTTGATGCACCTTGCCAAATTTTGACTATAAATTTAACTAACCAAATTTTCATGCATGTCACAAAAAATTACGGGGCTGTTTGGATTGTGACTATGTTTGTCTTATGTTGCCACATTATTTTTCCCACACTTGCCACACTTGCCTAACCTGAGTTGCTCAAATTGTTAGACACACTTTGGCTTGCCTAAGGGAATCTTGCCACAATTTTTGTGTCTATGACACATTATTTTTGTGTCTATGACATGTGGAGTAGAAAATATAAATAATAATGCATGTTGGGGCAACCCACGTTTCCGCTAATTTTAGCCGTGGGCTTGTTCACAATTTTTACGAGGGGGTGGTTGTTCATTTAATGGAGGGACTTGTAGTACCAGACTTGAACGATACAAAGTGCGACCTGGCACACCGTAACACCACTTGGAACAAGCGGGTAGCTATCTCAAAAAACAATCAACAACTAAAAAAACCGCGACCTGGCATGTAGTAGTACACAATTTTAAACGATTGTTTTGATGGAGTGAAAAAGGAAAACTACCCCACTACGTATATATAGGCCGGAGCCTCCGCGCTTGCTTGCTAGGGTTGCTCTATTCACACACTCTCATCCTCTCCAGATCTAAACAAGATAGGGGTAGTAACACTGTCTTTCTCCCTTCAAAAAACACTGGCTTTCTATCCTCACCGCTGGTTACAGATCCGGACGTATCCCCCTCCGCCGGTGAAGGGGAGGAGGGGCAGCGTTTAGGCCGTCGTCGACAGCGAGGGAGGAGACCCACTGCCGGCCGCACCGTTATCTCTGGCCGAGCGCCGGCGCGGGAGGTCCTCCGATCCCTTCGTCGTTGCCTGTGGGCGGATCCGGCCTCCCACCGCCCACCTATCCACATCCCGACGACTTCAGGTATATCTTTGTTCGAAACCGCCTTAGCTCTACTTCCCCAGCTCGCTACGTTGCTGCATGTGCATCATTTTCTACCTCTCAGCCCCTCTCGATCGGATGGTCCAACGTCACCTATTTTTTTCTATTTTTAGAGGTAAAGCTACTTCATGGAGTCGAATCTTGTACTCCCTCCGTCCGAAAATACTTGTCATTGAAATGGATGTATCTAGATGTATTTTAGTTCTAGACACATCCATTTTGATGACAAGTAATTCCGGACGGAGGGAGTACTTGGTTCAAACAAGAAATAAAGTGGGGGTGGGGGAATTTAGTATGTACATCGAACTTGGTACAAACAGGAAGGAAAGGGGGTGAAAGTAGTACAGACTGGTCATCCAACCGGTCTCTTGGTCGAAAAGGGAAATATAGGGGTAACACTGTACACAGTGGTATGACCAGGACTAGATTTGCTATCCACACATAGGAGTAGGTGGCTAGAGTGAACAAAAATGGGACCAACCCAGATATGTTTCTTGGATGTTTGTTTCTCGGGGCAACAAACTATGAATCACCACTTTATGCCCCTGTTTACGTACATGGTGCTGGACTGCTGGTGCACCCACTGTCCCATGCCCTTATACCAAATATTTAGCTGTTCTTAATCTAATGTCCCTGGTAAAAATGAAGCCATGCCACTGTTATAAGCCATGACAAGTTTAGCCAAATGTTTTTGCCTGTAATTGTTTGAGACTCTGACTGTTTCCTCTGTACCTTTTTGTGCAAACAGGGATATCCAATTCACCTGGTTGCTGTTGTGACCTTTTGGTGCACTGCACAAAACTCTTCTTAAAAGAAGTGACTTTTGTGCTGTTTAACTGGAATGTCAGAATGGAACAGTTGGTTCATTTCGGTGGAACTGCACAAAGGGAGATCTGTGTTCCAATCCTCATCATCCATATTGGCGCCATAACCTTCCTTTAGGTAAGAATGATATTTAATGCATGTGTTCATCTCTATTTTCCGACTGCCATGAGAAAATAATGCTATTTTTTACTAGTACACTTGTACTCCCTCACTGACAAAACCAATTCTGAATTAGAAGGCCAATCATGTACTTGGTTTCACCAACTGGTGAGGAGAAAGAGAAACAGAGCATGAAGAGGAAGAAGAAGAAGAATAAACAGTGCCAAGGCGATCTTGCTGAAGCCAGAGGCCTCAGTCGAGGCCATTCAAGGGCTCCGGCAACGACTACCTTACATGTGAGACGATCCTCCAGGGAGCCCTTCCACTTCTGCTGTCTCACTTAATTAATTAGGAGTACTTAAGTACCACTAATTTATTACTGCCTAATTTTCCTGTTGGAGTTAAACAAATCTTTAGTAGGACCCTATGCTGAATCATGTACGTGTGTATGTTTGTCTATGGAGGTGAATCATGTGGTGGAGCAGGGAGGGAATATTATTAGTGTCATGACATAATAGTGCTATTGTTTTGCATGTCAATTTATTGCCATTGGTTCAATGAGGCAATGTTTTGCGTATTGTCCATCATGAATTTGATGCTACTGTTTGAGTAATATGCTAATGTCTTCCTATCCTTTCTCACTAAGCTAATGAAGGTTTCACCTTGTTCCTACTTGTGCAAACAGGGATCATGTTGTGCCAATCATACATTTTAGTGGAACTACACAAGACAATACAATGAACTGTATCCCAGCCAGTGCTTTAACTCTGCTGGAAGTTCTTGATAATCTTTCGATATAATCTCAGCACTGGTAAACAAGAGTGATTTCAACCATACATTTGAAGTGCAAAAAAATATATACTATTGTGTGATTCCAGTGAGTGCTTTATCATCTCTTATGGGACTACATGAATAAGCTTTTTTTCTCAGGTTGGTACGGGCCTAAGGCCTTCATCCATATTAGTTTGCTGTCATCTCTATTTGTATCGTGCTACTGTCATGAGAAACTCCTTTATCTTTGCACGTTAAAGTTTTGCAACCTATGATAAATGGCAATGCTTTGAGTGTTGAGCTAATTGGCACTGATTAAATAAACTAATACCTCTCTTTAAGCAAGACTACTATGTTGCTAACTTTACCCATTAAGATAATGAGGGTGCTTCTATTTGTTAGTGTATGTTTCATCAACTAGTCCCACTATTACAGTAATCTCACTCTCTCAATATATGTGCCAACAGGGATGCTCGATTTTGGTGGAACTGCACAAAAACTGTGGGTGCTTCATTGCCTCGACAGCTTCCGTCCTTTCCTGTCAGTCGCTAATCTCGGCTTGCTTTCTTCCTTTGCTGTCAGTCGCTTGGCTTATCTCGGCTTCCAGTCAAAGGAAATAGTAATTGATATGCTACCTCACACAGGTTGGTACTGGTCTTTATCCTGATTATTGTGCCTGTCATATGTATTGGTAATTTGGTATTGTGCTACTGTTTGCCGATCTCATAAAGGAGTAATTTGGAGCCTGAACTCGCAGGCAAATCATTACATCGGGTGATTTCAGTAGAACTGCACAAAATGATCAGATGGACAGGTACTTATGCTGCTGCTATGTACTCCAAAGTTCACTCAGACAAGCATCGATGTTGACAAGAAGAAGTGCCTATATTCATTCGAGTATCAACCGGCGTCAACCAATTGTCAAACTCCAAGTATTAGGAGAGTGAACGCCAAAAATATTGCTTGGTGCATAGCCCAGAAAAACGCAGTCCAGTCTTTGCTCCCAACTTGTGCCTTTTGGTTATCGGCACATATGGTAGCGAACTATATGGCATGGAGTCTAAAGATTCCAGACAAGTTGGTTGACGCGTATATTCATCTGGCACTTAATCAGTCTGCACGCCAAGGATGCTCCATTTCAGTTGAACTGCACAAAAAATTTGGGTGGTTCATTTTCTCAACCGCCTCCTTTCTCGTCTGCAATGTAGAATTTTGGCGAGATACAGGACCAAGATGAGCCAGTAAACTAGTTGGATGAAAGTAGTGGCCAAGTTGCTCAAACCTCCCTCGGCACGAGGCCACTATTTGAGGATAAACCTACAAGCAAAGTTCAGATTGTCTGTGTTGCCTCTTTTGTACTTGAAAGTTTACTCGTACAAGAACTAATTTTAGCAAGAAGTACCTCCGATTGAACACCATTTACCAGTCTGTACTCTAGGTAATTAAAGTTCGTCCATGGATCATATTGGCTATGATCTCAATCATTTGGATGCGTAAACATACTGAATATGTGTATATGTGAATCTTTTTGTGAATTATGTATGAATATTGTCGTGTGATCTATCAATCATTTGGATGCATAGATAGCTTGTGTATATATGAATCTTTTGAGTTGTTGATAGTGAATGTTGGCTATGAATATGAACATGTCCTGTGAACCTGAGTTTGATACGAATGTTTACCTTTTATGTTGTATTATAACACGTAGGTCTCTGTTCTATTTATCTATATATAAGAATAATAATGTTGTGTTCAATTTATGTTTTCCCTTCTAACCACATTATATATATTTATATTATTACTATTATCGTATATTTTATAGAGACTTATATATACATTATAAAAACATCCCATGTGTTATTAACTTATAAAAGTAAATGTTTAACGGAAGTTGGCAAGGAAAATCCTGGTTGTTTTTGACTCACAGGCAAGGAAAATCCTTTTTTTCGAAATGGAACAGGCAAGGAAAATCCTGGTGATTGCGTACAAAAGCTTGCGAATATTTCAAGGACCAATTTAATAATAACGCGCTCATTTTTATTTTGAGCAATAACTCACTAATTTGTTAATTATATATATATATATATATATATATAATGTGCCTCTCCAGTTTATTCTTTGATATTAGTTGCTCCTTCTAACATAACATTATATATACAACGAGCCCACCTAATACATGTATTTCAAGGAAGTGCAAATGGGCTGGGATTTCTTACAAAATATAAATAGGCCTGATTGACACGAAATTATTTGTTCACCCAGCCCAGCAAATGGACTGTACATTCTAGAAAACATGGGTTAAATATATGCCACATTTTTGCAGGCTGACATGTGGGCCAATAGGTTGAAGCCTACGCAGGACGTTGTCAACTTGGTCAACAAATGATTGTGTCATCCACAGCCATTGGATTTATATCCAACGGCCGGCATGCACCTTCAACCTCTCGTCTTCTTCCTCCAGCGTCACCGGGACCGCCTAGTCCGGCCTCCGGTGGCTAGCGGCTCTGCTTAGCACGCGTCGCTACGAAGCGCTACCCCACCGACGGTCAGGCTATCCCTCCACCCCTCGACACCTCCTGTTATTCTTCATAGACTACAGCCCCACGCCGCAACAGAACTAGTTATAACCCTTCTCCTCCTCTCAATCTGCGACTCCACTACCGCGTCTTCCCATCTCTGAGTTGTTCCCATCCGGGGCCTCGCCGTCATCCACCGCCTCGCTGCGCTCGGTGCGGCGTGGTCAACAAACGAGAGTCATCCGAAGAGAACTATACGTGGAGAGCCTGACTGCTGGGACCCACGAGGTCCATGGTCGCATGCAAGGAAAGTTCCTCCTTATTAAGCTGAAAAAAATGTTTCCTCCACCTGACAGCTGGGACCCACCGGCTGTATCTTCGCACCAAAGGAAGTGCCTCCTTGTTTTGCGAAAAAAATTATTCATCCCATTGACAGCTGGGACCCGTCAGATTTGGTGGCTGACTTGTGGGCCTACTAAGCGGACGTGTACGCATGGCTTTGTCAACTTAATCAACAAATGATTCTAGCAGCTGGACCGTTAGATGTTAATCCAACAGTTGTGCTCCTTCTTCAACCTCTGTTCTTGCTCCTGTCTCCCATGGGCGGCACCTCGGTTGTGCTGCGGCGCACCCGAACCAGTGAAGTTTCCCACTCCTCTCCATCTGCGACTCCACTGCCCCGTATTCCCCATCTCCGGGTCGTTCCAGTCTGGGTGCTCGGCACGGTGTGGTCAACATGGTCAACAACCGAGAGTCATCGGAAGATGACTATACGTGAGAGGCTGACAGTGGGGACGTACCACGCCCATGGACGCCTGCATGCAACGGAATGCAGCATGGTCAACGTGGTCAAGGAACGACTTCCATCGGAAGTATACTATACATGGAGAGTCTGACAGCTGGGTCCACGGCCGCAGCAAGTAAGTGCCTCCTTATTACACGGAAAATAATGATTCATCCAACTGATAGTAGGGACCCACTGGACAGGCCACCGTATTTTACAAAAAAATGTTTGCCCCCTGACTGCTGGGACCCACCTGACGGGCCACCGTATTTCACGAAAAAAGTTCCCCCCGCTGTTAGCTCGGACCACCGGAAGTGCCTCCTTATTAAGCAGAAAAAAATGAATACTCCCCCTGCTAGCTGGGACCCACCTTGGTGGGAGGCTGACTTGTGGGCCCACTAAGTTGACGGGGACGGAGGGCTTTGTCAACTTAGTCAATATGAACGATTCTAGCTGCAGTGACCGTATGATGTCCATCCAACGGCCATCGTGCTTCTTCAACCTCTGGTCTTCTTGCTCCAGCCGCCCAAAGCAGCGCCGATCGTGTCGCCTGCTCCTGCCTCCCGTGGCCGGCTGTGATGCCGCGGAGGCCTCACCGCCCCCTACTACTCCCGCCGCTGGCCAGGCCATCCCTCCACTCACCCATGCTTCCACTGCCGCGTCTTCCCCGGCTCCGCGTCGTCCCCTTCCTAGGCCTCGCCGTCGTCCACCGCTGTGGTGCTCTCCACGTGGCGTGGTCAACGTGGTCAAGGAATGACTTCCATCGGAAGAGTATTGTACATGGAGAGGCTAACAGCTGGGTCCACGGCCACAACCCAGTTTTTTGTGATTTGCCAAGTAAGTCGCTTGGTCAGGCCTGTTGGGCTGCAAATCTTTCAAGACGAGGAGAGCATTCATTTGGCTGGCCGAGAAAATGGCCCATCAGTAATGAGAAATGGGCTGTACATTTTTAAAACACATCAAACTGGCAATTAGTTTCAAATATCTTTTTTTCATTTCGAGATTTTAAATTACATTAATTTTTATGCTGGAGAATTTGTTGGATTTTATATTGATATACATTTATTTTTAAAATCAGTTTGAATGTGAGTCGTTCGGGATTAAAAACAGTTCGGACCGCACCGAAATATGCAAAATTTTGTATAATTTTTAAACGTGGCCACAATATGGGCTGTAATGCTAACAAAAAGAATATGGGCTCCAAAAAAACCTTAAGAATTAGCAAATGGACTGTAAATTATTAGAAATAATGGCAGATGGGTTGTAGGCTATTTTCCACATATTTGAGGCTTTCCTAAAAAAAGGTTGACGCACAAGCAGTGACTATTGGATGTCCATCCAACGGCCGTCGTGCTTCTTCAATCTCTGCTCTTCCTGCTCCAGCCGCTCAAACAAGCGCCGGCGGGACTGCCTGCTCCCTCCTCCCCGCGGCCGGCTGTGCTGCCGCGCAGGCCTCACCGCCCCACCGTACTCCCATCGCTGGCCTAGCCATCCCTCTACTCACCCACACCTGCTGTTATTCTCCGGCGACGGCAGACGAACTAGTAAACCCTCGTACAGTCGTACTCCCCTCCGCGTGGGAAACAACTGCCCGAGTCTTCCCTGCCTCCGTGTCGTTCCCTTCCTAGGCCTCGCCGTCGTCCACCGCCCTGGTGCTCTCGGCGCGGCCTGGTCAACGTGGTCAACGACCGACATGCATCTGAAGTGGACTGTACGTGGAGAGGCCGACAGCTGGGTCCACGGCCGCATGCAAGGACATGCCTCCTTATTACGCGCAAAATAATGATTCCTCCACCTGACATCAGGGACCCACCAAAAGGGCCTCTGTATTTCGTGAAAAAAACGTTACCACCGCTGACAGCTCGGACCCACCAGCTATATCTTCGCACGCAAGAAAGTGCCTCCTTATTACGCATAAAAAAATGAATACTCCCCCTGTTAGCTGGGACCCAGTATAGTGGTGGGCTGACTTGTGGGCCTACTAAGTTGACGGGGACGGAGAGCTTTGTCAACTTAGTCAACATGCACGATTCTAGTTCCAGTGACCATACGATGTCCATCCAACGGCCGTAGTGCTTCTTCAACCTGTGGTCTTCTTGCTCAAGCCGCCCAAAGCAGCGCCGATCGTGCCGCATGCTCCTACCTCCCATGGCCGGATGCGATGCGGCGGAGGCCTCACCGCCGCCTACTACTCCCACCGCTGGCCAGGCCATCCCTCTACTCACCCACACCCCTATTATTCTGCGGCGATGGCAGCCTCACACTGCAGCGAACCAGTGAACCCTCGTACTCCTCTACGCGTGGACATCCACTGTCGCGTCTTCCCCGGCTCCACGTCGTCCCCTTCCTAGGCCTCGCTGTCGTCCACCGCCCTGGTGCTCTCGGCGCAGCATGGTCAACATGGTCAAGGAACGGCTTCCATCGGACATGGACTGTACGTGGAGAGGCTGACAGCTGGGTCCATGGCCGCAGCAAGGAAGTGCCTCCTTGTTACGCGCAAAATAATTATTCCTCCACCTGACAGCGGGGACCCACCGGACGGGCCACCGTATTTCACAAAAAAAATGTTTCCCCCTAACTGCTGGGACCCACCAGCTACACCTTCGCATGCAAGGAAGTGCGTTCGGGCAAAAAAACAAAATGATTCGCCCCCTGACTGCTGGGACCCACCAGCTACACATTCGCATGCAAGGAAGTGCGTCCGGGCAAAACAAACAAAACGATTCGCCCCTCTAACTGCTGGGACCCACCAGCTACATCTTCGCACGCAAGGAAGTGTCTGATAGTCGGGACCCACCTGGTCGAAGCGTACGTAGCGTTGTCATTCTGGTCGCGAACGTGTACGTACATATATACTGGTCAATGTAGAGGCATGCACGTGTCGTAGTAGAGGCACGCACGTGTCGTAGTAGAGGCGCACACGTAGCATGTACACGTACGTACAACGGCCAGTGCGCAAGAAAGAAAATACGGCCATGTATGTGTACATACGGGCGGGGTCTCGAACGCCTACTCGCGCATACGTACGACCAGGGCTAGTGTACATGGCTGGGTCGAAAGGGAGAAACAGCGTCGTCGTCGTGTTCATGGGGAGCCAGCCGGTTTGGCCGGAATGGAATGTGTCATCGTGTTCATCGGGAGGGCTTGGACGGAACAGGCGATGGAAACGAGGCCTGGCGTACCGCAGAACGGAGGAAACGGCCTTGTGTTCGACTGGCCACGTTCGAAACAGGATCCTGTTCATCGGGAGGGGTCTGGCGTACCGCAAAACGGAGGAAACGGACCTCCTACAGTCGAAACGGGGGTCCTGTTGATCGGGAGGGGTGTGGCGTACCGCAAAACAGAGAAAACGGACCTCCTACGGTCGAAACGGGGGTCCTGTTGATCGGGAGGGGTGTGGCTACCGCAAAACGGATGAAACGGACTTGTGTTGGAGCGCTACGATCGAAACGGGGGTCATGTTCATCGGGAGGGGTGTGGCGTACCACAAAAAGGGACTCCAGGGGATACTGTTCATCTCCACCGTTGACCTCCTCCAGCCTCCAGGGGCTACTATTCATCCACCGTCGACCTCCTCCAGCCTCCACCTGCGACTGTTGATCCACGGGCTCCTGTTCATCCAGCCTCCACCGCGCGCTACTCCACCGGCTACTATTCAACCACCCCTCTCCACGGGCTCCTGTTCAACCACCCCTCCACGGGCTACTATTCATCCACCCCTCCACCATCCACTGTTTATCCAGCCCTCCACGGGGTCGTCCTGTTCATCCAGCCCTCCACGGGGTCCTGTTCATCCAGCCCCAACCGGCTCGATCGATCGGGGTCATGTTCATCCAGAGGCAATGCCACGAGTCCTGTTCATCCACTCCCATCGCTCACTGTTCATCCAACCCCCCCCCCCACCCCCCCGCAACACTCACTGTTCATCCAGAGAGGTAGCATCGACCGGCTTCAGTTAGCAGCAGTAGCGAAGGAATTGCTCGATCGGGTTCAGTTAACACCCATCGATCGATCGCTCGGGTTCAGTAACACGTAGCCTGCAGTGCAATCGCTCGGGTTCAGTTAGAGCCCAATGCCCTCGCTCGGGTTCAGTTAGAGCCAACGCCTC
The DNA here is from genome assembly GCF_018294505.1 of Triticum aestivum. Taxonomy (NCBI): domain Eukaryota; kingdom Viridiplantae; phylum Streptophyta; class Magnoliopsida; order Poales; family Poaceae; genus Triticum; species Triticum aestivum. Next base: position 195,201,014 of record NC_057813.1, read on the forward strand.
GCACACACGCGCATATGTGTACGAGAGAAACGCGCATCGCTCGGCCCCGACCACCCACCGTAACCGGGAACTGCCCGAAATTTTCCTCGCCCTCGCTTCTACCATGTTTTTTTCCATCATGGATGGCCCAAAGAATGTCATGCAGTTGCGTCTCCGTCCCGCCCAGGACGAAAATCCTATTTTCTTTCATGATTTTTTGTCATAGAAGTAGGAGCCCACCACATCTATGATGATACCGGGTTTTGTCACAATTATCGTCATAGAAGTGTCATATGTATGACAGGAAAAAAATTCGTTCGGCCCAAAATGTCACGGATGTGTCTTTTTTTTGTAGTGACTCTAGATGCATGCTGGATAGCGGTCGATGGGTGGAGTAATGGTAGTAGATGCAGAATCGTTTCGGTCTACTTGTCTCGAACGTGATGTCAATATGCATGATCATTGCCTTGGATATCGTCATAATTGTTTTCTTTTCTATCAATTGCCCAACAGTAATTTGTCTACCCACTGTATGCTATTTTCTCGAGAGAAGCCTCTAGTGAAAACTATGGCCCCGAGTCTATCTTTTATCATATAAAAATCCTAAAAATACCTTGCTGCGATTTTACTTTATTTATTTTTATTTTGTATTTTTTGTCCGATCTATCTATCAAATACCATACAATTTAATCTTGCTCGTGACCGTCAATGGATTGACAACCCCTTGTTCGTGTTGGGTTGCAAGGATTTATTCTCTGTGTGCAGGTGCTGCTAACGAGGTGTTGCTTGGTTCTCCTACTGGATTGATAACCTTGGTTCTTAACTGAGGGAAATACTTATCTTTACTGTACTGCATCATCCCCTGCTCTTCGAGGAAATCCCAACGTAGTTCACAAGTAGCATCGTATATATTGGTCATTTGGTCGGATATGATCTGTGTGTTGGCCATTTGGCCAGATCGGATATGCAACTTGTTGGACGTATATGCTCTATGTGTTGGTCATATGGCCAGATCGGATATGCTACTTGTTGGCCGAATATGCTCTATGTGTTGGTCATTTGAGCGAATCAGATATGCAACTTGTTGACAATGTTTTTCTTTGTATTCTTTCCATGTGTGCAACTTATTTTTGAAGGTTGAGAAGAGAAACTTCATCCTCATGTATTGTTGGTAGAAGTTGAGTGGGCAACCTAAGTGAAATTTATTCATTGACAACTTTGTCAAGATCGCTGACATCGACACTAGGAAGAAGCGGGTGATCCAACTGACCCACAAAGAGCCGTCGAAGAAGGTTAGAAGAGAACTATAGGAAAATAAGTAGGAGGAGGAGAAGGATAAGCGAGAAGGGGCGACGACTAAGATGACGGAGATGTTCGAGGACATCTTGACGAAGGAGGAGGGATGTGTCAAGTGCTCTAAGTCAAGGAGGAATATAAGGTCGAGAGGTTTAACATCTTAATGGTGGCGACTGATAATAAGCTCAAGCTCGAAGAAGAAGGCCAAGCTCAAAGAGAAGAAGGCTGAGATCAAAGTCGCTTCGGAGGATTCGAAGATGTTGACCTTGAAGTGGAGGAGTTGGATGATGATGCAAGGATGATCATAGAAGCCGTCCATCTTAGGATGTTGAAGCGCTTGAAGGAGCAGCTAGAAACGGCGGAGAAGGAAGTCGTCGAGAAGGAAGAGGGTGGCGAGAAGGAGAAAGCGGTAGAGTGATCATAAGCTCCCATAGCCGGTCCGAAAGGGCAAAAGATCCATTTTTGCATGGACTACCGGACTGATATACTTTTGTGATTGGACATGTAAAAACTATGAACAACAGCCTCTTTTTGGTTGTGATCAGGCGCTATGCGATCGGACCCTATGCATTTGAATTTCAAAATGGCCGGGACATGGACCAATGTTTAGGGGATGCGGTTGGATGACCGGCTCCCACATCCATGTATGCGTGATAGTCCAGACCAGTCCATGGATGGACACTATGTTCATTTTGGGGATCAACATTGAAGATGCCCTAATGACGCTTTGGTAGCCTGCAGCATGGCTAACATGTACGAGCGATGCAAAAATAGTCCAAGAAATATACCGTTTGGTAGTCCGAAGAAATCTTGGCTCGCATGTTTAAAGCGCCTTCCAGTCGGCCCGCTAGGAACAGTCGAATCGGTTGTTTCCTCTCAGTGAGGCTCGCGGCGTGCAGGGGATGGGAATGCGGCGTCGAGCTCATGCGAACAGGGAGATGGGCGAGCTCGCGCATGCCTTTGGAAAAGCGGCAGGACAAACTGGGCCACCTCGCTGAATTGGTCTCGCTATTTAGACATCTTTGGCTCACTGCCGACCCCCCCCCCTCAAGCTCTCTATCCCACACGGACTCTTCACCGATGAGTAGGTAAGCAGTGCGTCTTCTATGACTGACGGTAGACAGAGGTGGAAATTTGTCTTCCTTCTCTTCTCCGGTATGTTCTACACCTCCACCCGACTTCATCGATGGATGTAAGTTCAATCACTACCTCCTCCCTAGTCGATAGAGCTTAGATCTGTGAGCATGTGGTAGCATTGTAGAATGTCGACCTGTGAGCATGTGATGTTGTGATATATAGTGGTGATGGATTGATAGTATTGCTAGGTTTTGCTTGAAGGCTTTGATGAGGCTCACGCTGTTTTCCATGTTGGTCCCGATGATACTATGGTAGAGCTGGTACTAGCTTCCGAATCAAAGTATGTGTACGCGTGCTAGTATGTTGAACTCTATGTTATGCTTTGATCTTGAAGATCGGTTGTAGGGGTATTAAACTTCATGACCCTGTGTATTATACATATTGTCCACGTGTATTTGATTTTCTTACTCTTCATGTGTAGTGTGTTTCACCAGTCTTGATGATAATGCTTGTAGGACATGAGCACCCAAGACTATAGCCAGACCATTGTCTTATCCCGGAACTTCTCTGAGTCCTATGTCGAGGACTCCTAGCCTCCGACTAATGAGCAGATGCCTTCAGATTCAGATATCTTTGAGTGGCATTCTAGGCATCCAAGATGTTGTGCTGGCTATGCCTAATGTTACTGCTACATATAAGGCAGTCCTCAAGGCCGGGAAGGCAAAGATGTCTGGTAGGAGGAACACAATGAAATGGCAACTATTTATGTTCAACTTTGTGCTTGGCAAGATGTGTGAGCTCATATCTAGTGGGATGAGGACCGGCAAGGGCTTTAAGGAGGTGCACTTGAATTTTTTTTTGTGAAGCTGGTGTTCAAGTTCTTTGGCCAAGAGGTCACCTCGACCCAGGTCTACAACCACCATAGAAAGTGTAGAGCCAGATGGATCCACGTGTCCAGGCCGAGAGACCTTAGTGGCGCACAATGGGATTAGGACACCTACAATCTTGTTGGAGTCAGAGCACTACCAAGGCCACACTAGTCTTAGCTCACACACCACTTGTTTAACCTTCTCTAACATGCCAACCACAAACTAACCATACTGTGTTTCTTTATTAGGACCACCCTAAGGACACAAAGTTCCTCAACATTCCCATCAGTTACTCGCAGATGCAACGAATATTCTCATATGGGATGGCTACCGACAAACATACCATGGGCTCCAACGAGCCTCTCGGTTCGCCTATGCCTGAGTATCCAGACACCAGGAGTCAGAGACCATCGTCCTTGATGGTCTTGAGAAGCACGTTCCTATGATTGACAGAAAGAGGAAGAGGAGAGGTATGATGGACAAGAAGCTCAGCATCTTTCGTAGCATGAATTGATAGGAAGAGGAAGAGGAGAGGTATGATGGACAAAAAGCTCAACATCTTTCGCAGCATGAATGAGGCCGTCAAGGAGGTGGCAACTGCCATTAGGGAGATCAAGCATGTCGAAGTCCACCCTTCCCTATACAATGTCATCATGGAGCTAAGATGGCTTCAGTCATGAGGTTCTGATGACAGCTGTTTAGCCACTGCTGGACAATAGTGCACAAGGGCTTGGATTTGTTGGCTTGGGGGACGACCATTGAGTGCTCTGGCTTAGGACTTGTCTGGGCAAACACTACTACTAGTGTTGTTTCTGGGTGGTGAAGGCGCACATGATGATGATGATGATGACATATGATGACGTACATTTTGTGGTAGCTAGGGCTTGAAAATTGTGCTGGCTTGCATATTTTGATGAGGCGGTATATGCTAACTGTAGGGGAATTGTGCTACGCAACAAAAAAAAAATTGTAGCTCAGCCTTTGAAAGATGCTCATAAGAGTGTATCTGGTATGTGTACATTCCATCTCTCTCTAAACACACTTGAAGCACCTAATGCCGAGATGCATCAAAAGAAAATACAGATTTGTTCCGGCACTTCTGTAATCGAGCAGTATCATGCTACACACAAACAATTGCACTCCCATCATAGATAGTGGATTTATTATTTAGCATGTTGGAAACACTAGCAGAGTAGCAGTGACGGTATCACAATGCACGGATTGTAGCGTCTCCATACACCGATTTCTGAACATCTAGCACTTACACATTTACATTTCCAGTATGATTCCTCGTGTCTAACAAAACGGTATCCGTCCAAACAAGCAGGAAACTCGAAAGATGAACGCTAAATCACTCAAAACGAAGAGACTCACAGCAACAAGACCTGCCTTACTAGCATGAGGAAGCAACCTTTTTGACGGTATATGCTTATCATGTGGTAGCAATCAGGCTTGCAGAAATCCCATATTGGGACATTGCCAGTTAAACGAATGCCACATTTGGTACAGGATGTTCTCAGATGAACTAGTTGTCAGACTTCGGAGGATCCTTCTTCTTCCCATAAGTTAGGCCAGTGTCCTGGTGACATTACATGCAGTAGTAGATAAGGAATCAACTTGCAGAACCAGTTAATGGAATAGCTTGTTGTCTGGGTCTCAGGGATCTAGTGAAAGTGAAGATACAAAGGTTACCTGCGGGTCAGGAATTGGTTTCCGTTTCTCGACATAACGGTATGGATCCGAGGCAGCAGCTAGAGCAGCTCGTTCCTGTGAAAAAAAAAGGCATATACCATTATCAACAGAGTGGAAAGAAAAATCACCAGATTAAACATAATAGCAAGAGTGGAGAAGCATGAAATATTAAGATAACACTGCAACAATTTGAAGTAATTTGGTGCAAAAACATAGGTGGACGAAATGGAACGAAAACAGACAACTTTTATCAAAGAAAAATCCAGATAAAGAAAAGTAATAAGTAATAACTGCTTATCAGGATAGATGAGACATGAGTAACTGCTAGAACATTTGGTTCTTTTACCTGTAGGTAAACAAGGGTGTCTTACAGGAGGATGAAATTCCTAAATCATGCTTTTGAATAGAACAAGTGACTGTTTAAACAGGACAACACACAGCAAGTGGCAATTCAGATTATCATTTTCAATATGACGCAAGAGCTGAACATAGCTGTCCCACTTTTATAAGAGGATGCCATTTATTCACTCTATTTGGTTTGCCACTAATAATATTTCCATGAACGAAGTGTTTATCAAAATACATCATCAAATTATTCTTGTTGGAAGGACATATTAAGATTCACAAGTTTAACTTCCCAAGCAACAATAGCTCAACCATGTAAAATGTCATGACAGACACTAGCCGGCTGTAATTTCAATGGTGTTTCCTATGGTTTAAGTTTGGCAGATAAAATGAAGTTGACAATTAGTCAGTCCCTACCAAAAGCTAAGACAGCAGCACCAATTCCGAGTAAGCCAACGCACAGTTCCTAGAAGTAAACAACAAGCTCTTGATGCCAGCGCCTATACACGCATCATTTCGACAATTTCCTGGAATTAACAAAACGGCTTGTAGAGATGTGGGCAACTGCATCCTGCGGCGATCTCATCCGAGAAAGCGATATGTCCAGACCGATCCATCCACGAGAGTGCGGTAACAAGAATTATCAAGGGGAAATCGACCTGCTGCTCCTTCTGGAGCTGGCGCGCGGGTCTGACCCAGAGGTAGTAGGCGAGGGTCCCGGCGACGGCCCAGGAGGCGACGTTGGTCCACCCGCGGACGCCGCCCAGCGCGTTCCCCACGAACGACCGCGCGCTCCCGACCCTCCGGCTCCACCCCTTCGCCGGCACCATCTGTAACGCTCTCCGAGACCCTCACCGGCGGGCGGCGGCCTCTCCCCGACCGCTTCGTCCTGCGTCGCCGCCGACTCCCGAATCTCTGACCCCTCTCGATCGCCTCTGTGTCTCGTATTGGTCCGCAAGAAAGGGAACGGAATGCTACTGCGCGATGTAACAGAGTGGACGGCCCATTTGATCTACGAAGTACTAGGTCTAGAATTTACCAGACAAAGTCCATGAGAAGCCCAACTCGAGGGCTCATACTGGGCCTGAGCCCATTGTGAAGGTGCCGATTTGTATCGGTCAGACAGAAATGTAAGGAGCCTGATGAAGGAGCCCCTCAAGGGTCATTTGGACTGGCCTTAGAGCGCGCCATTTGGCGTGCTATCAGCAGCCGTCACGTGTCGCTCTGGGTGTTCACTTTAAATTTTAATTTTTTTCACGTGTTTTCAGCTTTTTAGATGTTTTTCTCAGTTTTTTTTGGCTTTTGAACGGTCTTTTTTAGCTTTTGGATAACAAAATTAAAAAATTTAACAAGAAAAAAATGCATTTTCTTTTTTTATTTTTGCTTTTGCAAGAGGTATGGATTTACTTCCGCGAGAAACATGGTCGTGCCTCTAAAAAAACATTTTTTTTACTTTCATGAGAGGCACGGCCGTGTCTGTCAAAAAAGAAAAAAAATTCTTTCGCGAAAGGCACAAATGTGCTTCCGCGCCGTGCCTCTCGGAGAAAAATGTTTTCTTTTTTTTCACTTTTAAGAGACACGGCCGTGTCTCCTGAAAAACGAGAAAAATGCATTTTTTTTTCTTTCGTGAGAGATACGGATTTGCCTCTGCGAGAGGCACGACCGTGCCTTTTGGAAACGAAAAAAATAGATGTTATCTTTTTTCTTTCACGAGAGGTACGGGTTTGCTTCCGCGAGAGGCACGAATTTGCTTCAGCGAGAGGCATGGTCGTGCCTCTCAGAAACGGAAAATAATATGCCTTTTTTCTCACGAGAGGCATGTGTTTACTTCTCGTGGAGGCACAAATTTGCTTCTGCGAGAGGCACAGTCACGCCTCTTTCAGAAAGAAAAAAAATATGCTCCCAGTTCATTTTTTGGTCTCGTTTTTTCGTCCGTTTTTGTGTGAAGAAAATAGTTCGTCAAAACATATCCACCTGGGATCTAGTTTTAAATATCTCAACGCGAGGAATCCAGCGATGAAAACGGTTAAAGATTTGGACGCACAGTTTAAAAGATAAAAGATTTTGAATAAACGAATCTACCAAAAAAGGAAAAAAATGACAGGTTGCGACAAGAGGCGCATATAGTGCGCCATTTGTCGCAATCAGAGGAGGCAAGAGTGATATTTGCAAAGAGTGCATCTTAATTAGTGATTTCACAAGATATATCATGGAACGCGGATTGTTTTCCCCTTCTCGCTTCATTATATGGTTGGCCCATTTGTTACCTCACTCCTTTCGATTAGTTCGCTGTTTTATTCTATCCGTGCTTTTCTTTGTCATTTGGTTTTCTCTACTTCTTCAATTGTTTTTTTCCTGGTTTTATTGCCTTTCATCGTGTTTTTGTCTATTTACCGATCTCTATAGTTTATCTTGTTTTTTTATTCAACTGTTTTCTTTTGGGCTTTTTGCTTCGCTATAAATTTATTTTTCTTTTTTGTTTCACCTTTTTCTTTCGGTTTCCTTTCATTATTCTTTATAGTTTGGTTACCTTTGTTTCTTTCTTTGTTTTCTTTTTTTTACTTGCCTTTTCTGTTTGTTTCTTCTTTTTGTCAATTATTATCGGTTTTATTTTTTGTTTAACACATGATAACTTTTGTCAGTACACATTCAATATTTTTTGCATATTGTAAACATTTTTTTAAATACATAATTAACTGTCGGCGTTCTGGAAACGGGGGTCCCCAGATTTGCCTGTCTGCGGCCTGCAGCGCAGCTCAGCCAGTGGCCCAGTACGGTTCGTCTTCATCAACCAACGCTTAAGACCCTCGCGAGGGGCCAAGCCTCGCGGGACGGACGACGCAAGGCCTTCTCAGGAGTGGCCTCATCAGGCAGGCTCGCGAGAAGGCGGAGAGATCAAGGCAAGGGGTACCTCGCGAGGTGCCCATGATGCAAGCCATGCCGATCAACCCAGGCGGGCGCCAGGCAGGCGCCTGCCCGCGCAGTGTCCTCGTTTCCTTTTTGGTGCAAAGGGGGCAAGCGCAGGCGCGGAGTACTGAGGCATTAGGCAAAGGTTTTCATATCGGTGCAACGAGATCAAGACCAGCAGAGCGGCAGGACGGAGGTCATCATGGAGCCCAAGACGGCGTCATCACCAGCACCTTTGGCAGTCGAAGACCACCTTTAGTCAGGATAGCTTGTACTAGTTGTGCCCTTTCAAAATGGACGTTGTTGGATCCCTTCCCGCTCAATATTTGGGAAGAGGACCAGGGCCTCTATAAAATAGGGCTAGCCACCACAGTAGAAGGGGATCGAATCCTTCCCAAGCAGGACACCACCACAAGAACACCTCTCCTCACGAGGTTGTTCTTCCTATGTACTGTTCATCATCAGCCTAAGAGGCAATCCACCACCACACATTGATTAGGGTATTACACCACGACGGTGGCCCGAACCAGTATAAATCTTCTGTCTCTTGTGTTGTTCATCGATCTAGCTTAGAAACCGCGGCGAGGCTGAGGGCATGTTTCGGTAGGGAGAAGATCTTCGTGTGCACCCCAGTGTTCGAACCTTAAGGGTTTTGCCGGAACCCGATATCCGACATTTGGCGCGCCAGGTAGGGGGAGCGCCGAAGCTCTTCCTTCCGTAGACCCGCTCTCCACCAACACCACGCTTCACCCTCATGACAGACAACGCGCCTCCGGCTCCGGCGGCCGGCTCCAGCACTGGGGCCAGGTGCTCCGAGCCTTGGCCCCCGCCTTACGGCAGGTGCAGTGGCCGCACAAGTTGAAGCCCGAGATGCCGCCGCGCTATGATGGCGCGGCGGACCCGCAACCTTTCTTGCTGGCATACAAGGAGGCCGCCCTCAAGGCTGGAGGCGACGACAAGGTCATGGCCAACTGGTTTCCCATGGCCCTCACCGACGTCCCGCGTGTTTGGCTGCTCAACCTGCCGGCATCTTTTCTGGCCTCCTGGGAGGAACTACGCGGCCTCTTCCTCACCCACTACGGGGCGTCGGCACTCCCGGTCGTCGCAGCCCTCCTAGGCGGCTCGCAGGCGCCACCCTCAGACCGCCACACCAAGCCGTTCTTTCACCAGATCGGCGCCGCCCTCACGCGGCAAGGAGCTCCTTCGGGTTGGGCGGCACCCAAGGCCAACCTGACCTTCAACTCGGGCGATCACCCCGTCAACACCGCCTGCTCGGGTGCGCTCCCGATGCTCTGCACGTCCACCATCTGCCAGTTGGCCGTCACCAAGACCCTCATCGACTGCGGCGCCGGCCTCAACGTGCTCTCGGTGGAGGCCTTCAGCCTCCTCCATGTACCGCTGGAACGGCTCCAACCCAGCAAGCCCTTCTCGGGCGTCGGAGGCGGATCCTCCAGCTCCCTGGGGCAGATCCGCGTTCCTGTTACCTTCGGCACCCACGACAACTTCCGCACGAAGCTGGTCGACTTCGACATTGCCCACATTGGCCTCCCGTACAACGCCATCCTCGAATACCCTGCCTTGGCTCAGTTCATGGCAGCGGCCCATCCGGCCTACAACCTCATGAAGATGCCCGGGAGCAGCGGCGTCCTCACCGTAGCTGGAGATACCAAGGAGGCTCTGCTGGCGCTCAAGCTCGCCCTCAAGACCGCCGCGGCGGCGCAGCCCGCTGGCACGGACGCCTCCAAGGTCAAGGGGGTTGCTCCGTCCAAGAAGAAGCAGTTGTTCACTCAGGATAAGGCGGAGACCAAGCAGGTGCCAGTTGAGGAAGACGGGTCCTTGGGAGCCACCTTCACCATAGGTGCCAACCTCGACCCTGACCAAGAGGAGGCGCTGGTAAAATTCTTGCACGCGAACAAGGAGGTGTTCACGTGGGAACCCAAGCAGCTAGCGGGGGTCCCAAGGGAGGTGATTGAGCATCACCTGAATGTGTGCCCCAATATACACCCCGTGAAGTAGAAAGCCAGGCGGCAATCCACCGAGAAGCAGGCCTTCATCGTCCAAGAAACCCGTAAGCTGGAGGCGGCGGGTGTTATTCGCGAGGTTCGCTACCCCGAATGGCTGGCGAACCCCGTCGTCGTGCCAAAAAAGGGATGAAAGGAGTGCATGTGCACCGACTTCACCAACCTCAACAAGGCCTGCCCTCGAGATCCATTTCCGCTCCCCCGCATTGACCAGATTGTCGACTCCACCGCCGAGTGTGACCTGCTGTGTTTCCTGGATGCGTTTTCGGGTTATCACCAAATCAATATGGCGGTGAAAGACGTGGAGAAAACAGCCTTCTTGACCCCATGCGGAGTGTACTGCTACACTTGCATGTCGTTCGGGTTGCACAACACGGGCGCAACCTTCCAGCGGCTGATGCACATCACCTTGGGCCGGTTGCTCAGGAGAAATGCCGAGGCCTACGTTAACGACATTGTGGTGAAATCTCGGGAGGCAAGGACCTTGATCCAGGATTTGGAGGAGACCTTCGCGAGCCTCTGCCAAGTGGACCTGCGACTCAACCCGGAGAAGTGTGTGTTCGGCGTCTCTTTAGGCAAGCTGCTAGGCTTCCTCGTGTCCCATAGAGGGATCGAGGCCAACCCAGAGAAGGTCAAGGCAATCGAAGACATGAGTCCGCCGCAAACCCTTAGAGAAATGCAGAAGCTTGCCGGTCGCGTGACTGCGTTAGGACGCTTCATCTCCAAGCTGGGGAAGCATGCCCTGCCGTTCTTCAAGCTGATGAAGAAGAAAGGCCCGTTTGAGTGGACACATGAGGCCGACCAAGTGTTTCAAGACCTCAAGAAATATCTGACCAGCCCTCCGGTGATGATGGCGTCGCGCCCTCTCGAGTCCCTGGTGCTCTACCTCGCCACCACTCCCTACTCCGCCAGCGCAGCCCTGGTGGCGTTTCGGAAGGAACGCCAGCCCAGGGCCTCGTCACGCCCAGCCGCGGCCTCAACCGTAGCGACACAAGACCAAGAAGGCCTCGTGAGGACTACGGCCTCGGCAGCTGGAGACCAGCCTCAGCAAGAAGACGCCCCCAGGGCTGAAGAGGCCGCACCAAGCAACCAGGCGCTGGGGGCTCCATCGTCTCAGGAGGCGCCTCAACCTCCGGAGGACACAGGCTCCGTCAGCACACCCGCCCTCGTCGAGCATCCGGTGTACTTCGTCGGCACGGTGTTGCGGGATGCAAGGGCACGATACCCCATGCCTCAGAAGCTTTTACTCGCGCTCTTGGTGGCCTCGTGTAAGCTGTGCCACTACTTCCAAGGTCACCCCATCAAGGTCGTCTCAGCCTACCCCATTGGAAAGGGTACTCAGGAGCCCCAACTCCGTTGGAAGGGTCGCCGAATGGAACATCGAGATGCAAGCGTTTCAGTTGGAGTTCAGCACAACCAGGGTTGTCAAGGGAGCCGCACTTGCTGATTTTGTGGCAGAATGGACAGAAGCGCCAGGGCTCGAGGCGGGCGAAGATCGGTCTCTCTCCCCGGGAAGTGAAGCACCTGACGGCTGGGTCATGTACTTCGATGGAGCATTCTCGCGGCATGGCGCGGGGGCCAGTGCAGTGCTTATATCCAGCAGCTCTATAGCTCTGTTTCCAGCAGGGCAAGAAGGTCTCCAACAACATAGCAGAATATGAGGGCCTCATAGCAGGCCTGAAAGCCGCAGCAGCACCGGGAGTGAAGCGCCACATCATCAAGGGCGATTCATAACTCCTCGTCAACTTCTCCAACAAGGTGTATGAGCCAAGGGACGAGCACATGGAGGCGTATCTTGCGGAAGTACGCAAAATGGAGAAGCAGTTTTGGGGGCTGGAGTTGCAGCATGTGCCCCACGACACCAACCAAGAGGCTGATGATATCGCCAAAAGGGTGTCCAGGCGGCTGCCTCAGGAGCCTGGCGTTTTCGAGGAGCGGCTCTTCAAGCCATCGGCGGCACCGTCACTTTCAAGCACAGCACAGCCTCGGGAAGAACTCCCTCAGCCACCTACCACAAGATCCTCGGCCTGTGGCCCGACCTCGGGAGCACGCTTACTCTTGGCACTGGAGCCTCAGGAGGGATGCTGGACCACGGAATTCAAGGACTACCTGATGCAAGGGACGCTACCAGAGAAAGAGGAGGACGCGGAACGCGTGGCCCGGCAGGCCACGACCTACTGCATCCAAGACGGTGGGCTATACCAGAAGCGGCCAAATGACGCTTCCCTACGTTGCATCTCCAGGGAACAGGGGAAGGAACTGCTGGCTGACATACACGGTGGAGATTGCGGAGACCACTCATCATCACAGACCCTCGTCGGCAAGGCGTTTCGCAGCGGGTTCTACTGGCCTACGGCACTTGATACGTCTCCAACGTATCTACTTTTCCAAACACTTTTGCCCTTGTTTTGGACTCTAACTTGGACTGACGTTGTTTTCAGCAGAACTGTTATGGTGTTATTTTTGTGCAAAAAACAAAAGCTCTCGGAATGACCTGAAAATCCACGGAGATAACTTTTGGAAAATATTAAAAATACTGGTGAAAGAATCAAGGCCAGGGGGCCCACACGCTATCCACGAGGGTGGGGGGCGCGCCCCCTCCCCCTGGGTGCGCCCCCATACCTCGTGGGCTCCCTGGTGCTCCACTGACCTCAGCTCCAACTCCATATATTCACGTTTGGGGAGAAAAAAATCAGAGAGAAAGTTTCATCGCGTTTTACGATACGGAGCCGCCGCCAAGCCCTGATCTCTCTTGGGAGGGCTGATCTGGAGTCCGTTCGGGGCTTCGGAGAGGGGGATTCGTCGCCGTCGTCATCATCAACCATCCTCCATCACCAATTTCATGATGCTCACCGCTGTGCGTGAGTAATTCCATTGTAGGCTTGCTGGACGGTGATGGGTTGGATGAGATTTACCATGTAATCAAGTTAGTTTTGTCAGGGTTTGATCCCTAGTATCCACTATGTTCTGAGATTGATGTTGCTATGACTTTGCTATGATTAATGCTTGTCACTAGGGCCCGAGTGCGATGATTTCAGCTCTGGACCTATTATGTTTTCATGAATATATGTGAGTTCTTAATCCTATCTTGCAAGTCTATAGTCACCCATTATGTGTTATGATACGACAACCCCGAAGTGACAATAATCGGGATACTTCTCGGTGATGACCGTAGTTTGAGGAGTTCATGTATTCACTAAGTGCTAATGCTTTGGTTCGGTTCTCTATTAAAAGGAGGCCTTAATATCTCTTAGTTTCCATTAGGACCTCGCTGCCATGGGAGGGTAGGACAAAAGATGTCATGCAAGTTCTTTTCCATAAGCACGTATGACTATATTCGGAATACATGCCTACATTACATTGATGAATTGAAGTTAGTTCTGTGTCACCCTATGTTATAACTATTACATGAGGAATCACATCCGACATAATTATCCATCGCTGATCCAATGCCTACGAGCTTTTCACATATTGTGCTTTGCTTATTTACTTTACCGTTGCTATTGTTACAATTCCTACAAAACTGCTATCGTTACTTTTGCCACTGTTACCATTACTATCATACTACTTTGCTACTAAATACTTTTCTGCAGATACTAAGTTATCCAGGTGTGGTTGAATTTACAACTCAACTACTAATACTTGAGAATATTCTTTGGCTCCCCTTGTGTCGAATCAATAAATTTGGGTTGAATACTCTACCCTCGAAAACTGTTGCGATCCCCTATACTTGTGGGTTATCAAGACTATTTTCTGGCGCCGTTGCCGGGGAGCATAGCTCTATTATTTGAGTCACATGGGATTTATATCTGCTGATCACTATGAAGAATTTGAAAGATGAAAGAACTAAGATTTTTCCCTCAACTACGAGGGGAGGTAAGGAACTGCCATCTAGCTTTGCACTAGATTCTCCTTCTGTTTTGAGTAAGCTTGCGACACCTAAACCTGCTACTGCTATGAATTCTGATATGTCGCATGTTATTGATGATGCCACTTCTACTATGCATGATACTTATGATGAAACCACTTCTATGTTTGATACTACTTTGCCATTAGGTGAATTTCTAGATGAACAACTTGCTAGGGTTAGAGAGAATGAAATTATTGAAGATGAAATTATTGATGATAGTGATGATGAAGGTTCTCCCCCTAAGTATGAATTACCTGTTGTTCCTAAGGGTTATTTTATGGAAGAAGAAGCTGCTAGAGCTGTTCTTGCTTGCAATGATAGATATGATCTTAAGAAGTTATTAGCTAAATGGAAGCAACAATCTCTGAATGCTAGAATGAAATATGACCCTGCTTTTGCTACTTTACCTATCTTTGTTAATGATAAGGATTATGAATTCTCTGTTGATTCTGAGATAATTACTTTGGTTGAATCTGATCCTTTTTATGGCAATGAGTCTGAATCTGTTGTGGCACATCTTACTAAGCTAAATGATATAGCCACCCTGTTCACTAATGATGAGAAGTCTTGCTATTACTATATCCTTAAGATATTCCCGTTCTCATTAAAGGGTGATGCTAAAACTTGGTTTAATTCTCTTGATCCTGGTTGTGTGCGTAGTCCCGAGGATATGATTTATTACTTCTCTGCTAAATATTTCCCTACTCATAAGAAACAAGCTGCCTTGAGGGAAATATACAATTTTGTGCAAATCGAAGAAGAGAGTCTCCCACAAGCTTGGGGGAGGCTTCTCCGATTACTTAATGCTTTGTCTGATCATCCTCTTAAGAAAAATGAAATACTTGATATCTTTTATAATGGACTAACCGATGCTTCCAAGGACCACTTGGATAGTTGTGCTGGTTGTGTCTTCCGGGAAAGAACAGTCGACCAAGCTGAATTGTTATTGAATAATATGTTGACTAATGAAAACAATTGGACTCTTCCTGAGCCAATTGAGCCAACTCCTGAGCCTATTCCTAAACCTACTCCGAAGAAGAGAGGTGTTCTATTTCTTAGTCCTGAAGATATGCAAGAGGCAAAGAAATCTATGAAAGAAAAAGGCATTAAAGCTGAAGATGTTAAGAATTTCCTCCTATTGAAGAAATACATGGTCTTAATATACCACCTGTTGAGGAAACACATTGTCTTGATAACCCGACACAGGTAGTAAAGGTAAATTCTCTCTACAGATATGATAAAGTTGAAATCCTGTCTATTAAATTTCCTAGCCAATGTTTGGATGAATTTGATGACTTTATGGCTAGACAAGAAAGTTTTAATGCTTATGTTGGTACAGAATTAAAGAGTAATGCTTTCATGATAGGACGCTTGAGTGATTATATGGCTAGAGTTAAAGATGAACTTAAACTCATTAGCAAATATGCTTCTATGGTTACCACTCAAGCTGAACAAGTACTTCAAGCTCAAAGTGATTTGCTCGATGAATTAAATAATAAACATGATTTTGCTATTAGAGTGGCTACTAGAACTGGTAGAATGACTCAAGAACCTTTGTATCCTGAAGGCCACCCTAAGAGAATTGAGCAAGATTCTCAGAGAAATAATTTAGATGCACCTAGTCCTTCTAAAAAGAAGAAAAAGAAAAATGATAGGACTTTGCTTGCTTCTAGTGAGCCTGTTGTAGACACACCTGAGAATCCCAATGATATTTCTATTTCTAATGCTGAAACACAATCTAGTGATGAACATGAACGTAGTGATAATGTTAATGATAATGTTCATGTTGATGCTCAACCTAGCAATACTAATGATGTAGAGATTGAACCTATTGTTTATCTTGATAACCCACAATCAAAGAATCAACGTTATGATAAAAGAGACTTTGTTGCTAGGAAGCACGGTAAGGAAAGAGAATCATGGGTTCAGAAACCCATGCCCTTTCCTCCTAAATCATCCAAGACAAAGGATGATGATGATTTTGAGCGCTTTGCTGAAATGATTAGACCTATCTTCTTACGTATGCACTTAAACGATATGCTTAAAATAAATTCTTATGCTAAGTACTGAAGGATATTATTACAAATAAAAGAAAGATACTGGAAGCTAAAATTTCCACCATGCTTGCTAATTATACTTTTAAGGGTGGAGTACCAAAGAAACTTGGAGATCCAGGAGTACCAACTATACCATGCTCCATTAAAAGAAACTATGTTAAAACTGCTTTATGTGATCTTGGAGCCGGTGTTAGTGTTATGCCTCTCTCTTTATATCGTAGACTTGAATTGAATAAGTTGACACGTACTGAAATATCTTTGCAAATGGCTGATAAATCAACTGCTATACCTGTCGGTTTTGTGAGGATGTGCCTGTTGTAGTTGTAAACGTCACTATCTTAACGGACTTTGTTATTCTTGATATTCCCGAGGACGATAGTATGTCGATTATCCTTGGTCGACCCTTTTTGAATACTGCAGGGGCTGTTATTGATTGCAACAAAGGCAATGTCACTTTTCATGTTAATGGTAATGAGCATACGGTACACTTTCCGAGGAAACAATCTCAAGTTCATAACATCAATTCTATTGGAAAAATTCCAACTATCATTATTGGAGGTTTTGAATTTCCTCTTCCTACTGTCAAGAAAAAAATATATGATATTCTTATTATTGGGGATGTTCATATCCCCGTTGAGGTAACATAGTGTTATTCGAAATTTCTCCGGTTCCATGTTATTCGGAATGAGTTTGTTAACAAGACTTGATCAACCTTGTTAGTGGATTCCTTTTGATGACCATGAGATGGATGAAACTAGAAGGCACAACCTTCTGTACCCTCTTTTTACTTTTTGTTATTTATAATAAATAAAGCAAAAATAATATTTTCTATCTACTTTCTAAATTATCCATGCAATAAAAAATATCCCAAAAATAAAAGTTCTCCAAATGCCCTACAAATTTAGTATGATTTTTATGGAATATTTGAGGATTTTAGGCACTAAGAACACAGTAGGGGGGCAAGCACCTGGCCACGAGGGTCTAGAGCGCGCCCACACTTACTGGGTGCGCCCCCTGCCTCGTGGGCCCATGGTGCCCCCCTCCATTATTCCTGCACCCACACACTCCATCTTCCTCCCAAAAAAATCCCAATCCAGCTCAAGCACGAGTTCTAGCTCATTTTGCTGCGATTTTCAATCTCCTTGCTCAAAGCCCCATTCACAAAACTGCTTTGGGAGATTGTTGCTTGGTGTGTGACTCCTCCAATGGTCCAATTAGTTTTTGTTCTAGTGCTTTATTCATTGCAAATTTTTGTTGCATAGGTGACCCTGTTCTTGAGCTTGCATGTCAAATTTATGAGGTCCCAAGTATATCTAATGCATGATATAGGCTCCAGGCACTTATGGGAATAGTTGCTATCAATCTTGTTTAGTTTGATTCACTTTTATTTTGAAGTTACTAAAAATTTCAGAATTTTCAAAAAAAGATGAAGAGATTGTGATGCGAAGCATCCCTCGCTCATCCCCATGGACATGCCTACATCTCCCTCAACACCTCTTGGACCCATGACACGAGCCTAAGCTAAGGCCATTGAAGATAAGGTGAACTCGCTCCTCTCCGAACTTCCTATTCCTACCGACGAGACATGGCTACTAACTCATTCAGAAACTCTGTGTGTTATCAGGTGCCTGGAAACGAGCCACGGAACAGTGACCCCCAAGAGCCAAGACAGCGAGGACGCCAATCACGATGAACAAGAAGAAGAGCTGCCGCGAAGCTACAGGTGTCGGACAACCGACAATGTCCGGACGTCCGATGAGTCCCAGGACACGGACGACCCGACCCCTCCGGACGTCCGACACTTCGTCACCCGAACCAAATCTACGGACGTCCGGAGCGGAGCGGACGACCGGACGACAAGCACCCGAGCCGAAACTACGGACGACCGACAGCCTCCGGACGTCCGGACCCTCCTGAAGCCCCGGACGACCGACCCTCTACGGACGACCGACACGCCCACGACAGAGCTGAATCTACGGACGTCCGAACGCGTCCGGATGACCAGACCGTCCCGAGCCTCCGGACGTCCGACGCCTTCCGGACGTCCGACTCCTGAGTGACCAAACCTGCAGGCTGGAGCCCTTGTATCCCTTCGTTTTGACTTCCATTTGCACTAAGACTATAAATAGGACGCCCCCATCTCCTTTTTAGGGTTAGCGTTGATTTAGCTCAAGTTAGAGATAGAGCTTCGCTCATCTACCGGATCTCCTCCTCGTGAGAGACCGCGGCCTCCTCGGAGAAGATCCTATCGGATTCAAGACCCCCTCGTGGGAAGATCCCCTCGTGGGTATCAAGGCCTCCTCACGGAGAAGAATGGTTTTGTTGTATCCTTACCTTTGTTGATTGTGAATCATATGTTACTCTATGTTATCGGTGATCTAGCACTCGTGTGATTGATTCTATGTTGGTTTAGTGATTCTCTCTCTCGTTTTCCCCGTGTTTTCCTCGTGTTCTTCCGCGCGTTCTTCGTGTTCCCTCGTAGGATCCACTCCAAACATGAAAGATCATCACCCTAGGGTTCTGCCCTACATCATATGGTATCATGAGCCACGTTGATCACGTTTTTGGAGCCCCTACCCCGTCTTGTCTAGCTTGATTTTGTTGTTTTCGTCCTAAATCCGAAAATTCCCTACCAAAAATAGCCCCAAATTTTTTTTGTGATTTGTTTGTGAGTTGAGATTTTGTTGGATTTGGTCCATGGATTTGTGTTGCTGCATGTGGATCTAGCTTTACCCACCCTCCCCACCCTTTTCCATCCACCAAACTACTCGATTTTGACCTCACCATTTCCTTCTTCCCCGAAATCTCGCAGTTCATCCCGAGCCCGATTTTTTCGCCCAGGCTCCGGACGACTGGAAAAGGTCGGACGTCCGACGAAGTCTGGACGACCGTAAAAGCCCGGACGTCCGTGAAACCCTGACGAAGCTGAAGTTGACAGTCACACCACCAGCACACCCCACATTCCACCACACCTTCCATACCAACATACACCATTATCTCCCATGATACCGCCGATGACGATTTTGACACATTTTGATCTTTGAGATTTTGAGTTGTGGCTACCGTATCCTTTTGTGTTTCAGCTATCTAGGTGCGGTTCAACTTCATCATCTCCACGGCTCAAATTCGAAAGGGTCTCATCATTGCCAAGGACGGTAACTTCGACAACATCTTTGTCATACCTTGCATTTGCATTGATACTCACATGTCCCTACTTTTGCGTAGCTTACCCATCGAGACTAGCCATTGAGTATTGCAGGCAACGTGACTTGTGCACATTAGTGATCATACTCCATATAGCATACATATCATACCATAGTGGTGCATATCTTGAGATCAACTTGTGTGTCACAAAGTTGTCATAGCATACACAATTGCTATCTTGGTTCGTGAGATATTGCATGAGAAAAGAGCTCAAAAGTGAAAGAGCCACCCAAGCTTTTAAGCAAAGAGGAAAGATAAGCAAAGAGCTTATAAGCAAGAACCATAGCATCATACAACATTAAGATTGTCATATTTGATCATCTTGGATCATTGCACCGAAATATCATACATATAGCATACTTGGGATAGAGATAGTTGCATTTTTGCCTAGTAGGTTGTGCACAAGCTTGCGTATCCGCCTTATGCAATCGTGCTAGCGTCTCTCTAGTATTGTGCAACAAGAGCATTTTCGTGGTTTCCACATTTTGGCTCACTTTTGGATTGCACAATCCCATTTATCTATTTGCGTGTGTGTTTCCGTGTACCCATACTTGCTTGGTCTACTTGTTGCATTGCAAATTTGTGAATCTTTTCCAACATTATTGAAGCTTACTTACAATTGCATCAAATTTTGTTCCACCATCCTAACCAAGCTCCACCATAAGCTTTTACGTGTGTAGGTGTGAGAACCAACAAGAATTGGTACCAACAGTGCTATTTCATTGTCCGCATTTGAGTGAACTTGATTCATCTTAAACTTCGGTCAAGGTACATTTGGTACACGTTCTTGTCCTTCTACTACTTACATTTTACTTGGGATGATGGATAGGCCAAGTTCTTCTACCACACCACCTCTCATCGAGAACGACGACGACATGACATCATTTGTCACCAAGAGCCACCTATTTGGAGCTCAAAAGGCATTGCACCAAGAGCAACAAGCAATGAGGGACTACTTCGACAACAAATTCGACGCTCAAAAGCAAGAGAATGATGCAAGAATGAACGAGATCCGCGCCTTCATGAAGAGTCAAAGTCCTTCCACTATGTCCTCATCAAGACGGCGACGCTCAAGTCGACACACCGACGACACCTTCTCCGACTCAAGTACACCATCATCGAACACTCTTCGACGGGCTGCACGTCAAGACCGGCAAGCATCTCGGAACCCGCTACATGACAAGCATTCTTATGAGCAAGTCGACGAGCATCTACATCATCCCGCACCACACCAAGTCACTTTTGCACAAGCTCAAGAACGACAACAACTACGACGTCAAGAAGAAGAACGAGCGCGTCTACACCAAGAAGAACAAGACGCCGAGGCTCAATGTCTTCAACAACAACAACGTGAAGCGCAAGCTCTTGAGGCGCAACGTGCCCTTCAAGAATCAAGTCGAGCCATCGCCAACCGCAATCACGACCGACGCAATGAAGAGGAAGCCCTTCGTGAAGAAATCCAAGAGAGGAATTACCGCCATAGAGCGCAACGTCAAGCTCCACAAGTTCCTCCACAACCTCGTCAAGCTCCACTTCAACCTCAAGTTCAACAAGAGCAAGTTGATCATGGACTTCCTCCGTGCCAAGAGCAACATGAGGATGACTATCCTCCACGTCAAGGACGTCATCATCATAATCGCCAACAACACAATGAAGAGCAACGCTATGGCAAGCTCAAGTTCACAATGCCCAAGTTCAATGGAAGCAATGATCCCGAAGAATACCTCTCATGGGCATTGAAGGTCGACAAAATCTTTCGTTTGCACAACTATGAGGAAGAGAAGAAGATCGCAATGGCATCACTTGAGTTCCAAGACTATGTGCTCATATGGTGGGAACAAGTCCTTGAACGTCGTCAAGCAAGAGGTGATCCACCAATAACCACTTGGGTTCAAATGAAGGATGTCATGCGAGCACGCTTCGTGCCAACCTACTACAACCGCGATCTCTTCAAGAAGCTACAACTCCTCAAGCAAGGGACAAAGAGTGTTGAAGAATACTACAAGGAAATGGAGATAGCCATGATTCGAACCAATGTCAAGGAAGATGGTGAGCAAACAATGGCACGTTTCTTGAATGGACTCAATCATCCCATCAAGAAGATTGCCGACTTCCAACCTTATTCCAACCTCATTGAGCTCGTACATCAAGCAACCAAGGCGGAACGTCAAGTGCAAGATGACTTCAAGTACGCCAAGTACTCATCCAAGACATATGGCTTCTCCAACATCCAAGCTTCAACGACTCCTCCAACATCTACATCGACCAAGCCTTCACCAAGCAACGACGACAAATCAAGTTACAAGAAAGCTTCGACAAGTTCAAGTCGTCTTCCTCCTACTACAAGCAACTTCAAGCCGCGTGCTTCATCATCTACTCCGACCGATGAGACCGTCAAGACAAGCACCTTCAAGTGTTTCACTTGCGGCGGCCGAGGCCACAAGTCCTATGAATGCACGAACAAGCGAACCATGATCCTCAACAATGATGGTACATATGACTCCATGAGTGAAGAGGAGATGGAAGCCCTTGAGCAAGTGGCCATGCACCGACGCGTGAATGAGGATGAAGATGATCAAGTCTTTTGTGATGAGGATTCGAGCCCCGCTCTCGTTGTCTCCAAAGTCTTGACACTTCAACATCAACAAGAAGAAGACCAAAGATGCCACATCTTCCACACTAAAGCCGGCATCAATGGAAGGTCCGTCAAGGTCATCATCGATGGAGGTAGTTGTCACAACTTGGGAAGTGAAGAACTATGCTCCAAGCTTCAATTGGTCAAGAGGAAGCACCCGCACCCCTACAAGGTCCAACGGCTAAGTGACTCCGGCACTATACGAGTTGAGCATACGGTCCAAGTCTCCTTCAAAATTGGTGCCTATGAAGACACTTTGGAATGTGATGTGGTCCCCATGACCGTTTGCCACCTCCTTCTTGGTCGACCATGGAAATTCGACCGTGGTGTCATCCACAATGGGCGTACCAATCACTATAGCTTCAAGTTGAAAGGGAAGGAATATGTGCTACGACCGATGTCTCCTAGTCAAGTGATAGCTGACAAGCAAGCCAACCACCATGGAGAGAAGAGTGAAAAAGTGACCCACCCAAAAGTGAGTGAGAGCCACAAGCCAAATATGAGCGCCTCTTCGCCTAGAGAGAAAAACCTCATCCTATTTGCCACCAAAAGTGAGATACGAGAAGTGTGTGAGAACCCATCGAGTGTGATGCACTTTGTCCTTGTGGGCAAAGATGGAGAGCCAAAATCTAACACTTCTCACGAGCTACCTTTAGTGTTTCAATCTCTTTTGCAGGAATTCGAAGATGTTTTCCCCGATGAGCTACCTCCGGGTCTACCTCCACTTCGAGGCATTGAGCATCGAATCGACCTCATCCCCGGAGCGCCACTTCTAAACAAAGCTCCATACCGAGTCAATCCCGAAGAAACAAAGGAAATTCAACGGCAAGTACAACAACTCCTCGACAACGGTCATGTACGTGAAAGCTTAAGCCCTTGTGCCGTTCCCGTTATACTTGTGCCTAAACCCGATGGAAGTTTCCGCTTGTGTTACGATTGTAGACCTATAAATGCTATTACCGTTCGCTATAGGCATCCCATTCCTCGCTTAGATGATATGCTTGATGAACTTAGCGGAGCCAACTTTTTCTCAAAAATTGATCTTAAAAGTGGCTATTATCAAATTCGCATTCAAGAAGGTGATGAATGGAAAACCGCTTTCAAAACAAAATTTGGCTTATATGAGTGGTTAGTGATGCCTATGGGTTTGTCGGAAGCACCCGGAACTTTCGTGTGTCTTATGCATCATGTGCTTAGACCTTACATTGGAGTATTTGTTGTGGTTTACTTTGATGACATTCTTGTGTTTAGCAAAACAATGAAAGACCATATTAATCATGTTAAATCTGTTTTGCAAACCCTTCGCAAGGAAAGCCTTTATGCAAATTTGAAAAAAAATGCACATTTGGTGTTGACAAAGTGGTTTTCTTAGGTTTTGTTGTCTCTTCAAAAGGTGTCCATGTTGATGAAACTAAAATTGAGGCAATTAAAACTTGGCCACAACCAACCAATTTGCAACAAGTGCGTAGCTTCCTTGGTCTTGCAGGATTTTATCACCGATTTGTGAAAAACTTTAGCACAATTGCCGCTCCTTTGCATGCATTGAGTAAGAAGAACACTCCTTTTGTTTGGGGATCTTTGCAATCCACTGCTTTTGATGAGCTCAAGTCCTTGCTTACTCATGCCCCGATTCTTGCTTTGCCCAATTTTGACAAAACTTTTGAGGTTCATTGTGATGCAAGTGGTACCGGAATTGGCGGAGTTTTAATGCAAGAAAAACGAGCCATTGCTTATTTTAGTGAAAAACTCTCCGGTGCTCAACTTAATTATCCCATCTATGACAAAGAATTATATGCTTTAGTGTGTGTGCTACATGTTTGGGAACATTACCTTAGACCTCATGAGTTTGTCATCCATACCGATCATGAAACGCTTAAGTACTTAAAAGATCAAACTAAATTGAACAAGCGTCATGCCAAATGGAGTGAATTCATTGAATCTTTTCCTTATGTGATCAAGTACATTAAGGGTAAAGAAAATGTTGTTGCGGATGCACTTTCACGCATATGCATGCTTGTCACTCAACTTGAGTTGAATGTTATTGGTTTTGAGCACATAAAAGACTTGTATGAGCATGATCCTTCTTTTGCCATCCCTTATGCTAAGTGTTTGACACACACATCTTGAGAACGATACTACATAAAGGATGATTATCTTATGAGAGCTAACAAACTTTGCATTCCCGAGTCTTCTCTTCGTTTGCTACTTTTGCAAGAGGCTCATGGAGGCGGACTTATGGGACACTTTGGACGCGACAAGACATTCGCCACGCTCTCCAAGAACTACTATTGGCCCAAGATGTTCCGTGATGTCTCACGCTTCACAAATCGTTGCTCTACATGTCGCAAAGCTAAGTCTAAAGCTCAATCCATGGTATTTTCATGCCACTTCCTATTCCTTATCAACCTTGGGAAGACATTAGCATGGATTTTGTACTTGGTTTGCCTAGAACCCAAAATGGCAAGGATTCCGTCTTTGTTGTTGTGGACCGATTTTCTAAAATGGCACATTTCATCCCTTGCAACAAGATAGACGATGCTTCACATATTGCCAATCTCTTTTGTAGGGAAATCTTGCGACTTCATGGAGTACCAAAGACGATTGTCTCCGATCGTGATGTCAAGTTCTTGAGTTACTTTTGGAAGACACTATGTGCCAAGCTCGGCATCAAGCTATTGTTCTCTTCGGCATACCATCCTCAAACCAACGGCCAAATGGAGGTGACAAACCGTACACTCTCGACTCTACTTCGCGTGATGATCAAGAAGAACATCAAGGAGTGGGAGGAGTGTCTACCCATTGCCGAGTACGCCTACAACCATGCAAGACATTCGACAACCGTCAAGTCCCCCTTCGAAATCGTCTACGGCTTCAACCCGTTGTCCCCATTGGACATTCTACCTCTTCCTCTACAAGAGCGCACCAACCTCGACGCAAGTGCTCGTGCAAGCTACATCAAGAGGATGCATGAAGATACAAGGCACACCATCGAGCGCCAAGTACAACGACTAGCGACCGAGATAAACATCAACAAGCAACCCATGGTATTCAACATTGGTGATCTAGTGTGGCTACATCTTCGCAAGGACCGCTTCCCCAACGAACGCAAGTCCAAGCTTCTCCCTCACGCCGACGGACCTTTTAAGGTTCTAGCACGCTACAACGACAACGCCTACAAGATCGACCTACCACGAGACAAGTACAATGTGAGCAACACCTTCAACGTCAAGGACCTCGCACCTTACCATTGAGATGCACCTTTTGATCCGAGGTCAGATCTCTCCCAAGGGGGGGGGGAGATGATGCAGAGCATCCCTCGCTCATCCCCATGGACGTGCCTACATCTCCCTCAACACCTCTTGGACCCATGACACGAGCCCGAGCTAAGGCCATTGAAGATAAGGTGAACTCGCTCTTCTCTGAACTTCCTATTCATACCCACGAGACATGGCTACTACCTCATTCAGAAACTCTGTGTGTTATCAGGTGCCTGGAAACGAGCCACGGAACAGCAACCCCCAAGATCCAAGACGGCGAGGACCCCAATCACGATGAACAAGAAGAAGAGCTGCCGCGAAGCTACAGGCGTCGGACGACTGACAATGTCCGGACGTCCGACGAGTCCCAGGACACGGACGACAGGACCCCTCCGGACGTCCGACACTTCGTCACCCGAACCAAATCTACGGACGTCCGGAGAGGACCGGACGACCGGACGACAAGCACCCGAGCGAAACTACGGACGACCAACAGCCTCCGGACGTCCGGACCCTCCTGAAGCCCCGGATGACCGACCCTCTACGGACGACCGACACGCCCACGACAGAGCTGAATCTACGGACGTCCGAACGCGTCCGGACGACCGGACCGTCCCGAGCCTCCAGACGTCCGACGCCTTCCGGACGTCCGACTCCTGAGTGATCAAACCCGCAGGCTGGAGCCCTTGTATCCCTTCGTTTTGACTTCCATTTGCACTAAGACTATAAATAGGACGCCCCCATCTCCTTTTTAGGGTTAGCGTTGATTTAGCTCAAGTTAGATATAGAGCTTCGCTCATCTACCGGATCTCCTCCTCGTGAGAGACCGCGGCCTCCTCGGAGAAGATCCTATCGGATTCAAGACCCCCTCGTGGGAAGATCCCCTCGTGGATATCAAGGCCTCCTCACGGAGAAGAACGGTTCCGTTGTATCCTTACCTTTGTTGATTGTGAATCATATGTTACTCTATGTTATCGGTGATCTAGAACTCATGTGATTGATTCTATGTTGGTTTAGTGATTCTCTCTCTCGTTTTCCCCGTGTTTTCCTCGTGTTCTTCCACGCGTTCTTCGTGTTCCCCCGTAGGATCCACTCCAAACGTGAAAGATCATCACCCTAGGGTTCTGCCCTACATCAGATTGTTCTTGAGAGGCTCTTCTAGCCAAAGCTCCAAGGATAAACAAGCTAAGGAGAAAGAAAAGGCCAAGTATAATCTTCCTCGCGCAGAGGAAGTAAGGCCGTGTGAGTGGCCTTGTGATAATTTCTTGAGAGCAGCCGGGATTTATGAAGACTTTTATATTTTGGCTAAAAATGCAGGTCTCACCGACTTCCTCCACGACCGGAGCGAACAGTATCTCTTACTCACCAATACTTTCGTGCAAAACTTTTATTATCATCCTAAGAATTCACCTCCTTCAGTCTCTTTTCATTTATATGATGAGGCTAAGGAAACGTCATTACATAATTTTTGCGCGGCTTGTAGAATACCCTTTGAGGGCAGCTTAGATGAACCACATCGTAAAGATGTGGATGGTTTTATTGACACTATTACTGTAGGGGAATCGAGGAAGGGTTTCGATGCGAGAATCACTAGCATACATTTTCCTGTTTTATGCTACTTTGCCATATTTGCTAGTCGATGCTTAATTGGTCGTGGAAATAGTGGAAACTTCAGTGTTCCTGATATTATTATTCTGCTCCATGCCTTATTCGGTGATAACACTTTTAGTATGGGTGCCGTTATTGCTAAACGGTTAAGCCTAAACCATGCAAAGGGCCCCATCTTTGGAGGTATCTATGCTGCACGCCTTGATAAACATTTCGAGATACCTATTAGGCATGATGAGAAAGAGGAGACACTGCTGCCTCTTACCTTTTTAGATTACAGGAGCATGGTAGCGCATTAGTTTATTGTTGACAATGATGATAAGATGCTTCTGTATAACCTGAGATTTAATAAGAAACACAATGAGATTATTACCCTGCCTGCCCCTTCTTTGTTTGATTTAACTGCAGGCCATTACCTCGTCTTGCCGAAGGCCATGTACGCACACCGAGGCCAGACATCAGCTCCAGAGCCTGAGCCGGAACCGCCACTGGACCCTTATCGCCCATCCTGTTATCAGTGGGATCCGGAGGAGATCGCTAGCCAGTGGTATCCAGATGGCACTCCTCAGTACACCGGGGAGAGTAGCCGCGATCCTTGGGCATAGACCAACTTAGGCCAAAAGCCTAAGCTTGGGGGAGTACGTATTTCTCACCGACATTATATTCATGTTCACACACTTATTCTAGTCGTCGGTGCTCATACTTTTTCATTGTATTATCCATGCTAGTTTAATTTATTTTTCTAGCTTTCTTCTTGTGTGTTTGATAAACCTTAGAAAAACCAAAAAAATAGTTAGTTTAATTTCCATGCTTGTAGTAGTAATTAAAAAGAAAATCCAAAAAGATTTCTCGTTCTTCTTTTTGCTTGTTGGGAGCTTTCCCATGTAAATAGTTTTATTTTCTTTTCTTTCCTTTGGGGGTCGAGAGGAGAATACCATAATGAAAATGCTTAGTGGCTCTTCTTATATGCATGATTGTTGATTTAATTTAGAGCTCATTACTTTGTCTTCTCTCTTGAATTGAATGCTTGCAGATTCCATCTTAGTCCAATGCATGTGCACTATTATTATTATACACACCGTTCGGTCGTGCAAGCGAAAGGCAATAATGACGATATATGATGGACTGATTGAGATGAGAGAAGCTGGTATGAACTCGACCTCTTTTGTTTTTGTAAATATGATGAGTTCATCATTCCTGATTCAGCCTATTATGAATAAACATGTTTGCAATGACAATTAGAGATTATAGTTGCTTATGCCATGCTTAATTAGCTAGGAGCTTATAATGGTTTACCTTGCGTGCCAACATGCTATTAAAATGGTTGTGATGTGGTATGATAGGGTGGTATCCTCCTTTGAATGATTCGAGTGACTTGACTTGGCACATGTTCACGCATGTAGGTGAAACCAAATCAACATAGCCTTCACGATATTTATCTTCATGGTGGATTATATCCTACTCATGCTTGCACTCGATGTTGATTAATTTTAATGCATGTTCATGACTGTTGTCGCTCTCTCAGTTGGTCGCTTCCCAGTCTTTTGCTAGCCTTCACATGTACTAAGCGGGAATACTGCTTGTGCATCCAAACTCCATGAATTCCAAAGTTATTCCATATGAGTCCAGCATACCTTCCTATATGCGGTATTTACCTGCCGTTCCAAGTAAATATTTATGTGCCAAACTCCAAACCTTCAAATGAAATTCTGTTTTGTATGCTCGAGCAGCTCATGTTTCAACTAGGGTTGTCTGTATCTTCCATGCTAGGTGGGCTATTCTCAAGGGGAGTGGACTCCGCTCCTCATTCATGAGAAAATGGTTGGTAACCGGGATGCCCAGTCCCATGATCAAAAACATCAAAGTAAATCAAAGTAATTAAACAAAACTCCCCGAGGGCTATTGCTAGTTGGAGGCACTCGTTGTTTCGAGCAAGCCATGGATTGTTGCTTGTTGGTGGTGGGGGAGTATAAACTTTACCATTCTGTTTGGAAACCGCCTATAATGTATGTAGCATGGAAGATATCAAGATCTCATAGTTGTTGCGTTGATAGTGAAAGTATACCGCTCAAAATGTTATTCATCTCTATTTTAAAATCGAGCTCTGGCACCTCTACAAATCCCTGCTTCCCTCCGCGAAGGGCCTATCTATTTACTTTTATGTTGAGTCATCACCCTCTTATTAAAAAGCACCCGCTGGAGAGAATATTGTCATTTGCATGCATTACTATTAGTTTATATTGGGTATGACTTGACTGGATCTCTTTTACCATGAATTACAATGTCTAGTCGGTCCTTGATCTTTAAAGGTGCTCTGCATTTATGTTTTGCGGTATCAGAAAGGGCTAGCGAGATACCATCTTGTTATATCATATTATGATTGCTTTGAGAAAGTCTTGTCATCTGAGATTTATTATTATTGCTCGCTAGTTGATTATGCCATTGATATGAGTAAACATGAGACCTAAGTGTTATTGTGAATATGGTTAGTTCATAATCTTTCCTGAGAATTTGAATGTTGGCTTTACATATTTACAACAACAAGAACAAATAGAGTTTGTAAAAGTTTTTCTTTATCACTTTTAGTTTATCAACTGAATTGCTTGACGACAAGCAAAGGTTTAAGCTTGGGGGAGTTGATATGTCTCCAACATATCTACTTTTCCAAACACTTTTACCCTTGTTTTGGACTCTAACTTGCATGATTTGAATGAAACTAACCCGGACTGACGCTGTTTTCAGCAGAACTGCTATGGTGTTATTTTTGTGCAGAAAACAAAAGTTCTCGGAATGACTTGAAAATCCACGGAGATAACTTTTGGAAAATATAAAAAATACTGGTGAAAGAATCAAGGCCAGGGGGCCCACACCCTGTTCACGAGGGTGGGGGGCGCGCCCCCTCCCCCTGGGTGTGCCCTCCTACCTCGTGGGCCCCCTGGTGCTCCACTGACCTCAACTCCAACTCCATATATTCACGTTCGGGGAGAAAAAAATCAAACAAAAAGTTTCATCACGTTTTACGATACGGAGCCGCCGCCAAGCCCTGATCTCTCTCGGGAGGGCTGATCTGGTATCCGTTTGGGGCTCCGGAGAGGGGGATTCGTCGTCGTCATCATCATCAACCATCCTCCATCACCAATTTCATGATGCTCACCGCCGTGCGTGAGTAATTCTATCGTAGGCTTGCTGGACGGTGATGGGTTGGATGAGATTTACCATGTAATCAAGTTAGTTTTGTTAGGGTTTGATCCCTAGTATCCACTATGTTCTGAGATTGATGTTGCTATGACTTTGCTATGCTTAATGCTTGTCACTAGGGCCCGAGTGCCATGATTTGAGATCTGAACCTATTATGTTTTCATGAATATATGTGAGTTCTTGATCCTATCTTGCAAGTCTATAGTCACCTATTATGTGTTATGATCCGACAACCCCGAAGTGACAATAATTGGGATACTTCTCGGTGATGACCGTAGTTTGAGGAGTTCATGTATTCACTAAGTACTAATGCTTTGGTCCGGTTCTCTATTAAAAGGAGGCCTTAATATCCCTTAGTTTCCATTAGGACCCCGCTGCCACGGGAGGGTAGGACAAAAGATGTCATGCAAGTTCTTTTCCATAAGCACGTATGACTATATTCGGAATACATGCCTACATTACATTGATGAATTGGAGCTAGTTCTGTGTCACCCTATGTTATAACTATTACATGAGGAATCGCATCCGACATAATTATCCATCTCTGATCCAATGCCTACGAGTTTTTCACATATTGTGCTTTGCTTATTTACTTTACCGTTGCTACTGTTACAATTCCTACAAAACTACTATCGTTACTTTTAACATTGTTACCATTACTATCAAAGTACTTTGCTACTAAATACTTTGCTGCAGATACTAAGTTATCCAGGTGTGGTTGAATTGACAACTCAACTACTAATACTTGAGAATATTCTTTGGCTCCCCTTGTGTCGAATCAATAAATTTGGGTCGAATACTCTACCCTCGAAAACTGTTGCGATCCCCTATACTTGTGGGTTATCAGCACTTAACGGCGCGATCGAGCTGGTGAAGTCCTGTGAAGCCTGCCAATTCCATGCCAAGCAGATTCATCAGCCAACTCAGGGCCTGCAGACCATCCCACTCTCGTGGCCGTTCGCGGTCTGGGGGCTGGATATCTTGGGCCCGTTTCCTCGAGCGCCTGGGGGCTACTGCTACCTCCACGTCGCCATCGACAAGTACACCAAGTGGGCAGAGGTGGAAGCCGTCCGCACCATCCCAGCCGGTTCCGCAGTCAAGTTCATCAAGGGCTTCATGAGCCGGTTTGGGGTCCCTAATCGCATCATCACCGACAACGGTTCGCAGTTCACCAACAATCTCTTCAAAACATATTGTGCTAACCTTGGAACACATATATGCTATGCTTCGGTGGTGCACCCCCGTTGTAATGGACAGGCCGAACGCGCCAATGCGGAGGTCCTGAGGGGCCTCAATACTAGGACATTCAAGAAGAAGCTGGAGGCCCGCGGCAGGGGATGGCACGATGAGCTTTAGTCCGTGATGTGGTCCATCCGCACTACCGCCACCAAGCCAACTGGCGAGACCCCGTTCTTCCTCGTCTATGGAGCAGAGACGGTCCTCCCTCATGAGGTCAGGCGTAGCTCCGCGCGGGTCCTAGCATTTGATGAGGCGCAACAGGACACCATGCGGGGGATGGACCTCATGCTAGGGGAGGAGCGCCGTCGTGAAGCCACACTGCGAGCAACGAGATACCAACAGGCGCTACAACGGTATCACTATCGGTGTCAAAACCGGCGGATCTTGGGTAGGGGGTCCCGAACTGTGCGTCTAAGGCTAATGGTAACAGGAGGCTAGGGACACGATGTTTACCCAGGTTCGGTCCCTCTCGATGGAGGTAATACCCTACTTCCTGCTTGATTGATCTTGATGATATGAGTATTACAAGAGTTGATCTACCACGAGATCAGAGAGGCTAAACCCTAGAAGCTAGTCTATGGTATGATTGTTGTCGTGTCCTACGGACTAAACCCTCCGGTTTATATAGACACCAGAGGGGGATAAGGTTACACATAGTTGGTTACAGAGAAGGAGATCTACATCTGAATCGCCAAGCTTGACTTCCACGCCAAGGAGAGTCCCATCCGGACACGGGACGAAGTCTTCAATCTTGTATCTTCATAGTCCAACAGTCCGGCCAAAGCATATAGTCCGGCTGTCTGGATACCCCCTTATCCAGGACTCCCTCAGTAGCCCCTGAACCAGGCTTCAATGATGATGAGTCCGGTGCATAGATTGTCTTCGACATTGCAAGGCGGGTTCCATCTCCGAATACTCCAAGATAAATTCCGAACACAAGGACCATGTCCGGCTCTGCAAGATAAATTACATATACCCTCGTAGAGAGAATAATAATCCACGAACCTAATCTGCTGACAACTCTTTGAAAAGTGACATCACGCCACGGCCCGGTTTTTATTCAAACCGTTTTTACAACCTGCTACCGCACACATCGTGAGGCGGTTTTCTTGGCACGTCTTGTCAAAGCAGAGATCGTGTCCCTCTTATTATGTGATCCTCATCAATACGGGTATGGGTAATCCAACCGTGCCTGTTGGCTTGACTCCGTGTTTTTAGGCAAGTCCCAAACGGTTTCGCTGGGGACGCTTGATATTCTTCCCCCTTTATAGAGGGGTCGAGGCCTATCCCTCTATCTCCACGCTTGTGCCTTCTCGTACCTCGAGTTCCAACACCCAAAGCTCAAGCTTAAGCACCCCGGATCTTCGATCATGTCCGGATCCAACCATCAAGGCCGATGGATGGCCTCCTCTGTCACAGAGGAGGATATTGCGAAGCTCAGGGGGGCCGGGTATTTGACCGCCGATGTTAAGCACAGGCTTCCGGCCCCCAAACAGGTTATTCCTACTCCCGAGCCCAACGAGAGCGTCGTATTTGTCTCCCACTTCCTCCGGGTCTTGGGCCTTACTCTTGACCCCTTCATGAGGGGGCTCATGTTCTACTACGAGCTAGATTTCCACGATCTAGCTCCGGATTCCATCCTCCACATCTCGTCGTTTATCGTCATGTGCGAAGCCTTCCTCCACATCACCCCCCACTTCGGCCTATGGCTCAAGACTTTCAATGTGTAGCCGAAGATGATTGAGGGGTGACACGCGGAGTGCGGGGGCGCTGTAATAAGCAGGAACGCCGATGGCGGCGTGGCCCGAAGGCTCCTTCCCGGAGGTATCTGATTTATGGCAGCGGAGGTGGTTCTATGTCACAGCTCCCCGAGGCTCGAAGTGGGCGGCCGCCCCCGCCTTCCGCCTGGGCCCTCTGCCTCAACTGGCGTCGTGGGCCAATGTGGGACTGAACTGGGGGCCTACAAATGATGTACCGATGTTGCAGAGCCGCATTCTGGAGCTCCTCGAGAGGGACATTAGTCTTGTCAAGATAATCCAAGTAATGCTAGTTCGGCGGGCCCTGCCGTGCAAACGTTGGCCTCTCGGGATGTGGGAGTTCAATCCAGAGGGCCCGCGAACCATTCATCACTTCTTCGGCATGACGCCTGAAGGAATTGTTGGAAATATGCCCTAGAGGCAATAATAAAAGTGTTATTATTATATTTCTTTGTTCATGATAATAGTCTTTTATTCATGCTATAACTGTATTATCCGGAGATCGTAATACACGTGTGAATACATAGACAACAATATGTCCCTAGTGAGCCTCTAGTTGACTAGCTCGTTGTGATCAACAGATAGTCATGGTTTCCTGGCTATGGACATTGGATGTCGTTGATAACGGGATCACATCATTAGGAGAATGATGTGATGGACAAGACCCAATCCTAAGCCTAGCACAAAGATCGTGTAGTTCGTTTGCTAGAGCTTTGCCAATGTCAAGTATCTCTTCCTTTGACCATGAGAGCGTGTAACTCCTGGATACCGTAGGAGTGCCTTGGGTGTATCAAACGTCACAACGTAACTGGGTGACTATAAAGGTGCACTACAGGTATCTCCGAAAGTATCTATTGTTTTATGCGGATCGAGACTGGGATTTGTCACTCCGTGTAAACAGAGAGGTATCTCTGGGCCCACTCGGTAGGACATCATCATAATGTGCACAATGTGACCAAGGGGTTGATCACGGGATGATGTGTTACGGAATGAGTAAAGAGACTTGCCGGTAACGAGATTGAACAAGGTATCGGTATACCGACGATCGAATCTCGGGCAAGTAAAATACCGCTAGACAAAGGGAATTGTATACGGGATCGATTGAGTCCTTGACATCGTGGTTCATCCGATGAGATCATCGTGGAACATGTGGGAGCCAACATGGGTATCCAGATCCCTCTGTTGGTTATTGACCGGAGAACGTCTCGGTCATGTCTGCATGTCTCCCGAACCCGTAGGGTCTACACACTTAAGGTTCGATGACGTTAGGGTTATAAAGGAAGCTTGTATGTGGTTACCGAATGTTGTTCGGAGTCCCGGATGAGATCCCGGACGTCACGAGGAGTTCTGGAATGGTCCGGAGGTAAAGATTTATATATGGGAAGTCCTGTTTTGGTCACCGGAAAAGTTTCGGGCGATATCGGTAATGTACCGGGACCACCGGGAGGGTCCCGGGGGTCCACCAAGTGGGGCCACCTACCCCAGAACGCTGCGTGGGCCATGTGTGGGAGGGGACCAGCCCCTACGTGGGCTGGTGCGCCCCCCACAAGGGGCCAAGGCGCAAGGGAGAGTGGGAGGGGGCAAACCCTACTCCAGATGGGCCTTAAGGCCCACCTAGTGGGCGCCTCCCCTCTCTCCCCCTCCTGGCCGCCGCCCCCTTTGCCATCTAGGGCTGGCCGCACCCCTTGGGGGTGGGAAACCCTAAAGGGGGCGCAGCCCCCCCTTCCCCCTATATATAGTTGAGGTTTGGGGCTGCCATACACATGAGAACTTCTCCCCTTGGTGCAGCCCTACCTCTCTCCCTACTCCTCCTCTCCCATGGTGCTTGGCGAAGCCCTGCTGGATTGCCACGCTCCTCCACCACCACCACGCCGTTGTGCTGCTGTTGGATGGAGTCTTCCTCAACCTCTCCCTCTCTCCTTGCTGGATCAAGGCGTGGGAGACGTCACTGGGCTGTACGTGTGTTGAACGCGGAGGTGCCGTGCGTTCGGCACTTGATCATCGGTGATTTGAATCACGACGAGTACGACTCCATCAACCCCGTTCACTTGAACGCTTCCGCTTAGCGATCTACAAGGGTATGTAGATGCACTCTCCTTCTACTCGTAGCTGGTCTCTCCATAGATAGATCTTGGTGATACGTAGGAAAATTTTTGAATTTCTGCTACGTTCCCCAACAGTGGCATCATGAGCTAGGTCTATTGCGTAGATTCTTTGCACGAGTAGAACACAAAGTAGTTGTGGGCGTTGATGTTTTTCGATATGCTTACCGTTACTAGTCCAATCTTGTTTCGACGGTATTGTGGGATGAAGCGGCCCGGACCGACCTTACACGTACTCTTACGTGAGACAGGTTCCACCGATTGACATGCACTTGGTGCATAAGGTGGCTAGCGGGTGCCAGTCTCTCCCACTTTAGTCGGAACGGATTCGATGAAAAGGGTCCTTATGAAGGGTAAATAGCAATTGGCATATCACGTTGTGGTCTTGCGTAGGTAAGAAACGTTCTTGCTAGAAACCCATAGCAGCCACGTAAAACATGCAACAACAATTAGAGGACGTCTAACTTGTTTTTGCAGGGTATGTCATGTGATGTGATATGGCCAAAAGGATGTGATGAATGATATATGTGATGTATGAGATTGATCATGTTCTTGTAATAGGAATCACGACTTGCATGTCGATGAGTATGACAACCGGCAGGAGCCATAGGAGTTGTCTTTATTTATTGTATGACCTGCGTGTCATTGAACAACGCC
Organism: Triticum aestivum; assembly: GCF_018294505.1. Taxonomy (NCBI): domain Eukaryota; kingdom Viridiplantae; phylum Streptophyta; class Magnoliopsida; order Poales; family Poaceae; genus Triticum; species Triticum aestivum. The sequence goes on from NC_057813.1 coordinate 195,236,824, forward strand.
ATGTAACTTACTTTACTTTATTGCTAAACGCGTTAGCCATAGAAGTAGAAGTAGTCGTTGGCGTGACAACTTCATGAAGACACGATGATGGAGATCATGATGATGGAGATCATGGTGTCATGCCGGTGACGATGATGATCATGGAGCCCCGAAGATGAAGATCAAAAGGAGCAAAATGATATTGGCCATATCATGTCACTATTTGATTGCATGTGATGTTTATCATGTTTATGCATCTTGTTTACTTAGGACGACGGTAGTAAATAAGATGATCCCTTACAAAATTTCAAGAAGTGTTCTCCCCTAACTGTGCACCGTTGCTACAGTTCGTCGCTTCTAAGCACCACGTGATGATCGGGTGTGATGGATTCTTACGTTCACATACAACGGGTGTAAGACAGTTTTACACAGCGAAAACACTTAGGGTTAACTTGACGAGCCTAGCATGTGCAGACATGGCCTCGGAACACGGAGACCGAAAGGTCGAGCATGAGTCGTATAGTAGATACGATCAACATGAAGATGTTCACCGATGATGACTAGTCCGTCTCACGTGATGATCGGACACGGCCTAGTTGACTCGGATCATGTGATCACTTAGATGACCAGAGGGATGTCTATCTGAGTGGGAGTTCATGAGATGAACTTAATTATCTTGAACATAGTCAAAAGACCTTTTGCAAATTATGTCGTAGCTCGCGTTTTAGTTCTACTATTTTAGATATGTTCCTAGAGAAAATATAGTTGAAAGTTGATAGTAGCAATTATGCGGACAGTAGAAAGCTTATGTCCTTAATGCACTGCTCAGTGTGCTGAACCCCAAACGTCGTTTGTGGATGTTACGAACATCGGACATACACGTTTTGATAACTATGTGATAGTTCAGTTAAATGGTTTAGACTTGAGGCACTAAAGACATTTTCGAAACGTCGCGGAACATATGAGATGTTTCAAGGGCTGAAATTGGGATTTCAGGCTCGTGCCCACGTCAAGAGGTATGAGACCTCCGACGATTTTCTTAGCCTGCAAACTAAGGGAGAAAAGCTCAATCGTTGAGCTTGTGCTCAGATTGTCTGAGTGCAACAATCACTTGAATCAAGTGGGAGTTGATCTTCCAGATGAGATAGTGATGTTTCTCCAAAGTCATTGCCACCAAGCTGCTAGAGCTTCGTGATGAACTATAACATATCAGGGATAGATATGATGATCCTTGAAATATTCGTGATGTTTGACACCGCGAAAGTAGAAATCAAGAAGGAGCATCAATTGTTGATGGTTGGTGAAACCACTAGTTTCAAGAAGGGCAAGGGAACAAAGGGATACTTCATGAAACGGCAATTCAGCTGCTGCTCCAGTGAAGAAACCCAAGGTTGAACCCAAACCCGAGACTAAGTGCTTCTGTAATAAGGGGAACAGTCACTAGAGCAGAATTACCCTAGATACTTGGTAGATGAGAAGGCTGGCAAGGTCGATAGAAGTATATTGGATATACATTATGTTAATGTGTACTTTACTAGTACTCCTAGTAGCACCAGGGTATAAGATACCGGTTCGGTTGCTAAGTGTTAGTAACTCGAAATAAAAGCTACGGCATAAACGGAGACTAGCTAAAGGTGAGCTGACGATATGTGTTGGAAGTGTTTCCAATGTTGATATGATCAAGCATCGCACGCTCCCTCTACCATCGAGATTTGGTGTTTGCGTTGAGCATGGACATGATTGGATTATGTCTATCGCAATACGGTTATTCATTTAAAGAGAATAATGGTTACTCTATTTATTTGAATAATACCTTCAATGGTCTTGCACCTAAAATGAATGGTTTATTGAATCTCGATCGTAGTGATACACATTTTCATGCCAAAAGATATAAGATAGTAATGATAGTACCACTTACTTGTGGCACTGCCATGTAAGTCATAATGGTATAAAACGCATGAAGAAGCTCCATGTTGATGGATCTTTGGACTCACTCGTTTTTGAAAAGTTTGAGACATGCGAACCATGTCTATTGGTGTATATGCATGAAGAAGCTCCATGCAAATGGACCGTTTGGACTCACTTGATTTTGAATCACTTGAGATATGCAAATCATACCACATAGGCAAGATGACTGAAAAGCCTCGGTTTCAATAAGATGGAACAAGATAGCAACTTGTTGGAAGTAACACATTTTGATGTGTGCAGTCCAATAAGTGCTGAGGCATGCAGTGAATATCGTTATGTTCTTACTTCACAGATGATTCGAGTAGATGTTGAGAATATTTACTTGATGAAACACAAGTCTGAATTATTGAATGGTTCAAGTAATTTCAGAGTGAAGTAGAAGATCATTGTGACAAGAGGATAAAATGTCTATGATACGATCATAGAGATGAATATCTGAGTTACGAGTTTTGGCACACAATTAAGACATTGTGGAAATTGTTTCATAATTAATACCGCCTGGAACACCATAGTGTGATGGTGTGTCCGAACATCATAGTTGCACCCTATTGGATATGGTGCGTACCATGATGTCTCTTATCGAATTACCACTATCGTTCATGGGTTAGGCATTAGAGACAACCACATTCACTTTAAATAGGGCACCACGTAATTCCGATGAGATGACACCGTATGAATTATGGTTTAGAGAAACCTAAGTTGTCGTTTCTTAAAGGTTTGGGGCTGCGACGCTTATGTGAAAAAGTTTCAGGATTAAGCTCGAACCCAAAGCGGATAAAATACATCTTCATAGGACACCCAAAACAGTTGGGTATACCTCCTAATTCAGATCCGAAAGCAATATGAATTGTTTCTAGAATCGGGTCCTTTCTCGAGGAAAGATTTCTCTCGAAAGAGTTGAGTGGGAGGATGGTGGAGACTTGATGAGGTTATTGAACCGTCTCTTCAACTAGTGTGTGGCGGGGCACAGGAAGTTGTTCCTGTGGCACCTACACCAATTGAAGTGGAAGCTTATGATATTGATCATGAAACTTCGGATCAAGTCACTACCAAACCTCGTGGGATGACAAGGATGCGTACTACTTCAGAGTGGTACGTAATCCTGTCTTGGAAGTCATGTTGCTGGACAACAATGAACCTACAAGCTATGGAGAAGCGATGGTGGGCCCGGATTCCGATAAATGACTCGAGGCCATAAAATCCGAGAACGGATCCATGGACTTTGGTGGACTTGCCCGATGATCGGCAAGCCATTGAGATAAATGGATCTTTAAGAAGAAGACGAACGTGGACGGTAATGTCACCGTCCATGAAGCTCGACTTGTGGCGAAGAGTTTTTTCACAAGTTCAAGGAGTTGACTACGATGAGATTTTCTTATCCGTAGCGATGCTTAAAGTCCGTCGGATTCATGTTAGCATTAGCTGTATTTATGAAATCTGGCAGATGGATGTCAAAACGAGTTTCCTTACCGGTTTTCGTGAGGAAAGGTTGTATGTAATACAATCAGAAAGTTTTTGTCGATCCTAAGGATGCTAAAAGGTATGCTGGCTCCAGCGATCCTTCCAAGGACTGGAGTGGGCATCTCGGAGTTGGAATGTACGCTTTGATAAGATGATCAAAGATTTTGGGTCTATACAAAGTTTATGAGAAACTTGTATTTCCAAAGAAGTGAGTGGGAGCACTATAGAATTTCTGATGAGTATATGTTGTTGACATATTGTTGATCAGAAATGACGTAGAATTTCTGGAAAGCATATAAGGTTATTTTGAAAGTGTTTTTCAATGGAAAGCCTGGATTAAGCTACTTGAACATTGAGCATCAAGATCTATAAGGATAGATCAAAACGCTTAATGGTACTTTCAAATGAGCACATACCTTGACATGATCTTGAAGGTGTTCAAGATGGACCAGTCAAAGAAGGAGTTCTTGCCTGAGTTGTAAGGTACGAAGTTAAGACTTAAAGCTCGACCACGGCAGAATAGAGAGAAAGGACGAAGGTCGTCCCCTATGCTTAAGACGTAGGCTCTTCAGTATGCTATGCTGTGTACCGCACCTGAAGTGTGCCTTGCCATGAGTCAGTCAAGGGGTACAAGAGTGATCCATGAATGGATCACAGGACAGCGGTCAAAGTTATCCTTAGTAACTAGTGGACTAAGGAATTTTCTCGATTATGGAGGTGGTAAAAGAGTTCATCGTAAAGGGTTACGTCGATGCAAGCTTAACGCCTATCCGGATAGCTCTGAGTAGAGATACCGGATACATATAATGGAGCAATAATTTAGAATAGCTCCAAGTAGAACAGTTATTTGGAATAGCTCCAAATAGAACGTGGGAGCTACATCTAGGAGATGACATAGAGATTTGTAAAGCACACACAGATCTGAAAGGTTCAGACCCGTTGACTAAAACCTCTCTCACAAGCAGAACATGACCAAACCCCAGATCTCATTGAGTCTTGATCACATGATGATGTGAACTAGTTTAGTGACACTAGTAAACTCTTTGGATGTTGGTCACATGGTGATGTGACCTGTTAGTGTTAATCACATGGTGATGTGAACTAGATTATTGACTCTAGTGCAAGTGGGAGACTGTTGGAAATATGCCCTAGAGGCAATAATAAAAGTGTTATTATTATATTTCTTTGTTCATGATAATAGTCTTTTATTCATGCTATAACTGTATTATCCGGAGATTGTAATACACATGTGAATACATAGACAACAATATGTCCCTAGTGAGCCTCTAGTTGACTAGCTCGTTGTGATCAACAGATATCATGGTTTCCTGGCTATGGACATTGGATGTCGTTGATAACGGGATCACATCATTAGGAGAATGATGTGATGGACAAGACCCAATCCTAAGCCTAGCACAAAGATCGTGTAGTTCGTTTGCTAGAGCTTTGCCAATGTCAAGTATCTCTTCCTTTGACCATGAGAGCGTGTAACTCCTGGATACCGTAGGAGTGCCTTGGGTGTATCAAACGTCACAACGTAACTGGGTGACTATAAAGGTGCACTACAGGTATCTCCGAAAGTATCTATTGTTTTATGCGGATCGAGACTGGGATTTGTCACTCCGTGTAAACAGAGAGGTATCTCTGGGCCCACTCGGTAGGACATCATCATAATGTGCACAATGTGACCAAGGGGTTGATCACGGGATGATGTGTTACAGAACGAGTAAAGAGACTTGCCGGTAACGAGATTGAACAAGGTATCGGTATACCGACGATCGAATCTCGGGCAAGTAAAATACCGCTAGACAAAGGGAATTGTATACGGGATCGATTGAGTCCTTGACATCGTGGTTCATCCGATGAGATCATCGTGGAACATGTGGGAGCCAACAGGGGTATCCAGTCCCGCTGTTGGTTATTGACCGGAGAACGTCTCGGTCATGTCTGCATGTCTCCCGAACCCGTAGGGTCTACACACTTAAGGTTCGATGACGCTAGGGTTATAAAGGAAGCTTGTATGTGGTTACCGAATGTTGTTCGGAGTCCCGGATGAGATCCCGGACGTCACGAGGAGTTCCGAAATGGTCTGGAGGTAAAGATTTATATATGGGAAGTCCTGTTTTGGTCACCGGAAAAGTTTCGGGCGATATCGGTAATGTACCGGGACCACCAGGAGGGTCCCGGGGGTCCACCAAGTGGGGCCACCTGCCCCAGAAGGCTGCGTGGGCCATATGTGGGAGGGGACCAGCCCCTAGGTGGGCTGGTGCGCCCCCCACAAGGGGCCAAGGCGCAAGGGAGAGTGGGAGGGGGCAAACCCTAGTCCAGATGGGCCTTAAGGCCCACCTAGTGGGCGCCTCCCCTCTCCCCCCTCCTGGCCGCCGCCCCCTTTGCCATCTAGGGCTGGCCGCACCCCTTGGGGGTGGGAAACCCTAAAGGGGGCGCAGCCCCCCCTTCCCCCTATATATAGTTGAGGTTTGGGGCTGCCATACACATGAGAACTTCTCCCCTTGGTGCAGCCCTACCTCTCTCCCTACTCCTCCTCTCCCATGGTGCTTGGCGAAGCCCTGCTGGATTGCCACACTCCTCCACCACCACCACGCCGTTGTGCTGCTGTTGGATGGAGTCTTCCTCAACCTCTCCCTCTCTCCTTGCTGGATCAAGGCGTGGAAGACGTCACCGGGCTGTACGTGTGTTGAACGCGGAGGTGCCGTGCGTTCGGCACTTGATCATCGGTGATTTGAATCACGACGAGTACAACTCCATCAACCCCGTTCACTTGAACGCTTCCGCTTAGCGATCTACAAGGGTATGTAGATGCACTCTCCTTCTACTCGTAGCTGGTCTCTCCATAGATAGATCTTGGTGATACGTAGGAAAATTTTTGAATTTCTGCTACGTTCCCCAACAGGAATGTATAAGTTGTTCTTCAGACCATGAATAAAGTGTCCGTACACCACCGAGGATGTGGGCCTGAGCTGCAACCGCCCAGATACCCAAGTAAGTAACCCTGTGACCGAACACTTTGCTAATATTTGTCATAACATTGTTCTGAAAAAACTGCCCGCGGCCAGGATTGGCTCAGTAAGGCGAAAAGAATCAGGTGTCCGGCCCTGCTCCCCGAAGGCTCGCCCGGTCCGGTAATGGCCAGGATTCTTAAACGGACGCTAAGTCAAGTGCCACCGGAGAAAGAGGAAGGGAAGAGTGGGGAGGCCAAGAGTGGGCCTCACACATTGTGCATCCGAACCGGGGGAATTAATGTCTCCACGGAGGAGGAGAATTGGGGAGGCGAATCTGAGGTTTCCTCCCCCCGTGGGAAGAAGAGGGCTGCTTCCGAAGATTTGGAAACGGGGGCGCCCAAACAAGGGAAGAAAACTTCACCAATGGGCCCTGCCCCGAAGGGCATTCTTACCGCACCGTGCCCGCTAACGGGCCAGCCCTCCACTGAGCTGTAAGTTTAATAAACAAGAAGCTTATTGCTTTTTCCTCCAAGGGTAATAACCGGGACCTATTTTTTGCAGTCCGGCTATCAGTTCATCTCAACAGGGTTCGTCCTCGGGGGATCTTCTTCCGGAGATGATGGAGAGTGAAATCCCACCTACCTCTCCGCCCCGTGGGGCGGGCGACCCTGAGGTATCGTCACGGAGGAGTCCAGATCCAATGGGGCCGGAAGCTAACACTTCGGCCGCCCCAAGCCCAGCGCGTTCGGCTCCTGTGGCGGACAATGAAAAGGGTCCGGGGGAGTCCGGTGTCCGGCCGAACAAACTAACGGGCCTCCTGGAGTCATCTGCTCTCTCGGAGGATCACCGTACACTAATGGGTACGATGTTGGAGAGAATTTCCTCCGCCACAAGCGGGTTAAATGAAGCTTTTAGGAGCTTGCTCAAAGGTTTTGAGGTAAGCCACGAAATACGCAGTTTTTGGTTGCACCGTATGTGATACATGTGCTCTGTATAGATAGTAGCCCCTAAGACTGTGGATGCCAGCCCATGGCGGCAAACGGAGGATCACACTCCCAGGTAATAATCGCACTTGTATTGATGTGCAGGTTGCTAAGGGTCCGGCGTTAGACCAGACCACTGAATGCGCCGAATTGAGGCAGCAGATTGACGTGGTGGAGGCCGACGTCATGCTTGTAAACAAGTGATTCATGGAGTCGCAGAGTATGCGCTCTTGTATCCATATTTTCTTTAGGAAATCGCAAGAAGGTTGTAATATTAATATGATGCGATGTGGTTGCAGGCGGAGCTGCTGCCGTGGAGGCCCTGAGGGCGGAGCTTGCCCTAGCCAAGGAACAAGCCCTGGTTAGCAATGCGGCTGCTCTAAAGGCAGCTGAAGAATTGAAAGCCGAACATGCCGCTCATCTCCAAAGCGAAGAAAAGGTAGCCGAGATGGCTGTGGAGCTGAGGGACGCCGCCGGCCGGTATGAGCTTCTCGAGAAGGAGAATCAGGCAAAGGCGGTTGACCTGAAGAAGGCGCTAGATTTGGCTAAGGAGCCGCGCTCTCAGATTAGAGACGCGCGGGAGGAACTTCGACATGCCAGAGAAATCGTGGCTGGAAATCCTTATTTGTTGCGGATGAAATTTTTAGATCCAAAGTATGCTCCGTTGGATAAGCTATGGAGCGCTGCAAATGAGTATGCGGACTTGACGAAGAGTGCATCTGATGCCACCAAGTTGTTCAAGGATCATAAAGATAACAAAGTAGAAAGACTATTCTAGTCGCAATTTAGCGCTCCAGCGCGCTCATTGCCATTGAGTGAGAAGATGGCCGCTATAGCCGAGCTCCATAGGCTGTCCGGCCTTGCAATGAGGTCTCTAATAGACCATCTATGGCCGAGAGGACCGAAGCCGGACATCTACTTTGGCTTGGTGCAACAATTGTTTGGCGCCAGATCGCAAATCGATGCCGTGAAGAGGTCGGCGTGCATAGAGGGTGCACGGATGGCTCTTGCCCGTGTGAAGACATATTGGGCAGATATGGAGGCCACCAACATTGCAACCCGTGGTCCGGCGGGAAGCCAAGACCCAGCCGAGCACTATTTTGAGCAGGTCATAGAAGGTGCCCGTAGAATAGAGGCTCAGTGCTCGAAGAATGTCATGTTCGAGTGACAAGTCTATTAATTGTAAACAATTATGTGTGTTGATTATAGAGGCTGTTTTTTATACTTTTGCCTGAAAGTATTATAATGTCTCCTGTGTGGCTGTTTATGTATGCATACAACGTGAAAGTTAGCAGTCGTTGGCTTCAGCCCCCAGGCATACAATGCGGGGGTGTCTGAGAAATATGCGTGAACACACTTGATCCAACGTCTTGGTCCGTTAAGGAGGTGATCGCATGTCGAACCAGGCAACCGGACTATATAGCTGTAACACTTTTCACTTAGCCATAGGAGTTTGAAAGGTGGGGCTACTATGTAGCCCCTGGTACTTCCGCGTGCATCCAGGTATGGTGCACGTACTTGACCGGGAAATCGGTCCTTCGTTAATGCGGAGGAATCCTATAGATTCCGATGAGTCCTCGAGTGGTTGATCAGTCTCTCGCTGTATCATGACAGTCAGTTTTCGGCTTTCTCTACTGAGGTGCTCATCCGGGATAACCAAGGCACATTCGCAGTAGTTCTCCTTTGGTCGCCTTAGCCGATAGAATGGAACATAAGGCAGCTAACCCAGGAGCCGGGCTAACCCAACATTTGACCAAAGACATGATTCGGAGCTGATGCATATAAGGCCAAACTCGCGACGCCGAACACTCCCGAAGGTATTCGGACTTTATAACATATACTGGGCTGAATAACGCCCTTGACCCTGTAATTCCAGGTACGTGCATTGATCTATCATGGCAAAAAGCCTATGACGCCAGTGTCCCTTATGGGTGTATGAAATACCCATGGGATGTCAAGCAACAAAAGACAGTAAAGAAGGTTTACATAGGGGCTTAATCTAAAGAGAAACCTTTGAGCGGGGCCCTGCTGCACGTCCGCGCCTTTGTCTCCGTTGTGCCGTATCCTAGAAGGGTGTCGCACGAGAAGTGTCTGAAAAAACGAAAACTCAAAAAAAAAGAGTAAACTTGCCAAAAGTTAGTTATTCTCGATGGGTGTTCGAGATGCGAGATATTTGCCTAATAATGAGGCAAGACGAATTGTGGGCTTTGTCATATGTTAACAGTCCCCTAGTACCATTTATGGGGATATATGTGTAGCATCGAGCCAGCGTTTATCCGGGCTGTTGTTGATGGTGGTGCACCGGACTCGTCTAGCCGTGTCCTTGGTCTGAACGACCGATCGTGCGTTCTGTTGGGAGAGGCCGCCTAGAGTCCGACAGCAGGAGCTGCCGCATACTGCTCTGTGTTTCCACTAACTGTTATGATGCCACGTGGACCGGGCATCTTAAGTTTGAGGCAGGCGTAGTTCGGTATTGCATTAAAGCAAACGAAGGCCGTTCTTCCAAGCAATGCATGATAATCGCTGCTGAAGCGGGCGATGTTGAAGAGTAGTTCCTCGCTTCTGAAGTTGTCGGGAGAACCGAATGTCACTTCTAATACGAGGGAGCCCCAGCAGTGGGCCACAACGCATGGAATCACACCATTGAAGGTGGTGCTATTTTGGCTTATTCTGGATGGGTCTACGCCCATCTTGCGGATGGTGTCTTGATATATCAGATTAAGACTACTGCCGCCGTCCATTAGGACGTGAGTGAGATGGTATCCATTGATTATTGGGTCGAGCACCAAGGCAGCTGATCCTCCGTGCCGGATACTGGCCGGGTAGTCCCTGTGATCAAAAGTGATCGGGCAGGTCGCCCGTGGATTGAATTTGGGGGCGACGAACTCTCCGTGAGTTGCGTGTACCATGTTTACCGTTTTGACTTCTGGTGGGAATTTTTTCTGGCCCCCCGTGTTCAGCTGGCGAGGCTCATCCTCATCTTCGCTTGGTGTTTCCCTTCCCTTGTGTTCGACGTTTAACTTGCCGGCCTGCTTGAAGACCCAACATTCTCTGTGGGTATGGTTTGCAGGTTTTTCGGAAGTGCCATGGATTTGGCACAATCTGTCCAGGACTTTATTCAGGTCGGATGGCCCCTCTTTACTGCCTTTGAATGGCTTCTTTCCTTGAACGGGTCGAGAGCCCCCGAATCCGGCGTTGATCGCCGTGTTGTCCGGACTATCGCCATTCCGACGCTTGTGCTTAGTGCGCCGTGGCTTCCTGTTGCCATCTCGAATTTCGGATGTGCCCGGGTCGCTGGTGCATCTACGGGCCAACCAGCTGTCTTCGCCTGCACAAAAGCGGATCATAAGGTTTGTTAAGGCTGCCATTGCCCTTGGCTTTTCTTGGCCGAACTGTTGCAACATCCGCCCCAGGACTCTCGAGGTAGGTGACCTCATACTCAGGCGGGTGCTCTCCAGGGAAGGCCTGCATAAGCTCTCGCCCATGTGGGAGGGCCCGTTCAAGGTTCTTCATGTTTCTAGGCCTGGCGCCACACACCTGGAGACTCAGGAGGGGGTACCCATCCCAAACGCCTGGAACATCCAGCATCTCCAGAAGTTTTACCCCTGAAGAAAGGCCCGGTGCCTGTGAAGAAGGCCCGGTGCCTGTGAAGCTCGCCGCCCGAAGAAAGGCCCGGTGCCTGTGAAGAAGGCCCAGTGCCTGTGAAGCTCGCCGCCCATGACATTCTCACGTAATAATGAGTTGGGGTTGTACACGCCTCGGAGTCTCCGGAGTGCCGCCTTCAGGCCTCGGGGGCTCCCGCCCATGCATAGTGGCAGCACTTAGCTCCGCGCTGGTGAGAAGACGTCGAAGACTAGACTAGGTGCCGGACGCGGCTTTTCATTTGCTTTCCGCAGTTGGCTTGTTCTCCCTTGTTTGGACCTTTATTGAAGTTGCTTCTAGTGTTATTTGCCGTCTTCTGCCACTGTTCTCTGCTTTCAGCTTTTGTCTGACTCGTTCTCTCTCTCGCAAACCTCGCGAGGGGGCTGCACGGGCGCCCTCGTGAGCCCTTCCTCTCTTAATTTTCGCAAGGCTCTCTCGTTCGAGTTCGCAGCGGGAGCACCCCTCCGAGTCCATGCCCCTCGGGCATCGCGACACAGAGCACCGGTCCATGGCCGGCAACCCTCACGACCAAGGTTCAGAAATGATTCTCCCAACAGATGTTTTGCAGCTCTTAAGGCGCCCGGCGAGGCCTCAGGCAGGCACCTCGCGAGGCGGAAACTACTACAAACGTCCCGAGCTAAGTTGTTCCTACGCGCAGACACATAACAACTATACCATAAAACAGCACAAGAACAATAAATGCAGTACGATAATTAGGGGATCATAGTCTGTTGCACGCCTCCACGGGTCCCCATGCTTCTCTCTCTCGATGCATGAAAAGGAGGAAAACAAAATAAAAGCGGCATGCGCCTTGCAACAACTCGCAAGGAGGGATCTGCGTCGTGCTCCTGAGCTCAATCAGACTCCGCCTCGCGCTTCACCGGAGTGCAGCAATGGGACGACCCGCTACCGCCCTCGAAGCGGGCGCGGCGGCGTGGTGGCTGATCGCGGCCACCGCTGGAGGAGCTGTCGCCAGAGGAGGAGCCGCTGAAGCTCGACGAGCTGCGGTCGCCGCCGGGAGCGGGTTCGCCTTCGCCCTCGTCACGGTCGTTGCCAAGGCCGAGCACCTCGTTGCCATCATCGTCTTCAGGGCAGCACCCAACGTGGCGGTCATCTTCTCCGAACACCCTCACGTAGAGGGTCGCGTCGCCGTCATACTTGAAGTGGAGGGTGCACCGCCTGCCAAGGCCACGCGGGCGGGCAACCGTCTGCCAGCCCCCGGTCAGGGCTATATTACCGGCGACGGAGATCTCCACTGCGACCCAGGAGGCCCTGCTGCAGCAGCCGTCCGCCTGCAACCAGAGCCCGCCGGGGCCAGCGGCCGGCAGTTCACCGACGAAGAAGCGAGGGAGCTGGAGCCAGTTGCCGGCCGGGTTGTCCGACCATACAACGAGCTCCGGCAGCACCTCTGCCGAATGGAAGCGCGGCCGGGGAGGCCGAGCAGCCACGGCACACCTTCCTACTCCAACAGTGCTGCCTCGACATGGGCGGCCACCAGCGCATGAAGGGCCACCGTCGCGACCACAGGAAACCACGGCAGGGGTCGCGAGATGCTTGCGAGGACGACCGCGGTCGCGCTTAGGCGGAGGAGAGCCAGGCCCTTCCTGGCGAGCCTTCCCCTTATCCGCGGCCGAGAACCTCTTCACGGGCGCCATGGGGCGCTGCAAGCAATAGGAGCGAGGAGGGAGAAGAAGCGGGCGGAGCAAGAGGAGATGGGCAACAGGGGCTTTCGCCCTTCCCCATTTATAGCCCAAGGGAGGCCAACCGTCGACCTCCACGATCGCAGGTAATCATGACTCTTTTTGCATGCAGCAGGGACTCGTCAAATCGGGCAGTTGTCGAGGCGGTGTGGGAAAGCGGAGACGCCCATGTCCAATCAGTCGCCACGCGTCAACCACGGCCGCAAGCTGTTGGCGCCCGCGGTGCTCTGCACTTGCCCTTTGGCTTCGCTGCTAAGCCAAGTACGAGCACGCCTTGGGCCCGGGGGCTACTGTCCGTGTTTTGGGAACGGGGGTCCCCAGACTTGCCTGCCTGCGGCCTGCAGCGCGGCTCAGCCAGTGGCCCAATACGACCCGTCTTCATCAACCAACGCTCAAGACCCTCGCGAGGGGCCAAGACTCGCGGGGCAGACGACGCAAGGCCTTCTCAGGAGTGGCCTCACCAGGCAGGCTCGCGAGGAGGCGGAGAGATCAAGGCAAGGGGTACCTCGCGAGGTGCCCATGACGCAAGCCATGACGATCAAGACCAGGCGGGCGCCTGCCCGCGCAGTGTCCTTGTTTCCTCTTTGGTGCAAAGAGGGCAAGCGCAGACGCGGAGTACCGAGGCATCAGGCAAATGTTTCCATATCGGTGCAACAAGACCAAGACCAGCAGATCGGCATGACGGAGATCACCGCGGAGCCCAAGACGGTGTCATCACCAACACCTTTGGCAGTCGAAGACCACCTTTAGTCAGCATAGCTTGTACTAGCTGTCCCCTTTCAAAATGGCCGTTGTTGGATCTCTTCCCGCTCAATATTTGGGAAGAGGACCAGGGCCTCTATAAATAGGGCTAGCCACCACAGTAGAAGGGGATCGAATCCTTCCCAAGCAGGACACCACCACAAGAACACCTCTCCTCGCGAGGCTGTTCTTACTCTGTACTGTTCATCATCAGCCCAAGAGGCAATCCACCACCACACACTGGATTAGGGTATTACACCACGCCGATGGCCCGAACCAGTATAAATCTTGTGTCTCTTGTGTTGTTCATCGATCTAGCTTAGAAACCGCGGCGAGGCTGAGGGCGTGTTTTGGTAGGGAAAAGATCTTCGTGCGCACCCCAGTGTTCGAGCCTTAAGGGTTTTGCCGGAACCCGATATTCGACATTAACCTTGTTGAAAACCTATATATTTTTATGTCTATTATTATCATACACATTGTACATTTTTTGGTATATATCTAACACATTTTTAAATAAACGTTAACATTTTTTAATATAAAGTTAATCGTTGTTGAATACATGGTCAGCATTTTTTCATACTCATTTTAAACATTTATAAAAAGCTTGAATAACATTTTTGTACTTGTACAATCAACTTTTTTCGAATGCGTTATAAATATTTTTTCCACACACATTTAATGTTTTTAAATGCCTGATTAATGTTTTTCAAATACAAGACTAACATTTGTTTAATACATTGTCAACATTTTTTCTATACATGTTTTACATTTTCAAATGCTTCATTAACATTTTTCAAATATATGAGCGCTTGCGTCTGTACTGATGTTAAAAAACATTTTTAAATACAAGATTAACATGTTTTGAATACATGGTAAACATATTTATATATACATTTAACATTTTCAAATGCTTGGCAAAAAAAATCGAATACACGATTAACTTTTTTTAGTAAATGGTTCACATTTTTAATACAAGGTCGTTTCCTATACAAATTTAATATTTTTCAAATGCTTGATTATAAACTTTCAAATACAAGATTAATTTTTTCTCAAAATCTTGATTAACATTTTTAAACACATGATCAATTTCTTTCATACACATTTGTATTTTTCTGTATACATGAGAAACATTATCTATATAAGCTTTAACATTTTTCAAATGCTTGGATAACATTTCTTTCAAATATTTTTTCTTGTAACATACTCCCTCCGTAAAAAAATATAAGAGCGTTTAGATCACTACTTTACGAGGGAGTATTTGTTTAGAATATTAGAATTATGAACAAAATCAATAATAGGCAAATATTAAAACAAAAAATGTGAACAAAGTTGTGGCCTCCCGCGCGCCTGGTCCGGCGCATCTTGCACCTCCTTCAGGCCTTGTTCGGTTACACCCCTCCACAAGAGAATTGGAGGGGATTTGAGGAGGTTTTGACTTGCAGGGGATTAAATCCACTTCAATCTCTGCCAAACCCCCTTCGAATCCCTCTCAACCGAACACAGCCTCAGGCGGGTCTTCCCTCGGTCTCGATAGAAGCAAGGTATAGCTGCACCCAGGGACGAACCCAGAGCACGACTATGTCTCACTTTATGCGAGACAGTAGCTCGGCTCTACTACAAGGAGCCCACTACGAGCCAGGTAGACGTGTGGTTTTGTCACGCTGACGTCAAATACATGTTCTTTTACTATTGCTTATACTGTAAAAAATATAAAATACATATATCTGAAAAAGAATATACTTATTTAAAAAAATATTCATGCAGTGTAAAAAAGAATGTTTGTGCAACTTTTAGGAAGTGTTAGTATCATTCAAAAAAAATGTATGTGACATTTAAAAAATGTTCACACATTTCAATAAAATGTACATAAAAATATTATACAATTTAGAGTAATGTTTGTGTAATGAAAAAATGTTACTACCTCTGTTCCTAATTATAAGATGTTTTTGATATTTCAATAAGGACCATATATAGACTAAAATGAGTGAACAAACACACTAGAACGCATCTATATACCTCCATTTTTTAAAGAAATGCTAGAACATTTTATAATCCGAAACGGAAGGATTACCTTCTCAAAAATGTTCACGTGTTTCAAAAAATGTAATGTTCACATAGTTAAAAAAAACTGTATCATTCGAAAAAAATGTATTATCTTGTATTTGAAACATGTTCGGAAAAATGTTCAAAACATGTGTTTGGAAAATGTTAAACGAATATAAAAAGATTTTTTAGATGTGTATGAAAATGTACAATGTGTATGAACTATATTTTAAAAATATTAAGTATGTATAAAAAATATTCCTGATGTATACAAAAAATGTGCAATGTGTATGAAAAGAATCATACATGTGTTATAAAAGTGGAAGAACAAAGAAAACCAAAGAAAAAAGAAAAAGAAAAAAAGAAAGAAAATCAGAGCACACCAATTGAAAACAGTGAAAAATAATTATGATTAAAAAAACTCATGTACATCTACAATATTGGGCCTGCCGAGTAATGCCGGGATGTAGACAAGACCTATTACGACGGGCAACAGAAATAGCATTTGCGACGAACGCCACCGATTATCCGAACGGCTCCACTAGTTGATCAACAAAAATCTAGGGATTCTCAAAAAAAAAAAATAATCTAGGGAACCACTAGAAAGGAAGGTGTCGTGATATCCACAGTGGAAACTGGGGGATATGTCCCTCGTCGACTGACTTCCACCCGTGCACAGCCAGAAAATTGTAGGTAGCCCGTTTGTCTTTTTGTATCAAAAAGAAAAGAAAACCCATTTCGACGAATACGAAAGGTATAGGGGGAGGGGAAGGGAAGGGTGAGGTGACATCTTTGCTGTGAACTGAAACCCATATCTCCACCCCTTTGAGGCTTCGACAGAGGCTGGAAAAATTTCTACCGCCCTGGCGACATCAAACTCAATGGAATGCTGTGTTGGAGTTGGACAGTTGGAGGACCCATTGTCGATGGCCATCAACGGCAAGGTCACCCGTGGTTCATGCCTCCGGACCCCGGTGATCCTGTCCTTGGACCCTCGCGAGCCCGGACACCTGGTCCGCCGGAAGACCACTCGCGAGGCCGAGACCGTTGCAGCAACGTGAGCCACTCATGCGAGGCCTGCGTCACGTGCACCAACCACGCTGTCTGCACTTGTATGCATCTTGCCAATGGGCACGCAACGATGCGAGCAACGGGTGGCCAGCATCCCAATTCTCAAAACAGGAGGATCTTTGGGCGGCGCCATGCACGGAGCACGCACGCAGCTGTGATCCACAATGTCCTCCCTAGAGCATCTACAACCGGACTTCGCAAATCCGTTCGTGGATGTGCCCGATCACCCCTCATATTTCATCCACCGCATCCAACTGCCCGAAAGTTGGTATCTCAAACCATACAAACTGTGCAAAATAAAATCTACATACTATGTAGATATCCCATCTACCCACACTACTCGTCGTTCGAGATGTTGATGATCTCCGTGCCGAACTCCAGGTAGATGGCCGCTCGCGGCAACTCTGACTCGTCGTCGAACTCTATCTTGGCGAAGATTTCGTCAATATGCGCCCTTCGTTAGCGGAGGAAGCGGCGGTTGGCCTCCACCTTAGCCTCTGACTAGATGGAGTCGAGGATGGCCGCCTGCTCCGCCGCCTCCTCCGCTTGGGACACCTCGAACTCTGCCATGGCGAAGTCCGTAGATGGCTCCGCCTCCCCATGGCATGTTCTGCTTCGCCTCCTCCTCCTTCCTGGTTTCGATGAGTATCGAGGCAGGGCGGTTGTGATCCGGGCTTCGCACCTAGCCCGATTTCCTCGAGTAGTTGGAGGCGCCACTTCGGTGTGACTATGACATAGGTCATCACCCTTTGTCGGGCCATGGCTATCGGCCGAGGGCGAGCGGAGAGGGAGGGAAGTGGATGTGGCTAGGGCTGGTGACGCGGAGAGGGAGGAAAATGGATGCGGCTAGGGCTGCCGTCGTACGGCGAGCCGGAGCGGCACCTCGCGGCAGCATGAATGCGTCCACACCCTTGAAGGAGACGCCCGTATGAGACGATGGTTTTCCTAGTGTTTTCATGCTGGACCCTGCGATAGTCCGACGTAATGGACGCTTCCTTACGCATCTTAGATTTAGCCTGAATATGAGGGATGTTGGTCGGTCACGGCGTATAGAGCCATAATGAGGAGCCCGTCTGGGTCATCTTTTTTTTTACCGATTGGGGATCAAGCCGTCCGTCACCGACCAAGCCGTCAATCCGAGCGTATATGGAGGTTTTGGGGAGCCTGGGTGTTGTTGACGCACTTAGGCCGGGCACACAGAGCTCTCGTATGAAAGACAGCGCGATCTCAGGTCCATGTGCAGTGCCGGATCCGATCGCCAGAACGTGCATCCACATGCCCATCAAACACAGGCACCAGATTACTACTCAGAGGTGCCAATGCAGATCGCAGATCCAGATTACTGCTAAGATGAAGATTGCTACTACTAAAAGATGTCCACCGGTTCATGCAACAAACCTACCCGGGACAGGCACGTGAGGGCGACACTTGAACATCTGCTGACACATGCATCTGATCTGGATAGATATTAGGCAGATCTACAGAAAGGTCACGACGCTCCGCTGACACGACAATGGATGGACGGAGCCGCCACCATGCTCTGGAGAACTCCGCCGAGACCCACATCTCTTTCTACAATCACGTCACCAACTTTCGACATTGTTCGACTAGCAGACAGGAAAAAGGACCAAACAAAAGGGTGTAACAGATACCACTACAAGGCTGGCTTCCTGAAGCAAGGAGAGAGATCTCTACACTTCGATTCTACAAAAAGATCCCCACACTTTGCGCGCCAAGTAACCAACCCAACCAGAAAGCCTTATATGAACACAAACAGACTAAAAAGGTTAGCTTCTCCGGTGCCTGCCCGGGGCGTCTGAGGTCCGACGATGATGCCAGCAGCAACACGCGAAGAACGACGACGGAAACACCGGCCAGCATCGAGGAAGAAATTGGTCAAACTCTTCTTAGCTTGACGTTGATGGCTTGACGCTGATGAGTACTTTAATTGCGTCTTAAGGAAGACAAGACCCAACCAAGCCTGTATGTAGAATCAAGCCACACTCTGAATTTGTCCATTGGTTTCTTGCGCTGCAGCTCGTGGAGTCAATCAAGAGCTTAGAGATGCGGCCTTGGACATGTCCCTGCTGGATCTGTTGTACTTCATGTGGCTCTTGACGAGCTGGCCGGCGGCGAGAGCGGACAAGAGGGACAACTCGCCGGCGAGAACCCCGCCTGCCACCACGGTGGCCAGGAGCCGCGCGTTCGATCCTGGCGATTCCCTGTTGGCGCCTTTCACGCCCAGCAGGTCCAGGCATGCGGACTGTGACGCCAACTGAGTCCCACCACCAACTGTGCCCACCTGCATTTGCAGTAAATAACAATCACAACATGTCGATCACTCGTCATATTCTCAGATGTTATCAAACAAGTCATGCTACACAGCTCAGCATGTTTTGGGAAACAAACAAGCATCGGATATGTAGGAAAAATGTGTCTCGCCCTAGCAACACAAAGCACAAGACTGAATAATCGACTAATTAGCCTGCTCAAGACAACAAGTAGCTAAATAGGAAAACAAGGCATCAGAAAATATTCCTTTTCTACTGGAAAGATTCCTCTGGCTGATTGAGCTGACGAAGTATAGTTGGATCTTATGTAGCCAAAATATAATTTCTGTTACGAACTATTCAAGTATATAACAAAACACTGTTCTATAATATAGCCAGAGTGCTAGGCCATATGAGGAGATACAGTTAGAGTTGATACACCACCTTTTCTTCAATAAATAGGTGCTCGATGGGGATGGGCACTTATTCGAACGAGCAACAATACATGTATAAGGATGTGGACGTATTGAGTATTAATTAATCCATTAGGGACCATAAGTTACGTGCAGAGCATTTCTCGCAAATCAAAATTATAGTGGGACCAAAAAAAAACTGTATTTGATGATCATCATCAGCACAATGCCTGGATATGCTGATAACAAAACAAATAAAAACAATACAGTTGCGTACCTCAATAGAGGGCATAGTGACAGATATGTGAAGATCTTTGCCATCATTTACAGCTTCCAACATTGTGATGCACTGAGAACTTTCCACATTTTGTGCAGGATCCTGGCCTGTGGCTATGAAGATGGCTGTTACAATATTGCTTGCATGGGCATTGAACCCCCCAAGAGCTCCAGCAACAGCTGAGCCAGCAAGATTCTTGATCACATTTAGTTCTACTAGAGACTGCACATTGGTTTTCAGAACCTTCTTCACAATTTCCTCCTTGATTACTGCTTCACAAACCACAGACTTGCCACGCCCCTCGATCCAATTTACAGCGGCTGGCTTCTTGTCAGAACAAAAGTTACCTGGTTTCAATACCGAATGATAATAATTAGATTGGGGAAAAAAATTGAAAACATAGAGATCTATTGTTTTACTTGTAGTATAATGCACATAATTATGCTAATCATATTGCTGTATATTACTCCCTCCATTCCAAAATACTTTGAACTAAAACCACGAAAAGTATTCTGGAAGGGAGGGAGTAATATATTGCCCAATATGATATGCAAGATGACTAGGCTGTTTTCCCCTCATTCAGTCCAACATGGACCGGGTTCCACTATCAAAATGATAACCGAACAGCAGACGGCTCGGTTGTTAATTTGTGTAAAAACAAAAAGGGCCCAGTGATGTGCCTGCTTCAAATATTTATTCTTGCATAATTATTCTTGGAGCTTACGCACTTTGTCCTGAACCTTCTACATGCATGATGTTAAAGAATAAAGGTGGTTCCAGCTACTCAAATTTGGTACTTATTAAAGTCAATATCATTTTTGACTCATATTAGAAATCTTGCATTAAAGATATATCTTCTTACCAGAAAAATTGCTTTCAAAGCCCTTTCTAAACCTTCCTAATGCATCATGGCAAGTATCGTATGTAATTGAACATCTTATGGTATGCCAAGTTGGATCAGTGGTAATCTAATTTTATTTTATTTTGACCTGAATGGTAATTTAATTTTATAAAAGGTATATTTTGATTGAACATGCCAATGTTCACCATATGTTGTTCATAAGCTCAACTCGATAATTCAGTAGTGCGCCAACTTATCCTTGTTAATCCATGCTGAAAACGGGGCCTAACTATGTGTACCTTCAAATGGACACTCTGCTTATTATATGAAGTTTTTTTTTCTTTCAGTAAGCCATAATAAGAAAAATATAGTCTGTCTTGCAAAAAATAAAGGGTGTCACTAGGAATTTCATTCCGACGAGAAGATTAGGTCACTCAAGTGAAGTAGTTCAGCTTCTGCAGGTGGTGGCAAAGCAAAGCGAACCTGATATGCTAATGACATCCATGTCAGGGAAGTCATCCTGGAGGTAATCCAGCACGTTCTGCACGCCCTTGGAGATCATGTTCATCCCCATGGCATCCCCTGTGCTGCAGCTGAATCTCATGTACAGGTTCCTCCCGGCCATGGCGCACTGCACTCCCTGCAGCCTCCCAAATCTGCTCGACCTGCTCAGATATCATATTTTCCAGACAGTTAGTTACCGTGTTGTGTTCTACTACAAATGAAAAATATTTGACAGTGATGCTCGTACCATCATCCTGCACCAGAATTCCAGAAATTCAAATCTTAAATAGCATAGAGCAATTAATATTGATTTAGGCACGTGACTTGAACCTCAGAGACGTATCGTCGAGCACAAGCTGGGCGTTAATACAATGCCATCTGTTGCATCATAAGTTCGTCGTATAGTACTTGGTGATGACTGATGAGTGTTGGTGTACCTGTTGAAGACAACGGACAGCGTATCGAAGTTGGCGGGGTCCTCCAAGAAGGCCTTGAGCTCGGCGGCGCGGCGCGCGGTGGGGAAGCGGGCGACGGGGGCGCGCGTCATCGCGTCACGGAGCACAACGCTGGTGGCGCCACCTGACTCGGCTATGGCCTTGCAGCCGCGGTTGGTGCTGGCGACGAGGCAGCCCTCGGTGGTCGCCATGGGCACGTAGAACCGCTGGCCGTCGAGAAGGAGCGGCCCGGCGATGCCCACAGGGAGCTGGACGTACCCCACCGGCAGCTCGCAGCACTGCCCGAGGATGGACGCGTAGTCGAAGCCGTCGAGCGGGAGCCCCTCGATCTGCCTCCCCGTGATCCGCCGCACCGCCTCGCGCCGGAGCCCCGCGGCGCGCCGGCAGTTGCCGAGCTTGGTCTCGAGCACGTAGGAGGGCACCTTCCCGGCGACGACCGAGGCCACAATCTCCTCGTCCTCCTCGGGCATTTTCTCGGACAGCACCGCGTCGGCGCCCCCGAGAAGCCCGCACTGCGCCGGCGCCGGCACGGCGGGAGGGCCGACCAGGAAATCCTCGTCCTCGTCGCTGGACGAGACGATGGACTGGACGAAGGCGATGCCGAAGAAGCTGAGCAGGTAGATGAGCGAGGCGACGAGGCCGAAAATGGACAGAATCTCGGTGAGGTCGACGACGTGGAGCGGCGTGGAGGAGCGGATCTTCTCGCGCCACCGCCGCATCAGGTAGGCGAGCGAGGCCGCGAAGAGCGCCGAGAAGATGAGGTTCGTGTGCCGGATCGGGAGCGGCAGCGCGTCCCCCGCCTGCAGCACCCGGGGCGCTCCCGCCTGGCCCACTGCCGGCGGCGCCACCCTCCTCTGCCTCTGCCGCACATCCATGCGTGCGCGTGCGCGTCGGAGTCAAACGGGGGCGAGGTGGGCACGGCTCGGCCGCTCGGCGTGAGTGGGGTGGTGGCCGTGCCGCGAGAGGGAGCGGGTGTTTCGGGGCCTCGGGATGCGCCCGCCTCGGCCTTTTTATTGGTAGTGTCAGTGGCAGTGGCAGCCCACATGCCCGGTGCGCTTACCGTGCGGCGACCCACCTGGCGCTGAGGCTGGGCCCGCTCGCTCGGCCGACATGGGCCGTGTGGCCTTCCTCTCCCCTGCGTTTTGTCCGACGTGTACACGTACTCTCTTTGGACTTTGTAATAAAAACGAAAGTTTTTGCTACGTGACACGCCCACCTGCCAACTGCGGATCCCAGAAATAATACGAGTAAAATCTGGAATGATGCATTTTCTATAAACCATAAAATTAAGATTGAGTTATGGAGATATGGGCTTCTAAGTTGTTGAAGGAAAGGACCTCGATATGATTTTTATTATATTTAGAGTGTTTTATAACTTTGATTATTTTTTATAATTGCTTCAAACCGAGGGCGGCTATTTGGCTCCCGAGCTCATCTGCTCCCACGGTGCACAATAAATTCTGAAATAACAGAAAAGTGCAAACAAAAATCCAAAAAAATTGCATGAAAGATGCGCAGGTGTGTGAGGTCCACTTCAAACTTCAGCTCATTTGGATATCTGAGTAGCTCTCGGCAAAAAAGACAAATTTAGGATATGTGAAAAGTTAACTGTCCATCTACTGCTCTAACCCAATTTATCCTTTTTTCGAGAGCTACTCATATATCCAAATGATCTGAATTTTAGAGCGGACCTCACACACCAAATCATCCTCCATGAAAAAAAAATTAGATAATCTATTTAACTAAAATAAAGTATATGCTATAGAAAATATATTGTTGGATTTGTGTTCGAAAGAGGTAGTGTTATAATTTTTGTAGCATATATATTAGATTTTATAAGTTAAATTCACGGTCAAACTTTAGCTAAAATAAGAGGGGCCCTAATAAACCCACATGGAGTAACTAGCTACATGAGCAACACCTCACGGACTCCCCCCTCACCCCCCCCACACATGCACAAGTAGAAGCATCACACAAATCGTCTCATTTCTCAAAGAAGTTTGAACATTCTACTATTTAGGATTTTCTTTTCTTATGAGGGCTCTTTAGATCAAACGTTTTGGATTTTGAAATGCATTCGAGTTACCACAATTAATTTAGCATGATCTTAATCCTTTTTTTTATTTCTCCATATGCCCCTCGGCTCTATCATTTTCCCTCAAACAATGTGTTTATTTCCTTCAAACTACTAAATGCAATTATGTATGTGACCTACGCAAGAAACATAAAACCAATGAGAAGGAAATAGTAAGTACATGGCCCGGACCAATGCCTGCTCACGATCATGTGCAAGATGTAGGATCGAAAGTATGTTTAGAGGGGGAGGCGGTGATTAAACTACTTGACCAAATAAAAACTTAACATTTTCCCAATTTTAGTTCTTGGCAGATTTTAGCAACTTAGCACAAGTCAAGCAATCTAAACACAATTCAAGCAAGCATGCAAAGAGTATATGAGAAGCGGAAAGTAAAGCATGTAACTTGCAAGAAAGTAAATGGGAGGAGTTTGGAGGGAGCAAACGCAATGTTGACACTGAGATTTTTGGCGGGTTCCGATAGGTGGTGCTATCATACATCCACGTTGGAGACTTCAACCCACGAAGGGTAACGGCTGCGCGAGTCCACAGAGGGCTCCACCCACAAAGGGTCCACAGAAAAGCAACGTTGTCTATCCCACCATGGCCATCGCCCACGAAGGACTTGCCTCACTAGGGTAGATCTTCACGAAGTAGGCGATCTCCTTACCCTTACAAACTACGTGGTTCAACTCCACAATCCTGACGGAGGCTCCCAAGTGACACCTAACTAATCTAGGAGACACCACTATCCATAAGGTAATAGATGGTGTGTTGATGATGAACTCCTTGCTCTTGTGCTTCAAATAATAGTCTCCCCAACACTCAACTCTCTCTCACAGATTTGGCTATGGTGGAAAGATGATTTGAGTGGAAAGCAACTTGGGGAAGGCTAGAGATCAAGATTCTTTTGGTTGGATTGGAATACTTGGTCTCGACACATGAGTAGGTGGTTCTCTCTCAGAAAATGAATGCTGGAAGTGTAGGCACGTTCTGATGACTCTCCTCACGAATGAAGAATGGATGGAGGGGTATATATAGCCTCCACACAAAATCTAACAGTTACACACAGATTCCCAAACTCGATGAGACCGAATGGTAAAACTCGGTCAGACCGATTCAGGTCAAAATATGAACGTTAGGCTTTTCGGTGGGACCGACACAGTCAAATCGGTGGGACCGATATGCTAGGATTAGTGTGTCATCCCGGCTCAGAGAAACCGGAACGCCCCGTATTCCAGCTCAGAGATCGAGATGAAGTCTTCTGGAATACGACACTGGTTGACATATAACAAATCAGATCTTATTACAAAGGATAAATACAAAGGTCTGATGTTACAAAGGATCACATCATCACGGTGACACTACGCCTGCGATACTACACTTGCTCTATGCTAGCAGCAGAACAACTCGTAGCAGCGGAACAACGACGAAGGTGGTGAACTCCACTCCACATGGACTCTGGCTAGGACACGATCTAGCTCGCATGAATGGAAACCACGACAAGCAATCAAGGCATCACCTGTAGTCTGGCATGACACACCATGTCAGTACATTGAATGTACTTGCAAGCTCACAACAACCAAAAGCATCAGGGCAAGACAACAACATAGCATTAAGCAGGTTAATTAAATTAACAGCTACCATGATACGAAAGCAACTACTAAGCATGATATGAACCTACTACAATACTGATAAACCAACATCTCCATCCCAACAACAATCTCACTCTTGGCTAACCGGCCAAGCAACATACCATCTCGATCACCTCGTGATCAAAACCAAACGGTGATCGTTCACGGATCACAAACGGAACCACACTTGGTTCAACGGGCTACCTTGTAACCAAACGGTGATCATTCGTGGATCACGAACGGAACATCCACATGATCACCTCGTGACCACATCACAAATTAAATGACCATCCTCAAGATCTCACAAATTAAATGACCATCCTCAAGATCATCTGAACATCATCATCAACATCCTGCCAAACTGTTACTTCTCACATATATCATATAAATTAGCTATAAGTCATTCCGTCATGTGCATGTCGATCGAACGGTGTGACCTAGTACGAACTTGTGCCCATGACCAAGGACACGACTATCAATAGATTAAACACACACACACACACACACACACAAACTACAGAGGTAGCACACTTTACCCACACCACAGAACCCATGGCCTCGCACTCCCATTCGGGTGGACCAACGACATTCCGACAAAACCGATCTACTGCCATGACACTCTCCCGGCCACTCCGACCAACTCCCCTTTGGGCTAAGTCATGGGTGGCCCCAGCCTACCAAAGGCAAAACGGCCACCGTCGTGGCAAATAAACGGTCCCAAACGGGGACATGAGCTCAAAAACCAAACCTGGGCACACAAGGCTTATGTCGTCCTACCTGATCAGGGTAGCGCCCGCGCATAATCTTCCCTCGTTGGAGGCACCGGCGAGAGGCATGACAATAGACCGCATCAGGGCCTCCCCATAGAAAGGCAAATGTGGTTGCACTGGAAAAAGCCCGTTTCAGTGGCACCTGACCAACTTAATGACGGAATTTATCCCCAAAATATAATAGTGATAACTGATACTCCAACATCATCTATCAACCTGTAATCCAAGTCATAGCAATATCCAACAACTACTCCAAAGCATAATATCATCATACCTTGAAATGCTTCGAGGATAGCATAACACTACTATCACGATGAATCCAAAAACAATAATCCTACTACTCCAATAACAAGAACAAGTTATCCAGCTAAGATCCACATGCAAATATCATCTCTAAAAATAATACTCCAAGTAACAGCAAGAGAACATCAACTATCATCATGAAAATAAACATACTAGCCACTAATAATCAAATGGCAACATGACCTCCGAAGTAATACTCCGAAATATAATCTCACACACAACATGAAAATAATCATAACATAAGCCACTAATAACCCAGAGGCAACATGCCACTCATCAACTACAAGCACAACTCCTAGTAATCCAAACAATAGCATGGAAACAACAAGATCAAAATAACACTCCGAGAAAATGCCATGCACGAAGTCATGTAGCTAAAGCAATATTTTAAACAAGTTCAAATAAATTAAACCATGTCACTACATTACAGTGATGCAAATGGAGGGTGTGGCTTGCCTGGGGTGGAAGAAATCACCGGGAGAAAGTGGAAGAAGCTCGCGGAACGAATCGCCGGAAATCTTTCTCTCCCAGAGGGGGCTGAACAAGGGCAAGGGCATAATGGTCATTTTAAGAATGTCAAAACATAGTGAAAATGATTCCATCAGAACGGGCTCGTTGAAACAAATAAGTGGGCTTTGGATTCACCTGATTTGGAGCTACGGGTAAAAAGGTACGGATGTTTAAAGCTCAGGGACTAGTCTATAAAAATACTTCTACAAACAGGTCCCTGGTAGTCTAAACCGAACGTGTCTTTTCTGATAATATGTTTTTCAAAGAGGAAAACATATTTAGGGCCAAAGAAGAGGAAAATGCGCTTTCGTTGGATGAAAGCATACACGGGCAAAAGCCATGTCCACTTATCCACGTCAGCAGGGGCGGGGCCGGGGCTTGAGTCGCTAACGGCTGGGTCCCACCATTGACTTTTCTGTCCTCCTCACTCCTTCTTCTTCTCCCCACGCCTGCTCCCCTCTCATCGACAGAACACCGGGCAAGGGCACGGCCGTCGCTAGGCACGGCGACTCCGGCCATCTCCGGCCAGGGAGAGGGCACCGATGGCCTCGGGATGAAGGCCCGCACCCATCCAGGAACTGCGCGCACTCCGGGGAATGTTGTTGCGGTGGCAACCATTGGAGGCAGAGAGCAACAACGGCGGTCAATCTCGGTGGCGCATGGCCACACTGGCTCTGGAGAGAAACAGAGAGGGTGGGGAGATTAGTCGGGGTATGGTAGGCCTATTGGTGGTGGAGGAATGAGGAGAGGGGCTTCGGCTTGAGCCAATCAAGGAGAGTGGCCGCGGCGGCCATGGCGGGGATGAGTGGCAAGGAGAGCTCCTGGAGCTCGGTCGACTAGCTAGGTAGGGGTTTGGAAGAAAGGGGGAGCTGCTGGAGTGCTCGGGGGAGGCCTTAAATAGCCAGCGGGGGAGGAGGTCGAGCTGGCACAGCCGCAGATGTGTGTCCGGCGCCGCAGATGCCTGTGCACGTGCTCGAGCTCGAAGGTAGACGACGGGGGAGGCACTTGGGAGAGCTCACCGGGGCAGAGGCGGCTAAGGGAGCACGGGGAAGAAGAGACGAGTGAGCTCCGAGCCAAATCGCCACTGTTCGCCCGTGGGCGCGTGACGGTTTGAGTCGGTGAGGAAGCTGCCGGAGGGGGAGTGGGGTCCAGGGGAACGACGACGACTAGGGGAATACAAGGGACATGCTCACGCGCGCTAAGATGATGAGAGGCAGTGGTGCCGAAGCACAAACGATGCTCTGGACATGGACACAGTGCACAGAGCGCGTGCACAGGCATGCCGGCTGCGCGGTCACCACAGGACAATGCATAGGGAGGTCACGAGAGGATTGAAAAATATGTTTGGGGGCTAGTCCTTCTAGGGTGGATCATTTATGTGCCATTGGCTCGATCTGAGGCACTGTGGTTGGGTTGGAATGGAGCTCTGAAGTTTGTTGCAGTAATCTTGGTCGTGCACTAGTGATCAACAAAAACTTGATTGGGGCCAAATAGTTTGTCTGGAGTGTTTGTCTATGGAAGGACTACAATCCTGGAGGTTTAGAGAAGAAATGGACCACAATTGACTAGGGTTGCTTTGCAACTGCATTTTTGGTCCAAAAACTTGATCAACATGATGCTCTCACATGGAGTGATGGAATGGGATGAAGTTTGGCAAAACCTCATGATATGGACGTATAAAGATGCTGTAAAAAGCTCATACCAAATGGGTTCACCAAAATGGTACTTGCTTCACAAGCATCCGCTCTGTCCAGAAAATTGGAATAATTTTGGTGATCAAATGGCTCAATGAAATGATCCCAAATTGGGTGGAGAGATATTATATAGGTAGGAGCATGATCTGGTAATTTATCAAGATTTTTAAAGCAATATAAAATGCACTTGCTTCACAACCTGAAAATATTGCCAGAATCAAAGATTTGGTCCTGTGATCACATAGATCATTGGATGGGGCTGCAAATGGGTGGAGGGGTTTAATATGAGCACATGAGGTAGTGTGCAAAGATTCAACTCATTTTGATATTCCTAGCTAGTACTTCCTTCACAAAGCCTTTTGTCTGACAGAAACTTTGAAAAATCACTGAGGAAGATTGGCTAGGCAAATGAAGTTGAATTTGTGCATGAGGCAATGATTTGGATATATAAGCATTCCCAAAAATCTTGGGAGCAACTAGGAAAATATAAATGACACTTCCTTCACAAAGTGCCATTCAGGGCAGAATAGAAGAATAATTATTGGGGAATTATTCTTGGGCTAGGGCAGGAAAGTTTGGGCATATTTGAGCAATTTATGACCCAAGGGAATTATGAGAATTATTTAAGTTTTTTTGGATGGACAAAAATATAGGTTGCTTCACAACCTAGGGCAGATAGGGTTATTCCTTTAATAGTAAAAGGAATATTCCGTAGAAAAAGAGTTTAGGGTTTGGTCAAGGAGTGAAGTGACTTGATCTTGGCAAGGTTTTGAGAATGATGAGCCACTTGGGAGGGGGAATGAGGATGATTTCCCAGGTGGCAGGGCCACAGAACCACTCCAAAAAGAAAAACAGAGCAAAAACCAAATAAAGTAGAAGAAAAAGAAAAGGGGCAAAATCCAGGTTGTTAGAGTTAGGGCATAATGTAATCTCGGTGTGACCGATCACATAAACTCGATGGGACCGATTTCAGCAAAAGGCACATAGAGAGTTGGCCAGGCAAACTCGATGGGACCAATTCGCTCACTTTAGTGGGATCGAAGTGTTACAAAGAGGAAACAGTGAATTTGCATTGCATACTCGATGGGACCGATTCGGTCATCTCGGTGGGACTGAAATGTTACAAAAAGGAAACAATGAGTATGCAATCCCATCTCGATGAGACCGAGATCCCTATCGGTGAAACAGAAGTGACTAGGGTTTGTCGCAGTGGCTATGTCAGATGAAACTCGGTGGCGCCGAGTAGATCAAATCGGTGGGGCCGAGTTTGAATTTTAGGTTTAGGGCATATGTGGATATGAGAAAGTGGTTGAGGGTTTTGGAGCATATCCCTAATCATTTTGAGAAAGTAAGCCATTAAGCAACACCTCATCCCCTTTTAATAGTATTGGCTTTCCTATTGACTCAATGTGATCTTGGATCACTTAAATGAAAAATGTAGAGTCTTGAGCTTGTTGACAATATGTGTCCTTACCATTTTGAGGGGTCCACATATCTAGTCCATGCCATGCCAATCATTAAACTTTATGAAATGATCATCTTGAAATAGCATTAGTTCAATGAACTATATGTTGTTAAGAATTACCAATACCACCCAGGGATTATTTGCACTTTCACAAGATTATCGAAAACTCGAATATGAACCTCGTCTAGGTGTTGCCAATATGTTGACTGTTGGTGTACACATCAAGATTGTTTTGTGCATGTAGTCAGACATCATATTTGCAAAAGGGATATCATCTTTTGATCAAACTTAACCTGAAGTCCACCTCAATCTAGGATGATAGACCGCATGTTGACATTGAACACTACAAGGGTCCATTTTCAAGATTAAAATATTTGTACTTGATGGAAACACAGCTCAAAACGCAGGTTATCTCCCAGAGGGGAATGGGGGGTGAATGGGAGATTTTTAGAAAATTTTCGAACTCTGAAGAATTTGACGAAGATCAAAGTGAAGAAATAGAAATGCAAGGGAAACTAAGTCATCAAAGAATTAGAGTACATGCAATCAGGATACGTAAGAGTGAAGAACATGCAATCATACACACATGAAGAATATGAACTGAGGAAATAAAAGATAGCGTGATGAAATATTTCAGTTCAAATTTGTCAGAGGATAGATCACAAATTCTTCAGTAGAAGAATAATGTAAGAGAGGGTGAGGAATTTGTAACCAGATTGGCTCCGTGAAGACAATGCAATTTGGTAGACCAGTTCCAGTTGCTGCATCAACTGTACGTCTGGTTGAGGCAGCTGAGTCGCAACTCAAAGGGCACACAGTCCTCACCGCATTCCTCTTGAGCTAAGACCCGCAGAACTTTTCCAATCACTCGTGGTAAGTCTTCAAGGTAGACTTCCAAAACCTTCACAGACTTGTTCACCGGGACATCACATCGACTCTTGGTATACTCAGAACTCGAGGCCTAACCGTCTGGAAGAATGACAATCTTCAAAGGTAACAGACGCCGGATCACACATATCAGTCTCTTGAATGATGCTCAATCACTTTGGCTCTCAGTTTTTCCTCACTTAGGATTCTCTCAAAGCCGCCAGAGGATGGGTTGCTCTCAAATGACAAGTGTCAAGTTCTCTCGGAGCAGCCGACCAACAAGTGGTTGTGGGGGCGGCTATTTATAGCCAGGGGCAACCCGACATGAATTGTCATAAATTCCCTTCTGTGATTCGACCATTGTCAGGATAAGGATCCACTCGACATCTGGCATGCGACACAACAACAGTCAGAATTTGAACTCTCAAGTTCGTCGGGGCACTGAATTTCCTCACTTTTAGGCTGATCGCACTGGCAAACTCCTAACTCCTCAGCGTGACCAAATTCATCAGCGGCCAAATGAACTTCGTCACTATCGCTAGCACATGCATCAGATGTAGTGGAGATTTCCAAAGGCTTCACTCGAAGCTGCTTTTGTGTATGGGTTTGAGTAAGTTTGAGCATCACTTTGGACATGTGAAATATGATTCACCTAGACCCCGTTTAGCAGTACAATTTTTCCTATGACTCAAATAAGAAGAAAATAAACTACAAAACATAAGTCTTCAAGCTTCAAAGTCTTCACATCAATTTCTTCAAAGGCCGTAACAATTTCATCACCAAATTCTTCATTTGAAGAAATCCATCTTTAGGGGTCGTCTTCCATGTGTTAAACCAAATCTTCAGGGACTCTATTACATGTGTATACTCACAAACACATTAGTTCCTCAACCTATTTGTCTTCAATACTCCAAAACCACTAAGGGGGCACTTGATGCACTTACAATCTTCCCCTTTTTGGTGATTGATGACAAATTGGTTAGACTTTCAATAGAAGTAAAAATAATTGGAGTGTAAGTACATAGTTTGAAGAAATTGGTTACAAGATTTTGAGGAACTCCCCCCGGAAGATGTGCATATGAGGGATTTGCTTTGGATTGCAAATGCACATGGTAGGTTGAAATTGTGGAGATATCCCCCTATATCTTGGAAACCAATCATGCATGATCATAAGATATTTGAACAATATGAATGAATGCTGAAAATTGGTGTCTCAAAAAATTGTGCATGCATGAGCAAATATATTTAAGATCAGAGCATGCATGTCAAATGTAGCAAAAGAGTCAGATGGCCAACACTTATTAAGTTACAACTCATCAAAGAGCAAAACCAATAAAGTTCAAGAGTTGCAACTTAAGCAAAAACAACCCATATATCAACCCACTTTAAGACTAACTCAGACTCCCCCCTTTGTCATCAAATGACCAAAAGTGAGGAATCTGAGGACTAACGCCCCTAAAGAATATCATCATGGAGAGGTCGAGGGAGCGCGACATTGTTGGGGTCGCGTGGTGCAGAAGGACCAACAATAGTGTCTTCAGCAGCTTCATTTTTATCAGTGGAATGCAATGAAGACTGTGAACTTGGCATAAGAGGAGGAACTTGGGTTTTCTTGAACTTCTTCCTTGGCGGTTCAACCCAGTCAAAGTTCATTCAAAATTCTATAGCAGCAAGTTCATCATCTGATTTGAGGTGCGAGAGTGTGGCCCATAATCTGTCAAATATCTGATGAAGATAGTAGCGGTTTTTGCGCACGGTGTTATGCGTCACAATCATGTTGGCTTGAACAGCAGCAAGCTGACGCTTAACCCAGCGGTGATGCTTGTCAACTTTTTGATGAAGACTAATAAGCAACTCACGACCAATCATGATACGTGGTGCTTCAGGTGAAGTAGATGGTCTTGAAGCTTTTGCTGTGGTATCCTGGCTAGTAGTTTCATCAGCATTGGAGTTGGATATGGGCTGACGGAATTGTCCATCAATGGGATGAATTCCTTCATCAATGGCGCTCTTGCCTTTGCTAGATACAACGGTCAAAGTTCATTGAAGAATTTTGACTTCAGGCTATAGCTCAGGTGATTTTGATGGTCAACCTTGTAATGAATTGAAAACTGGGATCTGATGAATCTCATGATCCATGGATCATAAGGCTTCAAGTCAAAAGGAGACTGTGCAGCAGTGACGAAAGTCCTCAAGAAGAAATCATGAATGTTGATGGGAGTTCCATGAATAATGTGGAACAGTAAGTTCTTCATAACTCCCACAACTTCTTCAGTGTTGGAATTGTGGCCTTTGATTGGACTGAGGGTCTTTGCCAAGATGCGGTAGACAATCTTCGGCACATAAAGCAAATCCTTCTCTAGGAAGGTTGTCCTTGGAGCATTTTCTTCAGCTAGTGGCTTCATCAGCACTTGCATCGGATTGGTGGGCAGCTCAAGTTCTTCATAAATTTTCTTTGCTCCTTCATGGGGTGGATCAACTAGAAGATCACGAAGTAATTCGTCAATTGGTGCTTTATAGTGAGTGTCTTCACTCATCCAGTCCATATCCCAAGTTGCAGTGTCGTAAGCATTGCCAGGGAAGTGTACAGTTGCATAGAATTGAAGAATGAGTTCTTTATTCTAGTCACAGACGTTAGTGCATAACTTGAGTAGTCTGGCATTATGAAGAACAACCAGAACTGGCCGAAATAGGGAATTGACTCCATATCCACATGAGCAATATGGCGACGCGGGAATACTTTGTTCATGTCAAATAGCAGTGAGGCACAATAGTTCATCTGCATTCTTGTCCAGAACCTCAAACGCCTTTTGGTAGAGTCATAGGGTGAATCCTAATGAAGAAATTCTTCTCTTCAAAGAACTTGGCACTATCAAACTTTGGCCGTTTGAGGCCTTTGCCAATCTTGGGCATCACGGGGATAGGTTGAAGATTCTGCCTCTTTGTCCTCACATCAAAGATAATCCAGGGAGAGCCAGTTGAATCATTTGCATCAGTGATTGCAAGTGATTTTGCAACTTCCTCAGCGGTGGCTGTTGGAATAGTAGCGGTGTCTGCTGAGGGGATGGAATGTACACACGAAGGTGTTGCATTTATGATATCAAAAATTTGATCATCTTGAGCAGTTTCATTAGCTGCTGCAACTGGAATTCCTTTAGAAATGTTCTAGAGCGATGATTGTCTTTCATCAGAGCTAGCATGAATTTCTTCAGTGCACGCAGGCGACTGAGGCTCTCGTGTGAGGGGAGTGGTGAGGGGAGAATTTGGGTGAGCCGCTTCCCAACATTCATCATGGATTGGAGGAGTTGTCTCGCCATCAATATCCACTTCTTCCTCATGTTCTTCAGACAACGGAGTTTGCTGAGGACTTTGAGTAATATCTTGAGGCATGTCTTCATCAGCGTGAGGGATTTGATAATCCACCCCATAAGGAACCATTTGAAGGTTTTCAAGATTACGAGTAGGGGGTGCTGATGAGATTGGTATAACATCGGTTGGAATGACAATTGAAGACAATGTTGCCATCTTCAATTTCTTTACGGATTCAGGTGTAGGTGGAGCTGACGCCTCTCTATTCTTTGCTTCTCGCTCAACAACCTTGGTTTTCTTTGAAGGAAATACGCCCTAGAGGCAATAATAAAGTTGTTATTTATATTTCCTTATATCATGATAAATGTTTATTATTCATGCTAGAATTGTATTAACCAGAAACTTAGTACATGTGTGAATACGTAGACAAAACAAAGTGTCCCTAGTATGCCTCTACTTGACAAGCTCGTTAACCAAAGATGGTTATGTTTCCTGACCATAGACATGTGCTATCATTTGATGAACGGGATCACATCATTAGAGAATGATGTGATGGACAAGACCCATCCATTAGCTAAGCATAATGATCATTAAGTTTTATTTCTATTGCTTTCTTCATGACTTATACATGTTCCTCTGACTATGAGATTATGCAACTCCCGAATACCGGAGGAACACCTTGTGTGCTATCAAACGTCACAATGTAACTGGATGATTATAAAGATGCTCTAGAGGTGTCTCCAAAGGTGTTTGTTGGGTTGGCATAGATCGAGATTAGGATTTGTCACTCCGTGTATTGGAGAGGTATCTCTGGTCCCTCTCGGTAATGCTCATCACTATAAGCCTTGCAAGCAATGTGACTAATGTGTTAGTTACAGGATGATGCATTATGGAACGAGTAAAGAGACTTGCCGGTAACGAGATTGAACTAGGTATGAAGATACCGACGACCGAATCTCGGGCAAGTAACATACCGATGACAAAGGGAACAACGTATGTTGTTGTGTGGTTTGACCGATAAAGATCTTCGTACAATATTGTAACGCCCCAGATTCGATGCGCCAGGTGTCTGCCAGTTATTCGATGTCGTTGCCATGTCATTTGCTTGCGTGTTGCATTTTGCCATGTCATCATGTGCATCTCATTTTGCATACGTGTTCGTCTCATGCATCCGAGCATTTTCCCCGTTGTCCGTTTTGCAATCCGGCACTCCTATGTCCTCCGGCGTCCCCCTTTTGTCTCTCATTGTGAGCGGGTGTTAAACATTCTTGGAATGGACCGAGTCTTGCTAAGCGGCCTTGGTATACCACCGGTAGACCGCCTGTCAAGTTTCGTTCCATTTGGAGTCCGTTTGATACTCCAACGGTTAACCGTGTAGCCTGAAAC
The DNA here is from genome assembly GCF_018294505.1 of Triticum aestivum. Lineage (NCBI taxonomy): Eukaryota > Viridiplantae > Streptophyta > Magnoliopsida > Poales > Poaceae > Triticum > Triticum aestivum. Next base: position 195,272,144 of record NC_057813.1, read on the forward strand.
CCCCTTTTCTCTTGCAGCCCATCAACGCTCCAAATCAGCCCACTTACCCAGCAAACTCCCCTCCATGCTCTCGGTCGTTCGATCACGATCGTGTGGGCGAAAACCGCTCTCCATTTGTGCCTCCCCCCGAAAATCATAGATGAACCCTAGCCCCTTCTCCACCGCGCCACCGGACATGTCCATCCGCGCCGGACATGTCCGCCGGACACATCGTGCGGACCAATGGCAGGCCGCCACGTCGCTCCACTGCCGCTCTCCTCCAACCTGCCACTGACACGTCAGCGCACCGCCTCTCTCTCTCTCTCCCACCCGCGCCCGTCGCGGCCCGCCAGGCCCGCGTCCGGCCCCCGCAGGCCCAGCGCCACCGCCCGCCGACCCGGGATCTCCCGCGCCTCCCAGCCGTCCGGGCACCCACACGCCGGCCACCTCGCCGCGCGGGCGCCGCCGGCCTGGGCCGCCGCTGCCCGCCTCCGTGGCTGCCGCCTCGCCGCCCGGCCCATCGCCGACCTCCCGCCATGCGGCGGCCTCCCTTCGCCGACCGCGTTGGCCACCGCGCCCCGGCCCCGCCGCCGGTTGCCCCAGCCGCCACCTGCCGGAGCCGCCATGGTCCGCGCCGCCGCGTCATGGCCTCCGCGCCTCCTCCACCTCCCTTCACCGGGATCCGGCCGGATCCGGCGAGATCCGACCTCGGGATCCGTCCTCACCGGACCTCTCCCGCAAGCATCCGGCACGTCTTCCCCGTCAACTCCGGCGAGTTCTCCGACGAACCTCGGGATCCGCGCCCGAAAACCCTAGATCTGCGAGGTTGCCCCCTTTTTCCACCAAGTCCCTGAAAAATCTTGCATTATATTGCCCTGTTCATCGCATCATAACTTCACGCATACCGCTCGGTTTCGTGCGTGTAATATATCAAAACGTTCATTGAGAGATGCTCTACATTTCATTCCATTGTGCCATGTTCATTTGAGTTCATCTTGATGCCCTAATCATCGTTGCAAGAGTGCTATATGATGTTAACTGCTGTCTGTTAACAGAACTTGATGATTTGTCTTTTTCGTTGCATTTTGTGTGTGCATCCTATGAGCATGAGTCCTACATGTGTTTTGTACTACATCATGCCATATTTACAGAGGTGCAATCCATGTATTTTTGTGAGTCTTGTAGTGAGTGCATCAAGCTTGTTAAGTAGGGTACTTGCTGTTGCTGTTTTGCTAGGCTGAATCTGTTATTTCGTGATGCTATGTAAAACTGCTGCTACAAGTCATTCTATGCATAATCTGGAGATGTTCACTAAGGATGTTTTGTTATACATGTCATGCTATATCCATCCATGCCCTTGATTGCATTTATAGCCTGCTGTAGCTTGTTGTAATCTTGCTCCAAAGTTGCTAAATAATATTGTTGTCAGCCTGTTAACATTAAGTTCAATGTTGCCATGTTTATTGTTAGTGATCCAAGCATGCTATGAACTTGTTATTTCCATGCTTAGCTTAATAAACATGTCTTCTTACTGTTGGTTGCCTTGTCATGCCATATATTTCTCTGTGGTGAGTGGTACAAGCTCACCAACATGCCTACTTATCGTTGTTCCTGCCATGTTTGAATCTGTCATATAACTTGCCATGTTTACATGGGTGCCATCATATCTTGTGATCCTTTTTGGCTCCTGGTAAGTAAAGGACTTTTGTTCTATGCATTTAGTAGAATCATCCCATGCCTTTGTTTGCCATGATAAGTTCATGTAACATGTTGTTTGATAGCTCTAAACATTGCAACCTGATGTTATTTCTACAAAGTCTGAAACTGTTATTATTTGCAATCTTGCCATGTCTTTTTGAGCATGTTATAGTGATTTCTAGAGATAGCTTAGTGTTCATGTTTTTTATGCTTTACATGTACATCATGACCATGCCTTTTGTTTTCATGTTGAGGTGTTGTAGCATGTTGTTTTGATGCTTACAATATGCCTAGTTTCTGTTTTGGACAGATTGTTGTTATATCATATTTGGAGTGTATGTTTTGAACCGTTGCTCCGTTTTGAGTGTGCTCTATATGAAACTTGCTTGATTTTGCTTGTAGATTCATATTATCATATTGCATCCATGTTTTGAGAGTGTTTGCTTGATGTTTGTATGCATTTTGCATCAATGCCATGTTTAACTTGTTTTGCTCATATCTTCTAGGCCGTAGCTCCGAATTAAATGAACTTTATATGTAACTTGACTAGAATCTCGTGTAGATCATCTTTGTGCATCTTAACTTGTTGTTTAACAACTTGAACATAAGGTTTATTCAGATCTGTACCAATTTCAAAATTTGCATATGCGGACTTACCGGAATTGTTATATGTTGTTCCCGACCTCATTTAAACTTGCCTTGATGTGTTGCTCTTGTATGCATCATCTCTTGCCATGAGTAGCCTCATCTAGCTTTGTCATGCATCATGTTTGGTTGTGCATCATGTCTTGTCTATGTGTGTGTGTGTTTACCATGTTGTGTGTTTCTTCTCGATAGTTTTCCGTTTTGTTGCGATCGTGAGGATTCGTTCGTCTATGCATGTTTTGTCTTCGTGGCTTCATCTTCTTCATGGACTCGTTCTTCTTCCTAGCGGGATTTCAGGCAAGATGACCGCTACCCTGGATCTCACTACAATCATTGCTATGCTAGCTGCTTCGTTCTATCGCTATGTTGCGCTACCTATCACCTGTTTATCAAGCCTCCCAATTTGCCATGCCAGCCTCTAACCTTTTTCATCCTTCCTAGCAAACCATTGCTTGGCTATGTTACCGCTTTGCTCAGCCCTCTTATAGCGTTGCTAGTTGCAGGTGAAGTTGAAGATTGCTCCATGGTGGACAGGATTTTGGTTGGGATATCACAATATCTCTTATATTATTAATGCATCTATATACTTGGTAGAGGGTGGAAGACTCGGCCTTATGCCTGGTGTTTTCTTCCACTCTTGCCGCCCTATTTTCCGTCATACCAGTGTTATGTTCCCGGATTTTGCGTTCCTTACGCGGTTGGGTGATTTATGGGACCTCTTTGACAGTTCGCTTTGAATAAAACTCCTCCAGCAAGGCCCAACCTTGGTTTTACCATTTGCCTCACCTAGCCCTTTTCCCTTGGGAGTCGCGCTCCCGAGGGTCATCTTTATTTTTACCCCCCGGGCCAGTGCTCGTCGTGAGTGTTGGTCCAACCTGTCAGCCGCCGGTGGTCACCAGGGGCAACTCTGGGCTGGCCTACCGGAAGTTTGGACAATCCGGTGTGCCCTGAGAACGATATATGTGCCGCTCCTATCAGGATTTGTCGGCACATTCGGGCGGCTTTGCTGGTCTTGTTTTACCATTGTCAAAATGTCTTGTAAACCAGGATTCCGAGTCTGATCGGGTCTTCCCGGGAGAAGGTATATCCTTCGTTGATCGCGAGAGCTTGTGATGGGCTAAGTTGGGACACCCTGCAGGGTATAAACTTTCGAAAGTCGTGCCCGCGGTTATGTGGCAGATGGGAATTTGTTAATGTCCGGTTGTAGATAACTTGACACCTGATCCGAATTACAACGCATCAACCGCGTGTGTAGTCGTGATGGTCTCTTCCCGGCGGAGTCCGGGAAGTGAACACGGTTTTGGGTTATGTTTGACGTAAGTAGGAGTTCAGGATCACTTCTTGATCATTGCTAGCTTCACGACCGTTCTGCTTGCTCTCTTCTCTCTCTTATTTGCGTATGTTAGCCACCATATATGCTTAGTCGCTGCTGCAACCACACCACTTTACCCCTTCCTTTCCCATTAAGCTTTGCTAGTCTTGATACCCATGGTAATGGGATTGCTGAGTCCTCGTGGCTCACACTTTACTACAACAATAGTTGAAGGTACAGGTTATGCGATGATCCTGACGTGAGAGCGATGCTTGCTTGGGTTGAGTTCTTCTTCTACTTCTTCGATCAAGGGATAGGTTCCAGGTCGGCAGCCTGGGCTAGCAGGGTGGATGTCGTTTGAGCTTATGTTTGTGTTTCATCCTTAGTCGGATGTTGATCTTATGTATGATGATGTTGTATTCGTGTGGCATTGTATGCCTCTTGTATGTATCCCCATCTATTATGTAATGTTGATGTAATGATATCCACCTTGCAAAAGCGTTTCAATATGCGGTTCTATCCTTGGAGGGACCTTCGAGTCTCTTTAGGATAGTATCGCATATTGGCGTGACAAGTTGGTATCAGAGCCTCGACTGACCCTAGGAGCCCCCTTGATTGATCGTGTAGTTTGGCCGTAGTTGAGTTTAGAAAAAAAACTGTTTTCAGAGTCTAGTTATATCGGAGAATAGGAATTCTTTTTACTCCTCAGCCCCTTCGTCGCTCTGGTAAGGAATCTTGACGTAGGTGTTTTGAATTACTCCTCTTCCCCTTCCAATTTTTTTTAGGATCACACAGTTGGTTTTCCGATCGTTGGTTCTCAGCTCTTTTCATCCGGTGCATTTCTCGTCAAGTTGACTCGAGCCTCTTCATCTTTGCCAAGTTCAATCCTCACTTGTTTTTCTTTTTCCCACTCGCCCACCCTTTTCTTCTTGGAGCCAGAGTCCATAATCGAGTATCCATCCTACTCGTGCGAAGTCTTTGCTTTCTTTCCTCAATGATTTCAACTGGTGTTTTCTCTTCAAGATTATTCATCGGGTTCCCCCTTCCAAGTTGCCTTTGTTTTCCCGCCCTCCCACCCTCTTCTCCCGGGAGCTTGAGTCTCTTTCGAGCATCAATTTCATTCGTGCGGAGTATCTTCATTCTTTCCTCAATTGTTTCAACCGGTGAATTCTCTTTTGTTTGACATTCTTCATCTCTTTTCCGGTGGACTCAATTCAAGTTTTTTGGGTTGATCATATTCTTTTCCTCGGCTCAAGTGTTCTCCTTACTCGTTTGCCTGTCGTCATTCAATCATTCCGGAGTTCAAGACATCTCTGGAGATTCATCTGTGTTCCAATTAATTCGAGGTTGTCACCTCATTCAAATATTTCAATTGTTTCGCTGCATCATCTACCTCTTCAACAATCCTTTTCAACGGTGTTTTCTCTTCAGTGGTCCCTAACCCACAGGTCTTTTCCCAGGATCTTACCTGACTCTTCTAATTTCCCCGGAGTTATTCTCAATTCTTTTCAAGTGTGATGTAAGAATGGATCCCATCAGTCAGATGCCTTTCCAAGATCGATTTCAAATCATTTCATTGTTGGCTCAACCTTTTCGGTTTTCATTCTACCAGAGTATCTCAGTAATTTTGGTGGTGTTTCTCGTTGTCATTCGAAGATAGAAGAAGAGTTTTTCCTCTAAATCTTGTTTGTTCTCCCGAAGATTCATGATTCTAGCTTCATATCATCCTCTTGAATTATTTCAGTTTGTCAGATATTCTTTCTTAACCATCCGGAGTATGTCAGGAGTTGTTTTTCCATCTCTTTTCGCCGGAGGCCATCATTTCAGAAGATTTCTTCGTTCTCAGTTTTCAGCTTCGTTCTCCGATTATTCTAAATTCTTCTCTTCGCTCGTCTTCATATTCTTTCGGTGATTCCTTCAAGTAGTCTTCAATCAGTTCGCGATCTCTTCGTTCTCTTGTTTCCAAATTCCTTCAAGTATCTTCGTGCTTGCTCTAATTCTTCCTGGCCATTCTTTCTCTTTTCTTCGTTCATTTTCATTTCTAACGGTGGTTCGTTCAAGATTCTTTTTCATTGATCATCATTTTTATTCATTCGATCTTTATAGTCCTACCAATGGTTCATGAAGACTTCCTCAAGTTTTGTGCTATGTTTCCCCTTAATCCTTTTTCAAGAAGAATAAGTAGTATGCCAAATCCATTGCTTGTCATCAATTTAATTTGATGAAGGATAAGCATACAATAAATCTTATTCTTATTTCATCCAAGTGGGTAATCCCTTCCTTCGGAGTTTGTTCTTGATGAATAAATTCTAGTTCCAAGTGTTTTCATCTTTTCTTTTTTGGAGTTCAAATTTCCTCGGCCATCTCGTCGGAAACCTCATCTAAATCATCGCAAGTCTCATCTTATTCTTTCATCCCTCATTCTATCTCATCATCCTTTTGTCACCGGAGTTCTTCATGGTGGTTCTCCATGATTTAATTCATTCTTCAAGTTTTCATCAAGAATCTTGTTGGTGGAGTTCAAATATCTTTTCTTCTCGCGTCTCGAAGTGCAATTAAATCTCCGTATTCTTTTGATGTGGAGTTTTGCATTTCTTCGTTCTTCTCAGCTATCCAATCATATTCGTTTGTGGCTGGTTATCACCTTATGATCTTGAGATGTTACCTATAAGACCACAACAAGCTTATTTTTTCGTTGTTGATTTTCTGAACAACTCCGTTCAACCCTTCCTTCTAAGTTCTTTTCTTTCTATTTCAATTCTTCTGGAGGCATTGCGTTGGTCATCTCATCAAGTGCCATCTCATTGGGTGAAACTCGTGTTTTATTCCTCCCATTTTCAGCCGGAGTGCTGCCTAAATCCTTTCAGTCTTATTCATTTCTTATCTCGTTCTAACCGGAGTGGTTTCATAGTCTATCTAATTCCGTGAGCTTTCGATTCTCGTTATTCTCGTCGTTCCTCTCTTCTTCTCGAGTGCTCTCGATTCTTTGCTTCTTCTCTTAAGTTCTTGTTTCACCTCATCCCTTTTCCCTTCCGTCTCGGTCCTAAGATCTCGGGACGAGATCTCTTGTTAGTGGAGGAGTGTTGTAACGCCTCGGATTCGATGCGCCAGGTGTCTGCCAGTTATTCAATGTCGTTGCCATGTCATTTGCTTGCATGTTGCATTTTGCCATGTCATCATGTGCATCTCATTTTGCATACGTGTTCGTCTCATGCATCCGAGCATTTCCCCTGTTGTCCGTTTTGCAATCCGGCACTCCTATGTCCTCCGGCGTCCCCCTTTTGTCTCTCGTTGTGAGCGGGTGTTAAACGTTCTCGGAATGGACCGAGTCTTGCCAAGCGGCCTTGGTATACCACCGGTAGACCGCCTGTCAAGTTTCGTTCCATTTGGAGTCTGTTTGATACTCCAACGGTTAATCGTGTAGCCCGAAACCCCCTTTTCTCTTGCAGCCCATCAACCCTCCAAATCAGCCCACTAACCCAGCAAACTCCCCTCCATGCTCTCGGTCGTTCGATCATGATCGTGTGGGCGAAAACCGCTCTCCATTTGGACTCTCCTAGCTCCCTCTACCTATATATTTGTGCCTCCCCCTGAAAATCGCAGATGAACCCTAGCCCCTTCTCCACCGCGCCACTGGACATGTCCATCCGCGTCGGACATGTTCGCTGGACACGTCGTGCGGACCAATGGCAGGACGCCACGTCGCTCCGCCGCCGCTCTCCTCCAACCCGCCACTGACACGTCAGCGCGCCGCCTCTCTCTCTCCCCCCCGCGCCCGTCGCGGCCCGCCAGGCCCGCGTCCGGCCCCCGCGGGCCCAGCGCCGCCGCCCGCCACCCGGGATCTCCCGCGCCTCCCAGAGCCCGGCCCCGCCGCCGGCCACCTTGCCGCCCGCCGCCGCGGCTGCCGCCTCCGCCACCCGGCCCATCGCCGCCTCCTGTCGTGCGGCGCCTCCCTCCGCCGACCGCGTCGGCCACCATGCCCCGCCCCGCCACCGGTTGCCCTAGCCGCCGCCGGCCGTAGCCGCCGTGGTCTGCGCCGCCACACCATGGCCTCCGCGCCTCCTCCGCCTCCCTTCGCCGGGATCCGGCCAGATCCGGCGAGATCCGGCCCGGATCCGTCCTCCCCGACCTCTCCCCGCAACTCCGGCGTCTTCCCCATCAACTCCCGCGAGTTCTCCGACAAACCTCAGGATCCACGCCCGAAAACCCTAGATCTGCGAGGTTGCCCCGTTTTTCCACTCTCCCTGAAAAATCTTGCATTATATTGCCCTATTCATCGCATCATAACTTCATGCATACCGCTCTGTTTCATGCGTGTAATATATCAAAATGTTCATCGAGAGATGCTCTACATTTCATTCCATTGTGCCATGTTCATTTGAGTTCATATTGATGCCCTAAGCATCGTTGCAAGAGTGCTATATGATGTTAACTGCTGTCTGTTAACAGAACTTGATGATTTGTCTTTTTCATTGCATTTTGTGTGTGCATCCTATGAGCATGAGTCCTACATGTGTTTTGTACTACATCATGCCATATTTACAGAGGTGCAATCCATGTATTTTTGTGAGTCTTGTAGTGAGTGCATCAAGCTTGTTAAGTAGGGTACTTGCTGTTGCTGTTTTGCTAGGCTGAATCTGTTATTTCGTGATGCTATGTGAACCTGCTGCTACAAGTCATTCTATGCATAATCTGGAGATGTTCACTAAGGATGTTTTGTTATACATGTCATGCTCTATCCATAAATGCCCCTGGTTGCATTTATAGACTGCTGTAGCTTGTTGTAATCTGGCTCCAAATTTGCTAAATAATATTGCTGTCATCCTGTTAACATTAAGTTCAATGTTGCCATGTTTGTTGTTAGTGAGCCAAGCATGCTATGAACTTGTTATTGCCATGCTTAGCTTAATAAACATTTCTTCTTACTGTTGGTTGCTTTATCATGCCATGTATTGCTCTGTGGTGAGTGGTACAAGCTCACCAACATGCCTACTTATCGTTGTTCTTGCCATGTTTGAATCTGTCATATAACTTGCCATGTTTAAATGGGTGCCATCATATCTTCTGATCCTTTTTGGCTCTTGGTCAGTAAAGGACTTTTGTTCTATACGTTTAGTAGAATCATCCCATGCCTTTGTTTGCCATGATAAGTTCCTGTAACATGTTGTTTGATAGCTCTAAACATTGCAACCTGATGTTATTTCTACAAAGTCTGAAACTGTTATTATTTGCAATCTTGCCATGTCTTTTTGAGCATGTTATAGTGATTTCTGGAGATAGCTCAGTGTTCATGTTTTGTTATGCTTTACCTGTACATCATGACCATGCCTTTTGTTTTCATGTTGAGGTGCTGTAGCATGTTTTTTTGTTGCTTGCAATATGCCTAGTTGCTGTTTTGGACAGATTGTTGTTATATCATATTTGGAGTGTATGTTTTGAACCGTTGCTCCGTTTTGAGTGTGCTCTATATGAAACTTGCTTGATTTTGCTTATAGATTCATATTATCATGTTGCACCCATGTTTTGAGAGTTTGCTTGATGTTTGTATGCATTTTGCATCAATGCCATGTTTATCTTGTTTTGCTCATATCTTCTAGGTCGTAGCTCCGAACTAAATGAACTTTATATGTAACTTGACTAGAATCTCGTGTAGATCATCTTGGTGCATCTTAACTTGTTGGTTAACAACTTGAACATAAGGTTTATTCAGATCTGGACCAATTTCGAAATTTGCATATGAGGACTTACCGGAATTGTTATATGTTGTTCCCGGCGTCATTTATACTTTCCTTGATGTGTTGCTCTTGTATGCATCATCTCTTGCCATGAGTAGCCTCATCTAGCTTTGTCATGCATCATGCTTGGTTGTGCATCATGTCTTGTCTATGTGTGGTGTGTTTACCATGTTGTGTGTTTCTTCTCGATAGTTTCCCGTTTCGTTGCGATCGTGAGGATTCGTTCGTCTATGCTTGGTTCGTCTTCATGGATTCATCTTCTTCATGGACTCGTTCTTCTTCCTAGCGAGATTTCTGGCAAGATGACCGCTACCCTGGATCTCACTACTATCATTGCTATGCTAGTTGCTTCGTTCTATCGCTATGCTGCGCTACCTATCACCTGTTTATCAAGCCTCCCAATTTGCCATGCCAGCCTCTAACCTTTTTCATCCTTCCTAGCAAAACATTGCTTGGCTATGTTACCACTTTGCTCATCCATCTTATAACATTGCTAGTTGCAGGTGAAGTTGAAGATTGCTCCATGGTGGACAGGATTTTGGTTGGGATATCACAATATCTCTTATATTATTAATGCATCTATATACTTAGTAAAGGGTGGAAGACTCGGCCTTATGCCTGGTGTTTTGTTCCACTCTTGCCGCCCTAGTTTCCGTCATACCGGTGTTATGTTCCCGGATTTTGCGTTCCTTACGCGGTTGGGTGATTTATGGGACCCCCTTGACAGTTCGCTTTGAATAAAACTCCTCCAGCAAGGCCCAACCTTGTTTTTACCATTTGCCTCACCTAGCCCTTTTTCCCTTGGGAGTCGCGCTCCCGAGGGTCATCTTTATATTTACCCCCCAGGGCCAGTGCTCGTCGTGAGTGTTGGTCCAACCTATCAGCCGCCGGTGGTCACCAGGGGCAACTCTGGGCTGGCCTACCAGAAGTTTGGACAATCCTGTGTGCCTTGAGAACGAGATATGTGCCGCTCCTATCAGGATTTGTCGGCATTTCGGGAGGCTTTGCTGGTCTTGTTTTACCATTGTCGAAATGTCTTGTAAACCGGGATTCCGAGTCTGATCGGGTCTTCCTGGGAGAAGGTATATCCTTCGTTGATCGCGAGAGCTTGTGATGGGCTAAGTTGGGACACCGCTGCAGGGTATAAACTTTCGAAAGCCGTGCCCACGGTTATGTGGCAGATGGGAATTTGTTAATGTCCGATTGTAGATAACTTGACACCTGATCCGAATTAAAACGCATCAACCGCGTGTGTAGCCGTGATGGTCTCTTCTCGGCGGAGTCCGGGAAGTGAACACGGTTTTTGGGTTATGTTTGACGTAAGTAGGAGTTCAGGATCACTTCTTGATCATTGCTAGCTTCACGACCGTTCCGCTTGCTCTCTTCTCGCTCTTATTTGCGTATGTTAGCCACCATATATGCTTAGTCGCTGCTGCAACCTCACCACTTTACCCCTTCCTTTCCCATTAAGCTTTGCTAGTCTTGATACCCATGGTAATGGGATTGCTGAGTCCTCGTGGCTCACAGTTTACTACAACAATAGTTGCAGGTACAGGTTATGCGATGATCCTGACGCGAGAGCGATGCTTGCTTGCGTTGAGTTCTTCTTCTGCTTCTTCGATCAGGGGATAGGTTCCAGGTCGGCAGCCTGGGCTAGCAGGGTGGATGTCGTTTGAGCTTCTGTTTGTGTTTCATCCTTAGTCGGATGTTGATCTTATGTATGATGATGTTGTATTCGTGTGGCATTGTATGCCTCTTGTATGTATCCCCATCTATTATGTAATGTTGATGTAATGATAGCCACCTTGCAAAAGCGTTTCAATATGCACTTCTATCCTTGGTGGGACCTTCGAGTCTCTTTAGGATAGTATCGCATATTGGGTGTGACAAATATGTAGGAGCCAATATGAGCATCTAGGTTCCACTATTGGTTATTGATCGGAGATGTGTCTCGATCATGTCTACATAGTTCTCAAACCCATAGGGTCCGCATGCTTAACGTTCGATAACAATTTGTATTATGAGTTATGTGTTTTGGTGACCGAAGTTTGTTGGGAGTCCCGGATGAGATGACGGACATGACGAGGAGTCTCGAAATGGTCGAGAGGTAAAGATTGATATATTGGAAGGTTACATTCAGACGTCGGAATGGTTTCGGGAAGTATCAGATAAGTTTCGGAGTACCGGGAGGTTACCGGAACCCCCTGATAACCCACAAGTATAGGGGATCAATTGTAGCCTCTTTAGATAAGTAAGAGTGTCGAACCCAACGAGGAGCTAAAGGTAGAACAAATATTCCCTCAAGTTCTATCGACCACCGCTACAACTCTACGCATGCTTAGCGTTTGCTTTACCTAGAACAAGTATGAAACTAGAAGTACTTTGTAGGTGTTGTTGGATAGGTTTGCAAGAAAATAAAGAACACATAAATAAAAGCTAGGGGCTGTTTAGATTAAGACACAACTAAGTTAATTTTAGGAGAGAGCTTTTTGTCACGAGAAGTTATTTGTCCCTAGGCAATCGATAACTAGACCGATAATCACTATTGCAATTTTATTTGAGGGAGAGGCATAAGCTAACATACTTTCTCTTCTTGGATCATATGCACTTATGATTGGAACTTTAGCAAGCATCCACAACTACTAAAGATCATTAAGGTAAAACCCAACCATAGCATTAATGCATCAAGTCCCCTTTATCCCATACGCCACAACCCCCTTACTCGGGTTTATGCTTCTGTCACTCAAGCAACCCACTATAAGCGAATCATGAACATATTGCAACACCCTACCGCGGGAATCCCTCATGCTTGCGCGACATGGAGGGCACAATAGGACAGCACCAATAATAAAACATGCAACTCAAACCAATCACAATCATCAATTAACCCATAGGACAAAATAGATCTACTTAAACATCATAGGATAGCCATACATCATTGGGAAATAATATATAGCGTTGAGCACCATGTTTAAGTAGAGATTACAGCGGGTAAGAGAGAGGTTACACCGCTACATAGAGGGGATAAGAGTTGGTGATGAGGGCGATGAAGTTGTTGGTGTAGATCGCAGTGATGATGATGGCCCCCGGCGGTGTTCCGGGGCCACCGGAAGTGAGGGGAGAGAGCCCCCCTTCTTCTTCTTCTTCCTTGACCTTATCCCTAGATGGGAGAAGGGTTTCCCCTCTGGTCCATGGCCTCCATGGCTTGGGAGGGGTGAGAGCCCCTCCGAGATTGGATCTATCTCTCTGTCTCTCTCTGTTTCTGCGTTCCCTTCACCGTTTCTTATATATCCGGAGATCCGTAACTCCGATTGGATTGAAACCTTCGCCCAGATTTTTCTCTGTAAATTAGCTTTCTTGCGAAAAAAGAAGAGCATCAACCGCCTTACGGGGTTCCCCCTGCCTCGTGGCCCCCTCGGGCACCGTCTCACATTGGTTTTTCTTCCCAAAAATCATAAATATTCCAAAAATATTCTCCATCCGTTTTTATCCCGTTTGGACTCCATTTGATATGGGGTTTCTGCGAAACATAAAACATGCAACAAATAGGAACTGGCACTGGGCACTGGATCAATATGTTAGTCCCAAAAATAGTATAAAAAGTTGCCAAAAGTATATGAAAGTTGAATAATATTGGTATGGAACAATCAAAAATTATAGATACAACAGAGACGTATCAGCACCCCCAAGCTTAATTCCTGCTCGTCCTCAAGTAGGTAAATGATAAAAAAGATAATTTTTGATGTGGAATGCTACCTAGCATAATCTTGATCATGTATCTAATCATGGCATGAATATTAAGACACGAGTGATTCAAAGCAATAGTCTATCATTTGACATAAAAACAATAATACTTCGAGCGTACTAATAAAGCAATCATGTCTTTTCAAAACAACATGGCCAAAGAAAGTTATCCCTACAAAATCATATAGTCTGGCTATGCTCCATCTTCACCACACAAGATATTCAAATCATGCACAACCCCGATGACAAGCCAAGCAATTGTTTCATACTTTTGACGTTCTCAAACCTTTTCAACTTTCACGCAATACATGAGCGTGAGCCATGGATATAACACTATAGGTGGAATAGAGTATGATGGTGGAGGTTGTGTGGAGAAGACAAAAAAGGGAGAAAGTCTCACATCGACACGACTAATCAACGGGCTATGGAGATGCTCATCAATTGATGTCAATGCAAGGAGTAGGGATTGCCATGCAACGGATGCACTAGAGCTATAAGTGTATGAAAGCTCAAACTGAAACTAAGTGGGTGTGCATCCAACTTTCTTGCTCATGAAGACCTCGGGCATTTGAGGAAGCCCATCATGGGAATATACAAGCCAAGTTCTATAATGAAAATTCCCACTAGTATATGAAAGTGAAAGCATAGGAGACTCTCTCTATGAAGAACATGGTGCTACTTTGAAGCACAAGTGTGGTAAAAGGATAGTAGCATTGCCCATTCTCTCTTTTTCTCTCATTTTTTTATTTTCTCTTTTTTTGGTGGGCTTCTTTGCCCCCCTTTTTTATTTAGGCTTCTTTGGTCTCTCCTTTTTTTTCATAAAGTCCGGAGTCTCATCCCGACTTGTGGGGAAATCATAGTCTCCATCATCCTTTCCTCACTGGGGCAATGCTCTAATAATGATGATCATCACACTTTTATTTACTTACAACTCAATATTACAACTCGATATCTAGAACAAAGATATGACTCTATATGAGTGCCTCCGACGGTGTACCGGGATGTGCAATGATCTAGCGTAGCAATGACATAAAAAAATGGACAAGCCATGAAAACATCATGCTAGCTATCTTACGATCATGCAAAGCAATATTACAATGAATGCTCAAAGCATGTATATGATGATGATGGAAGTTGCATGGCAATATATCTCGGAATGGTTATGGAAATGCCATGATAGGTAGGTATGGTGGCTGTTTTGAGGAAGATATAAGGAGGCTTATGTGTGATAGAGCGTATCATATCACGGGGTTTGGATGCACCAGCGAAGTTTGCACAAACTCTCGAGGTGAGGAAGGGCAATGCACGGTACCGAAGAGGCTAGCAATGATGGAAGGGTGAGAGTGCGTATAATCCATGGACTCAACATTAGTCATAAAGAACTCACATACTTATTGCAAACATTTATGAGCCATCGAAACAAAGTACTGCACGCATGCTCCTAGGGGGATAGATTGGTAGGAAAAGACCATCGCTCGTCCTCGACCGCCACTCATAAGGAAGACAATCAATAAATAAATCATGCTCCGACTTCATCACATAATGGTTCACCATACGTGCATGCTTCGGGAATCACAAACCTCAACACAAGTATTTCTACTAATCCACAACTACTCACTAGAATGACTCTAATATCACCACCTTTATATCGCAAAACTATTGCAAGGAATCAAACATATCATATTCATTGATCTACAAGTTTCATGTAGGATTTTATGACTAACCATGTGAGTGACCAATTCCTGTCATCTCGCTAAATAGATATAAGTGAATCAAGAGAGTTTAATTCTTTCTACCAAAGATATGCACATACTCTAACAAATATAAGTGAATCAAAAGAGCATTCTACAAATGGCGGTTTTCTAAGTGAAGAGAAACAGGCAATCCAAACTTCAAATGATATAAGTGAAGCACATGAAGCATTCTATAAAGCCATACTCAAATGATTTAAGTGAAGTGCAATGAGAATTCTATAAATCAACCAAGGACTATCTCATACCATCATGGTGCATAAAAAAAAAGTGAAAACTAAATGCAAAAGACGCTCCAAGACTTGCACATATCGCATGAACGAAACGAATCCGAAAACATATCGATACTTGTTGAAGAAAAAGGGGATGCCTTCCGGGGCATCCCCAAGCTTAGATGCTTGAGTCTCCTTGAATATTTACTTGGGGTGCCTTGGTCATCCCCAAGCTTGAGCTCTTGCCTCTCCTCCTTTTCCTCATATCGAGACCTTCTCGATCAAACACTTCATCCACACAAAACTTCAACAGAAAACTCGGTAAGATCCGTTAGTATAATAAAGCAAATCACTACTCTAAGTACTGTTACAAACCAATTCATATTTTGTTTTTGCATTGTGTCTACTGTAATATAGATTTTCCATGGCTTAATCCACTGATAGAAATTGATAGTTCCATCAAAACAAGTAAACTATGCATCAAAAACAGAATCTTTCAAAAACAGAACAGTATGTAGCAATCTGAACATTCACCATACTTCTGGTACCCCAAAAATTCTACCAAAATTAGAAAAATAATAAATTTGTACAGTAAGTCAGCGAAAAATGAATCAGAACCATTTGATGTTCCAGTAAAAAATGTAAAATCGCGGACTACAGCCAAAGTTTCTGTCTTGCACCGTACAAACCAACAAGCATTGTAATCATCCTAAAGGCAAACCTTAGCACATTATTTTTATAATACAATGGAATTGTACAACGGGATAATTATTTTTGTTGAAAAGTTTCTGTAATCAAGATTCACAAAGTTTCCGTGAGCATGAACAAAGTTCAAGGCTAGCTCCCACTTTTAACAATGCTCGTCTTTCTCACTTTCGCTTTCCTTTTTGAAATTTTTTGGTTTCCTCTCTTTATTTTTGTTGTTGTTAGACTATATAAAAGCACTCAACAGAAATAAATGACTCTCTAAAACTTCCGGGTTGTCTCCCTGGCAACGCTTTCTTTAAAGCCATTAAGCTAGGCATATAGTGCTCAAGTAATGAATCCACCCAGATCCCAAGGTATATCAAAGCCAATTTTAATTAGCAATGATTTGTAATTTAGTAGTGAGCACAAAGTAACATATATCATGCAACAACGAAGTCTAACTCTTTTCCTATGCATCGGCATGTCATAAAAAAACAATTCATGCACACATAGTAAAGGCCAATGCATAGTATAAGCAGTTTCTTGCAATTTTATCATATTGGAAACATAGAGAGGTGGAGATATAGTTCCTCTCTCATAATAATTGCAAGTAGGGGCAGCAAGGACATGCATATCACAGTCATCAAAATTATCATGTGCAATGGTAAAAGGCATCAAGCACATGCATATGACATTCATCAAAATTAACGAGCGGCGGTGCTGCCCAAGGGTGACCTCCTCTCGGCTTCTGTCTTGTTCCAACTCCCGCAACATGCACCGTGCCTCGTGGAGGCGTTTAAACTTGTACTTGACATCATGAGAACAATTTATGGTCTGTAATGTTTGCTTCTGAATTTCTAGGATTTGCAGTTTTCCTTCCTATTTGCTTTGTGTTCTACGTCGGCAGGGCCCGGCCAGGCGCATACCTCAGCCGCCGTTAGCCCCGACTGGATCACCAGGACGGGACTAAGGAGTGTGGGGCTACGTGACAAGTTAGGCTCCTGAGTCACGATGCTCAGGAGTCCCCCTTGATGCGCAAACAGAAAATAGGAAGGGAGTGTAGGGGTGGATTTGTCGTTCTACGCCGGCAGGGCCCGGCCCCGCGCATACCTCAGCCGCCGTTAGCCTTTCGGAACTAAGGGGTGAGGGGCTACGTGACCAATTAGTCTCCTGAGTCACGATGCTCAGGAGTCCCCTTTGACGCTCGAACGGTCTTCGTACCTTCGCTCCGCTCGGGGAGGGGCGCGCGACGACCAGGTCCGAGGGACCTGGCTGGGTGGCATGTGCTCGGGCGTGGCCCGGATGCAGCCCCCGTGTCCAGCCCCCTCGTGCGGTGCTCCCGAGGGGAGGCGTTGCGATGAGGCCAGACACTAAGCTCTGGGCTCCGTGAGGTTAATGCAGCCGTGGGCCGCCCTCAGTTGTTTATCACCAGCGCGGAGCATAGCGCTTCCGTATGTGTACGGGCATAGCCGCTCCTCGGCAGTGTCATCAGCCAGCACGGAGCATGGTGCTTCCACTGGTACGTGGGAGGGGCCCCCCCTCCGGGAGGAGCCCCCGGGGCGTGTACAGCCCCACCCTGACACGTGGCTAGCACGGTAGGGCTAGACGAGGTGTATCTGGGCACCCGTGAGCCAACGCGGGACTCACGGGGCCCTACCTCAAGGCGGGTTGCACCTGGCTCTGGGCCTTTGTTGGTGGTATGTTCCTGCAAGATGATTAGATGCAAATGCTCTATGTCCTCGGGTCCCGGCCCTCAAGCAAGCTCAGCCGTCGCTGATATGCCAGGTCGCGATGCTGTGGGCAAAGCCAGGAGGTGAGGGCTGGAGAGCCAGTAAGAGCCCCTGAGTCGTGATGCTCAGGGCCTCCCCCTTTAATGCGCAAGTAGTTTGCATGAGGGGAAAAGAAAAAGAAAGGGGGGGCATGTGATAGTCAGCAGACGATGATCATAGCAGGTTGAGCATGAAAGAGCAAATCAATCCAGATAGATGCGAGAAAGATGCATGCCACTAGGTCAGGCCCGAGTGGCTTGGGGATGATGCAGCCCGAGGGGCGCCCCCAGCAAGGTAGACTAAAGACATGAGCAAAAGAGATACATGCCACAGGGACAGACCCACGCGACCTGGGAATGATGCAGCCCTGGGGGCGCTCCCAGCTGAAATGGAACTTGAAAGATGTCACCTGATACCGTTGCCAACGAAGGGATGATGGAGTAGCAGATGATGCACGATGAAGAAGCCGGCCCTCACGAGCCCCCAGGGCCCTGAGCCTCGGGAGGCTCCGGGGGTCCGGGCGGCTCCGCGAGGACCATCTCCATCTCTGCCAAGACCGTGGAGTGCCTGACCTCCTGATCTTCTAGAATGCTCCACACCAGGCGCCGATGAGCAGCGGCCGCGTTCGGTAGGACGAAAGGCATGCGAACATAGATGTGAGGTGGGCCCTCACAATGTCCCACACGTGAAGGCCAGAGGCGCTCCTGAGACGCGGCTCGGTTGAGCCCTGGTATGTCGATGCAGACGTGCAGCCTGCCATCCTTGCCTGGATGGGGAGCTACGCTGGGTAAGCGGCGGCTGCTGCGCATGACTCTCGATTCCTGAAGCTCCTGAGTGACTTTAGTGATGAACTCCTGAGGGTTGGGTCCTTCTTTCCTCATGCCTTCCTGTGGGAAACGTGCCGTAAAGCACGCCTCCAAGTGGTGCCCGAGCGCCTCCCTCGTGATCTTGGCAAAGTCAGAGGCCCTCCAGGAGAGAGCCCCTGAGCCTTGCTTGAGGAGGGCGCCGGGCACGCCTTCCTATGCGACAGAGGGAGGCGCCCCTTGAACGGGCGCGGATCCTGGCGCCGTGCCACCAGAGGTGCCTGCCTCCTGAGGTCTCGGGCCAGGTGATGTCTTCTTCTTCTTGGGAGCCGCCTCAGGAAGGCTCCCGCTCTTGCGACCCGGGTCTTCGATTGATGCGGCTTGGAAGGCGCACTCGAGAGAGCACACTGCATCTTTTTCCTCACAGGGGACCGTGATGACTCCGCCGCTTCCTGGCATCTTGAGGACGTTGTATCCATGGTGAGTCACTGCCATGAACTTGGCCAGGGCTGGATACCCGAGGATGGCGTTGTAGGGCAGGCGAATGTGGGCGACGTCGAAGTCGATGAGCTCAGTGCGGTAGTTCTTGCACCGTCCGAAGGTGACAGGGAGGCGAACCTGCTCTATTGGGATGGTGGAACCATCAGTGACTCCTGAGAAAGGCTTGGTCGGCTGAAGCTAATCATACGACACTTGGAGATTGTTGAATGTTTCGACGGACAGGATGTTGAGTCCTGCACCGCCGTCAATGAGGGTCCTGGTGACCTGCACATTGCTGATGACTGGGGAGCAGAGCATGGGGAGGACCCCGGCTATCGCTGCGCACTTGAGCTGATCCGCTGAGTTGAATGTGATGGCACACGTGGACCACCTGAGAGGGTGCGTGGCATCGAGCTTCGGAAGGACCGAATTCACCTCACGAGCAAACTGCTTGAAGATGCGCTGAGAGGCCGGGGCCTGGGCACCACCCAAGATGCAAGTGATAGCACGCGGTTCCTAGAAGCCCCCAGCCCCTCGTCCTGATGCTGGTCTTGATTCCTCCTTGGTGGTGGTGGCAGAGGAGGGAGGCCTGCGTTGCCTTGCGGGCGATCCTCACGAGGCTGATCCCTCCAAGCCCCCTCACGAGGCTGGTCCTGCCAGCGGTCCTCGCGAGGCCGGTCACACCACCCTTGGCGAGGGCCACGATCTTCCCATCATCCTCCACCTCTTCCTCCTCCTCGGCCGAGCCCTGATCACTGTGCTTGGGGCGTCGGCCGACTCGTCCTTCTCATACGGCCCTGAGCTCTTGACATTCGTTGGTGTTGTGGGTGTGGAGGTCATGGTACATGCAGTACCGGCTGCCCTTGGACGACTCCGGTTGATCCCTGCCACGCTTCGTGTTTGGTTCTGCCGCGAGCACAACTGCTCCCTTGCGCTTCACATCCTTGGCCTTGGACTTCTTCTCTTCAGGATCAGCGGCTGGGAGCTCGAGGAGGGAGAGGCGTCCCTCCTCAGTTCTTGCGCACTTGGTTGCCAGGTTGAACAGCTCTAGAGACGTGCACAGATCTTCGTGGATCGCCAGTTCCTCCTTCATTTTGATGTCGCGGATGCCATCAGAGAAGGCTAAGATGATGGCCTCCTCAGTCACCTTGGGGATCTTAAGGTGAGCATTGTTGAAGCGCTGGATGTACTTCCGCAGGGTCTCTCCTGGCTGCTGCTTAATGCGGCGCAGGTCGCGAGTGCCCTGGAAGTTGGCGATGAAGCGGGTGCGCATCTCGTCCCAAGAGGAGATCGTGCTGGGAGGCAGGTTCAGGAGCCAGGTGCGGGCACCGTCCTTGAGCGCCATGGGGAACCAATTCGCCATGACTTTTTTATCTCCGTTGGCCACTTCGATGCCCAGCTCATAGAGCTGGAGGAACTCCGCGGGGTCGGCAATGCCGTCGTAGCGAGGAGGCAGATTCGGCTTGAACTTGCTCGGCCAGGCCACGATGCGCAGCTCGGCGCTGAAGGCGCGGCAGCCTGCGGTAGCCACTGGCGGCCTTTGCCGACACGGGGCTTGATCCTGGGGGTCCCCGCACGCTGCCGCCAGGAGTAGCGCTGGGTCTTGACGTGCTGGAGCAGGAACGCGATCCTGGGGCACCGGTGTGGGGAGCACGCAAGCACCTTCTTGGGGGCGAGGGATTTCTTGGCAGCTCCTTTCTTGCTGCGCAGGCGCCGGACTCAGTGGGTCTCGTCCAGGGCCCGCACGCCTAGGAGCCAGGGCGCCTTCTTGAGGAGGAGGTGGCGGAGGCACCTTCGGAGCTGCGTTACCCGCGCAGGACGGAGGGCGAGGCAGCGAGAGGGACAGCGCAGGGGAGCCCCCTGCGGTACTGACGAGCTCGGTGATGCGAGCAAGCCACTCTTCATAGAGGTCGTCGACATAACGGTAGTGCAGGAGCTCACGTGCCAGGAGCAGTGCGGCATGCGCATGCGCAGGAGCGCGACGGGCGTGCGACAACGAGCCAGCTGGAGTCAGCGACGGGGTGGCGGTGCGGCCTTCTCACCGCACCGAGGGATGCAACGATGACGCCTGCTGCTCATTCCCCGCCGGGCCGGTGACGGCGTGGGCGGCAGGCGACAGGGAACGACGAGGAGGCCCACCGACGGGAGCCGTCTGGGCGACGTGGGCGGCGAGGGCAGCCCAACGCTCGGCACAAGCTCGGCGAGCGTCAGCCATGGACGTGACGAATGATGGAAGGCGAGATGACGGAAGAAAAGATTCCAGCGCACCCCTACCTGGCGCGCCAAATGTCAGATGTGGGGTTCTGGCAAACCCTTAAGGTTCGAACTCTAGGGTGCGCGTGAAGATCCTTCCTCTACCAAGCCGCGTCCCAGCGCTTCGTCGAGAATCTAAACTACATGATGAACAACACAAGGGACACGAGGTTTATACTGGTACATGCCACCATTGTGGTGTAATATCCTACTCCAGTGTGTGGTGTGGTGGATTGCCTCAGGGGCTGATGGTGAACATTACAAGGGAGGAACAGCCTTGCGAGAGGTGTTCTTAGGCTGGTGCGATGAACTACTTGGGTGAGTTCAATCGCCTCTCGATCTGATGAGAACTCGATGCCCTCTACTGTGGTGGCTAGCTCTATATATAGAGGCCCTGGTCCTCTTCCCAAATATTGAGTGGGAAGGGCGCCAACAGCGGCCATTTTGAAGGGGAACATCTAGTACAACTTATCCTGACTAAAGTTGGTCTTCGGCTGCCAAAGGCACTGGCGATGACGCTGTCTTGGACTCCATGGTGACCTCCATCCTGCCGCTCGGCTGGTCTTGGTCTCGTTGCACTGAAATGGCAACCTTTACTTGATGCCTCGGTACTCCGCGCCTGCGCTTGCCCCCTTTGCACCAAATAGGAAACAAGAACACTGGACAGGCCGGCGCCCGCCTGGCGCCCGCCTGGCCTTGATCGTCATGGCTTGCGTCATGAGCACCTCGCGAGGTACCCTTGCCTTGATCTCTCTGCCTTCTCGCGAGCTTTGCCTGGCGAGGCCGCTCCTGAGGAAGCCTCATGTCGTCCGCCCCGCGAGGCTTGGCCCCTCGCGAGGGTCTTGAGCTTGAGTCGATGAAGATGGGCCGCACCAGGACACCACTTGAGCCACGCCGCAGGCCGCAGGCAGGCAAGTCTGGGGACCCCCGTTCCCAGAACGCCGACACTAATGATGATGATTGTGAAACTTTAGATCAAGTTACTACCGAACCTCGTAGGTCAACCAGAATACAGTCCGCACCAGAGTGGTACAGTAATCCTATTTTGGAAGTCATGTTACTAGACCATGATGAACCTACGAACTATGAGGAAGCAATGATGAGCCCAGATTCCGCGAAATGGCTTGAGGACATGAAATCTGAGATGGGATCCATGTATGAGAACAAAGTGTGGACTTTGGTGGACTTGCCCGATGATCGGCAAGCCATATAAAATAAATGGATATTCAAGAAGAAGATTGACACTAACGCTAATGTTACTGTCTACAAAGCTCGACTTGTTGTGAAAGGTTTTCAAAAAGTTCAAGGAGTTGACTACGATGAGACCTTCTCACCCGTAGCGATGCTTAAGTCAGTCCAAATCATGTTAGCAATTGCCGCGTTTTATGATTATGAAATTTGGCAAATGGACGTCAAAACTGCATTCCTTAATGGATTCTTAAAGAAGAGTTGTATATGATGCAACCAAAAGGTTTTATCGATCCAAAAGGTGCTAACAAAGTGTGCAAGCTCCAGCGATCCATTTATGGACTGGTGCAAGCCTCTCAGAGTTGCAATATATGCTTTGATAATGTGATCAAAACATATGGTTTTATACAGACTTTTGGAGAAGCCTGTATTTACAAGAAAGTGAGTGGGAGCTCTGTAGCATTTCTAATATTATATGTGGATGACATATTGTTGATTGGAAATAATACAGAATTTCTGGAGAGCATAAAAGGATACTTGAATAAGAACTTTTCAATGAAAGACCTCGGTGGAGCTGCTTATATATTGGGCATCAAGATCTATAGAGATAGATCAAGACGCTTAATTGGACTTTCACAAAGCACATACCTTGATAAAGTTTTGAAGAAGTTCAAAATGGATCAGTCAAAGAAAGGGTTCTTGCCTGTGTTACAAGGTGTGATGTTGAGTCAGACTCAATGGCCGACCACTGCAGAAGATAGAGAGAAAATGAAAGTCATTCCCTATGCCTCAGCCATAGGTTCTATCATGTATGAATTGCTATGTACCAGACCTGATGTGTGCCTTGCTATAAGTTTAGCAGGGAGGTACCAAAGTAATCCAAGAGTGGATCACTAGACAGCGGTCAAGAACATCCTAAAATACCTGAAAAGGACTAAGGATATGTTTCTCGTTTATGGAGGTGACAAAGAGCTTGTCGTAAATGGTTACGTTGATGCAAGCTTTGACACTGATCTGGATGACTCTAAGTCGCAAACCGGATACGTATTTACATTGAATGGTGGAGCTGTCAGTTGGTGCAGTTCCAAGCAGACCATCATGGCAGGATCTACGTGTGAAGCGGAGTACATAGCTGCTTCGTAAGCAACAAATGAAGGAGTCTGCATGAAGGATTTCATATCCGATCTAGGTGTAATACCTAGTGCATCGGGTCCAATGAAAATCTTTTGTGACAATACTGGAACAATTTCCTTGGCAAAGGAATCCAGATTTCACAAGAGAACCAAACACATCAAGAGACGCTTCAAGTCCATCCGCGATCAAGTCAAGGAGGGAGACATAGATATTTGCAAGATACATACAGATCTGAATGTTGCAGACCCATTGACTAAGCCTCTTCCACGAGCAAAACATGATCAACAACAAGACTCCATGGGTGTTAGAATCATTACTATGTAATCTAGATTATTGACTCTAGTTCAAGTGGGAGACTGAAGGAAATATGCCTTAGAGGAAATAATAAAGTTGTTATTTATATTTCCTTATATCATGATAAATGTTTATTATTCATGCTAGAATTGTATTAACTGAAACTTAGTACACGTGTGAATACATAGACAAAACAAAGTGTCCCTAGTATGCCTCTACTTGACTAGCTCGTTAATCAAAGATGGTTATGTTTCCTGACCATAGACATGTGTTGTCATTTGATGAACGGGATCACATCATTAGAGAATGATGTGATGGACAAGACCCATCCATTAGCTTAGCATAATGATCGTTCAGTTTTATTGCTATTGCTTTCTTCATGACTTATACATGTTCCTGTGACTATGAGATTATGCAACTCCCGAATACCGGAGGAACACTTTGTGTCCTATCAAACGTCACAACGTAACTGGGTGATTATAAAGATGCTCTATAGGTGTCTCCGGAGGTGTTTGAGGAATTTAGCAAGTTCATCTTCATCTGCCAGCCCGTGTTTGTCAACCTGAGGCACAACGACCTTGCTCTTGGGACTTGACCTAGTTCCACAACCTATAGTGACTTTCTGTTTCAGCTTGGGTGTAGAAGAAGATGGTTGCCAACTAGCTGAGGCACTTGATGCATTAATTAAGGCCTTTGCAAACACTTGGTGCACTGGCAAGATGCAAGCACGACTGGTGTTGACACTATGGCTGCTGCCATTGATGAACTTGAAGTGGGAGGAGGCACTGAAGATTTTGAAATCTTTGGTGCTGAAGCCTTTGAAGCTTGAAGACTTTTGTTTTCGTAGTTTCTTTTATTCTTATTTGAGTCATAGGAAAACCCATACTATTAAGGGGGTCTAGGTGAGTCATATTTCACATTTCCAAAGTGATCCTCAAACTTACTTAAACCCATACACGAAAGCCGCTTCGAGTGAAGCCTTTGGAAATCTCCAGTACAGGTGATGCATTTGTTAGCGAAAGTGACAAAGTTCATCTGGCCGCTGACGAATTTGGTCATGCCGAGGAGTTAGGAGTTCGCCAGTGCGATATGCCTTAAAGTGAGGAAATTGAGTGCCCCGACGAACTTGAGAGTTCAAATTTTGACCGTTGCTGCACCATATGCCAGCTGTCGAGTGGATCCTTATCCTGACAATGGTCGAATCAGAGAAGGGCATTTATGACAATTCATGTCGGGTTGCCCTGGATATAGATAGCTGCCCCCACAACGACTTGTTGGTCGACAGCTCCGAGAGAACTTGACACTTGTCATTTGAGAGCAACCCATCCTCTGATGACTTTGAGAGAATCCTAAGGGAGGAAAAACCCAGAGCTAAAGTGATTGAGCATCACTGAAGAGATTGATCTATGTGATCCGACGCATGTTACCTGTAAAACTGTCATTCTTCCAAATGGTTAGGCATCAAGTTCTGAGTACACCAAGAGTCAGTGTGGTGTGTCAGTGAACAAGTCTATGAAGGTTTTGGAAGTCTACTTGAAGACTTACCACGAGTGATTGGGCCAGGTATGCGGGTCTTAGCTCAAGAGGAATACAGTGAGGATTGTGTGTCCTCTGAGTTGCAACTCAGCCGCCTCAACCAGACGTACAGTTGATGCAACAACTAGAGCTGGTCTACCAAATTGCGTTTTCTTCACCGATCCAACCCGGTTACTGATGAGGACATCAATACAATTGTTACACCCACAGCCCCTGCTGCTATACATACTGGACCAATTACTAGAGCTCGCGCACGCCAACTAAATTACCAGGTACTTTCGTTTCTTGGTAATGATTCTAATGTTCATGAGAATATGATGCTGCCTAAATTGGATACATTTGTTTTGCTTACAAATGAAGGGCCTAGCTTGGAGAAGGATGAACATTGGAGCAAGAACAAGCATGGAGATGATGGCATGCGCAAGGGGAACAAGAACGGAGTTACCAGTGATGATTTCAGGACTTTGAAGCCACCATAATGGGTGCATGAAGCCTTGGACGAAATATACAAGATGCCACTTCATAAATTTCGTCCCGAGGCTATTCTAGGTGCTGCGTCACCTTATTATTGGGCCAGGCCCATGTAATTTCGAAATACATAAGTATAGGCTATTTTTAGAGTCCGTATGTGTGGGGAAACAAGAGATAGGGTTGATTTCGGACCCCTCCACCAAGGGCCACGAAATTCCCCCCCTCTTCTTCCATATATACAACCCTTAGGGCATCGTTTAGATGGTGGGTTTTGTTTAGATTAAAGTTCGCCATAGCTGCAACTTCGCGTACTTCGTTTGTGTTCAACGACCAGACAAAGGCGTCACAGAACCCCACCTTGATCAATAAAGCTTTCATCTTATATTTGCAATATCCAGATTGCAATCTTAGTTTCTTGCTTGTTCTTCGTTTGCTCGCAGGAAACAGACCCTCGTGGTCAGGTTGATTGTGCTCCGGCGTGGTCAATAACCTCTTAGAGTTGGTTTAGCGATTGCTAAGGCGCGACGTCCACGCACGTTCGTAGTCGGATCATCAAAGTCGACTTCCACCAAAGCGAAATCCATCATCTCATCGAAAGACGGGACACCTTTGCCTCTATCAAGTGGTATCAGATTTCCAGGTTGCTCGGTGAGATTTTACAGTTTTTCGTAGTTTAGATCGAGTCTGTTCTTCATACCTACAGTCCACGAAAAAGCCACATAAAAAATTAGGGTTAGTTCATCATATCTGAACCAATCCGAGCCTTTGCATAATCTTTTTAGGGTTTTTCTTTGTTGAATTTGCGGTTGCATCGTCGTGTCTGGTTGCTGGTCTTAGCGTTAGACTTTTAGAGTTTCGAGTTCTGGTCATAAGTTGTCACGCCGCCACCGCACCATCATCATCGCCCCTGTCACCTACCACCACCGCTCCGAATCCGTATCCATATACCACCACCAATCCGTATCCATATACCACCACCGATCCATATCCATATACTACCACCGCTACCACCATCGCTGCCATATACCACCACCATATATCCACCACCAATCCGAGTTCCTTTCATATTAGGTTTGATTTCGAGATCCATCTAGTTTCCGATTCGTGTTTCCTTGCCGGAGTAGGTTTCGGAAAAAAAAAGAGTCCGGAAACCACCCTCCGTTTAGGCCCAAAATTTTCCAAAAACGCACTTGACAAAAAAAATTCTGGCTATCCTATTTTTAGGTGTTTCTAAGCGTATTGAGACAGTCGCCGTTATAGAAAGTTTTTTTTGACCTGTTTCCAGTTTTTGGGTCCGGGCAGTCAAAAAAAGAAAAAAAAATTGGTCGAAAAAATTTCGTGCCCATCCTGTCAGTTTGACCTGGGAAGAGTTTTGAGACACTCGCCATTATAGTGATTTTTCGCAAAAAAAAGAGCAGCGCAAAAAAAAGCAGCGCAAAAAAAAAGAGCGATACAAAAAATTCCAGAATGTGCTTTTCCCTTGTTTACGTGCAGCGCCGTGATTTTGTTAGTGTTCTAGGCTCGCGTCTCTAGCACGGTCTAGCCTAGGACCAGCACAGTACCGTCGTTGAGCGTTTATTCAACTTTGCATCTCTGAATTGATTATTGCTGACCCTTTTTGCTACCATATTATAAGCCTTCCTAGCTCCACATACATCTACGTCGTACGTTTGACTCTCCCTGGCAATCACTCTATCCAAGCTTTGAGAGTTTTGACTACAACGGTTGCCGATCACCGCCTGCTGCTGGGTAAGAACTGGTAAGAATTTGAGATTCGCTTGAAGGATTTGTGACACACCACCACCACCACCACCCTAGTAGTCTGTAGAATCATATTCTTTTGTGTTTCTATTGCTGCTAACCATGCCAGGATCACAAGCCGACGAGATTGACTGGGAGAACATGACGAACAAGGATCTTCATGATAAGTTTCATCAAATGTTGGGTCAACAGGTGGAAGACGTGATGGCCAGTTTTGGAAAGGCATTGGAGAGGATGGATGACATTGAGAAGACAATTGACAACAAGTTAGACGCCAAGTTTGATGAATTACTCAAACGTCTTCCACAACCAGTTCTACGCCGCGATACAGTAGGGCGAGCACAACGTGTTCCTATTGAGCTAGGACAAAATTCTGGTGCCGCTGCTACTGCTGGTGGTGCTTCTGTAGCTCCTGCTATTACTGCGGAGGTGGAGGACTATTTCGAGGATGAGGTTGACCAAAATCAGCACTACGTGCAGCCACCAGCACCACCACCAGCAGGTCGACCTCAGGGATATGTTTGCAACGGTAGGCCTGCACCACCACCTCAGGTACGAGATGATGTCCATATTCCTAAACTGAAATTGAATATTCCACCATTTGAGGGTAGATATGTTCCTGATATATATCTTACTTGGGAGTTAGAAACTGAACAATGATTTACATGTTTACAATATCCTGAGGAGAGACGGGTTGCTGCTGCTGTTTGTGCTTTCACTAGTTTTGCATGTGTATGGTGGTCTGAACATTGTAGATTATATCCTATTCCAATTACTTGGGCTGCTTTGAAAACTGCTATGCGTATGCGTTGGGTTCCACCATATTATCAATGTGAATTGCTTCAAAAATTGCAGCGTTTAAGACAAGGAAAAAATTCTGTAGAAGAATTACAAACTGGCATGATTAGATGTGGTATTGTTGAGGAGAATGAAGCTATGCTTGCACGTTTTCTGGGTGGATTAAACAGAGAGATTCAGACCATTCTAGACTATAAGGAGTATACTAATATCACTCATTTATTCCATCTTGCTTGTAAAGCTGAACGTGAAGTGCAGGATCGACAAGCATTGGCGCAGACTAACTTTTCTGCAGGCCGACCTTCATCACGGACACCGCGTGCATCTTCTACTTCAACTGCACCAACACCTCAATCAGGTGCCTCCTCCAGCCGTGATACAAGAAAACAGACACAACCACCATTATCTGCCAAGAGCGCACCTGCTGGGCCTGCACGGAGTTCTTCTTCTTCCATGGCATCAACATGGCACACAAGTGATATTATTTGTCGTCGTTGTAAGGGAGGAGGTCATTATGCGAGAGAATGCAAATCTCAGTGTGTGATGATTGCTACCGAGGATGGTGGGTATGAGTCCGCTAGTGACTATGATGAGGAGACTTTGGCCCTTATTACACGTGAAGAACATGGTGGATATGATTCTGATCATGAGACGCAATACATGGCTCCTGAAGACGCTGACAGGTATGAATGTTTAGTTGCTCAACGTGTTTTGAGTGTGCAGGTTACACAAGCTGAGCAAAATCAGAGGCACAATTTGTTCCATACCAAGGGAGTTGTGAAGGAACGGTCTGTGCGCGTCATCATAGACGGAGGGAGCTGCAACAACTTGGCTAGCATGGAGATGGTGGAGAAGCTTTCTCTCACCACAAGACCACATCCACATCCTTACTATATTCAATGGTTCAACAACAGCGGCAAGGTTAAGGTAACACATACTGTTCGTGTGCATTTTAGTATCTCTACATATGCTGATTATGTTGATTGTGATGTGGTACCTATGCAAGCATGTTCCTTATTACTTGGTAGACCATGGCAATTTGATAAAAATTCTTTACACCATGGTAGAAACAATCAGTATACTCTTGTTCATAAGGATAAAAATATTACTTTGCTTCCTATGACTCCTGATGCTATTTTGAAAGATGATATTAATAGAGCTAATAAAGCACAACAGGAGAAGAATACGAGTGAAAATCAGATTGTGGCAAAAGAATTTGAGCAACAAATGAAGCCTAATAATAAACCATCTAGTGTTGCTTCGGAAATTAAATTGAAAAGTGCATGTTTATTTGCCACCAAATCTGATATTGATGAGCTAGATTTCAGCAAATCTGTTTGCTATGCTTTTGTGTGCAAAGAGGCATTATTTTCATTCGAGGACGTGCCTTCTTCTTTGCCTCCTGCTGTCACTAACATTTTGCAGGAGTTCGCTGACGTCTTTCCACAAGACGTGCCACCAGGATTACCGCCTATTCGAGGGATTGAGCATCAGATTGACTTAATTCCCGGTGCTTCACTGCCAAACCGTGCGCCATACCATACCAATCCAGAGGAGACGAAGGAGATTATGCGTCAAGTACAAGAGCTTCTCGACAAAGGTTATATACGCGAATCCCTTAGTCCTTGTGCTGTTCCTATTATTCTAGTGCCGAAAAAGGATGGTACATCACGTATGTGTGTTGATTGTAGAGGCATTAATAATATTACTATTCGTTATCGTCATCCTATTCCTAGGCTAGATGATATGCTTGATGAATTGAGTGGCTCTACAATATTCTCCAAAGTTGATTTGCATAGTGGATACCATCAAATTCGTATGAAATTGGGGGATGAATGGAAAACAACATTTAAAACTAAGTTTGGATTATATGAGTGGTTAGTCATGCCTTTTGGGTTAACTAATGCACCTAGTACTTTCATGAGATTAATGAACAAAGTTTTACGTGCTTTCATTGGACGATTTGTGGTAGTTTACTTTGATGACATATTGATTTATAGCAGATCTTTGGAAGAACATTTGAACATTTACGTGCTGTTTTTATTGCTCTACGTGATGCACGTTTGTTTGGTAACCTTGGGAAGTGCACCTTTTGCACCGACCGAGTATCCTTTCTTGGCTATGTTGTTACTCCACAGGGAATTGAAGTTGATAAAGCCAAGATTGAAGCTATTGAGAGTTGGCCGCAGCCCAAAACGGTCACACAAGTGAGGAGTTTTCTTGGCCTCGCTGGATTCTATAGGCTTTTGTGAGAGATTTCAGCACCATTGCTGCACCTCTCAATGAGCTTACAAAGAGAGATGTGCCTTTTCTTTGGGGTACCACATAGGAAGAAGCGTTCACGGTATTGAAAGATAAGTTGACACATGCTCCTTTACTCCAACTTCCTGATTTTAATAAAACTTTTGAGCTTGAATGTGATGCTAGTGGAATTGGATTAGGAGGTGTGTTATTACAAGATGGCAAACCTGTTGCATACTTTTCTGAAAAATTGAGTGGGCCTAGTCTGAATTATTCTACTTATGATAAAGAATTATATGCTCTTGTTCGGACTTTAGAAACATGGCAACATTATTTATGGCCCAAAGAATTTGTTATACATTCTGATCATGAATCTTTGAAACATATTAAAAGTCAAGCTAAACTGAATCGTAGACATGCTAAATGGGTTGAATTCATTGAGACTTTCCCTTATGTCATTAAACACAAGAAGGGAAAAGAAAATGTTATTGCTGATGCATTGTCTCGTCGCTATACTATGCTTTCACAACTTGACTTCAAAATATTTGGTTTGGAGACCATCAAAGATCAATATGTGCATGATGCTGATTTTAAAGATGTAATGCAGAATTGTAAAGAAGGACAAATGTGGAACAAGTTTGTCGTTAACGATGGATTTGTGTTTCGTGCTAACAAGCTATGCAGTCCAGCAAGCTCCATTCGTCTTTTGTTGTTGCAGGAGGCGCATGGAGGAGGATTAATGGGACACTTTGGCGTGAAGAAGACGGAGGACGTACTTGCTACACATTTCTTTTGGCCAAAGATGAGACGGGATGTTGAGCGTTTTATTGCTCGCTGCACTACATGTCAAAAAGCTAAGTCACGACTCAATCCTCATGGTTTATATATGCCTTTGCCTGTACCTAGTGTTCCTTGGGAGGATATATCTATGGACTTTGTTTTAGGTTTACCTCGAACAAAGAAGGGGAGGGATAGCATATTTGTTGTCGTGGATAGATTCTCGAAAATGGCACACTTTCTACCATGTCATAAAAGCGATGATGCTGTTAATGTTGCTGATTTGTTCTTTCCTGAAATTATTCGCTTGCATGGTGTGCCAAATACTATTGTTTCAGATCGTGATACTAAATTTCTTAGGCACTTTTGGAGATGTTTATGGGCTAAGTTGGGGACTAAACTGCTTTTTAGTACTACTTGTCACCCCCAAACTGATGGACAAACTGAAGTAGTCAATAGAACATTGTCTACTATGCTTAGGGCTGTTTTGAAAAATAATAAGAAAATGTGGGAGGGAATGCTTGCCTCATATTGAATTTGCTTATAATCGTTCATTGCATTCTACTACTAAGATGTGTCCTTTTGAAGTTGTGTATGGTTTCCTACCTCATGCACCTATTGATTTGTTGCCTCTTCCATCTTCGGAGAAGGTTAATTTTGATGCTAAGCAACGTGCTGAATTGATTTTAAAAATGCATGAGTTAACTAAGGAAAACATTGAGCGTATGAATGCTAAATATAAACTTGCTGGAGATAAGGGTAGAAAACATGTTGTCTTTGCACCTGGAGATCTTGTTTGGTTACATTTGCGTAAGGATAGATTTCCTGATTTGCGCAAGTCAAAGCTAATGCCACGTGCTGATGGTCCCTTTAAGGTATTGGAGAAAATAAATGATAATGCATATAAACTTGAGCTGCCTGCAGATTTTGGGAATAGTCCCACTTTTAACATTGCAGATTTGAAGCCTTATTTGGGTGAGGAAGATGAACTTCCGTCGAGGACGACTTCATTTCAAGAAGGGGAGGATGATGAGGACATCAATACAATTGTTACACCCACAGCCCCTGCTGCTATACATACTAGACCAATTACTAGAGCTCGCGCACGCCAACTAAATTACCAGGTACTTTCGTTTCTTGGTAATGATTCTAATGTTCATGAGAATATGATGCTGCCTAAATTGGATACATTTGTTTTGCTTACAAATGAAGGGCTAGCTTGGAGAAGGATGAACATTGGAGCAAGAACAAGCATGGAGATGATGGCATGCGCAAGGGGAACAAGAACGGAGTTACCAGTGATGATTTCAGGACTTTGAAGCCACCATAATGGGTGCATGAAGCCTTGGACGAAATATACAAGATGCCACTTCATAAATTTCGTCCCGAGGCTATTCTAGGTGCTGCGTCACCTTATTATTGGGCCAGGCCCATGTAATTTCGAAATACATAAGTATAGGCTATTTTTAGAGTCCGTATGTGTGGGGAAACAAGAGATAGGGTTGATTTCGGACCCCTCCACCAAGGGCCACGAAATTCCCCCCCCTCTTCCTCCATATATACAGCCCTTAGGGCATCGTTTAGACGGTGGGTTTTGTTTAGATTAAAGTTCGCCATAGCTGCAACTTCGCGTACTTCGTTTGTGTTCAACGACCAGACAAAGGCGTCACAGAACCCCACCTTGATCAATAAAGCTTTCATCTTATATTCGCAATATCCAGATTGCAATCTTAGTTTCTTGCTTGTTCTTCGTTTGCTCGCAGGAAACGGACCCTCGTGGTCAGGTTGATCGTGCTCCGGCGTGGTCAATAACCTCTCGGAGTTGGTTTAGCGATTGCTAAGGCGTGATGTCCACGCACGTTCGTAGTCGGATCGTCAAAGTCGACTTCCACCAAAGCGAAATCCATCATCTCATCGAAAGACGGGACACCTTTGCCTCTATCAGTTACACATTCCTCACCCCCTCTTACATTATTCCGCTGCTGAAGAATTTGTGATCTATCCTCTAACGAATTTGAACTGAAGTATTTCATCACGCCAACTTTCATTTCTTCAGTTCCTATTCTTCATGCGTGTATGATTGTATGACTGCATGTTCTTCACTCTTACGTATCCTGATTGCATGTACTGCGATTCTATGATGACTTATTTTCCCTTGAGTTTCTATTTCTTCACTCTGATCTTCGTCAAATTCTTCAGAGTTTGATGATTTTCTAAAAATCTCCCATTCACCCCTCTTTGGGAGATAACTTGTGCTTTCAATTGGTACCAGAGCAAGGTACTCCCTTATCCTGTGTGATTTTGGTTTAACCACGTGAAGTTTTAGTTATGTCGACCGCATGTATGAAAAAAGTGTCCGCTGCGTGCCCCATCTTTGATGGCTATGACTATCCCAAGTGGAAAGTCATGATGAGGAAGCGTCTCCTATCCATGAACAGTGAGCTATGGATTGTCACCGAGATAGGATTGACTGATCTCTGCAAGATGGCCAATGCTGATGACATTCACAAGTACACTCAGTTGGATATGCGGGCAAAGGTTGTCATCTACTCCAGTCTATCCAAAGATGAGTTAAGGCAAATTATGCATCTGGCAAATGCAAAGCTTATTTGGGACAGGATCTCTGACGTCTATGAAGGACACCACACATGTCAGGATCCCTGGTTCCTTTAGTTGAAAGAATCCCTCAAGTCCATGACATATGATCCAGACTCATCGTCCTCAGCAACATGCCTCATGGCCAAAGGCGTCAAGGTACTCAAACAACCCTCATCTTCTTCAAGTGAAGGTGAATCTGATGAAAACATGACTCCTAGCTACTCCAAACTCGCTAACATTGTCGTAAAGCAACAAACTTCCATGGAAAGGATTCACAAACTGCTAGATAAAAGTGACTATTTGTTGAACGATTAAATGGAATGGTCTCAAATTCTGACTAAAGACCTTGAGCGTCTCCAGTCAATATATGACGAACTTGAAAGTCGCCATGTAGCTCTCTCAGCTGCACATGAGAAGCTGTCCTATGAATTTGTTCAAAGGAAGTAAGAGCTCGAGAAGCTGAGAGCATCTCATGATGATCTTTAGAAAGACAACGATTCATTACTCGCTCAACAAATCAGTGCCGCTCAGGAAGAATTTGTTGCTCCATGATTGAAATGCCTTGAACGTGATAATGCAAATTCTTCAGCTAAATGTTCAAATGCTTCAACTTCTGATATATCTTCAACTGTATCTGTGGTTTCGATACCCTCATCGGAGGATATAACAAGTGTTACTGACGAAAATGCAGGTCTGAAGGAACTGTACGTTACAAGCATGTACAAAAGCCTCAAAGGGCACCAAACTCTTTGTGATGTGCTGAAGAAGCAGATTCTGAACAGGTACCCTAGGAAAGAGGGTATTGCTTTTGCGAGAAAGCTGAATGTAGATGGATCTTATTAAAAACCTGAGCATTATCCTAAAACCACATGGGTTGCTGCAAAAGAACCTCCAGTTGATCCATCCACTCCATCTGGCTATAACTGTGATACTCCACATTCTTCTGATGAGTCATGACTCCAACTATAAGTTATTCAAAAATCATAATGGTGAAGTATTTGCTAGATTTGTTGGTACAAACTGCAGGAATGGTCCCCCAGTGAAGAAAATCTGGGTGCCCAAAAGTGTTCTTCAAAATCTTCATGTGAATGTCATCATGACACCACCAAAGAAAAGGAACAACCCCAGGGCAAATTCTTCACCTGGACCAAAGTCGTCAAATGGACGCATACCAACTCATGCTCATACTAACACTTCTATGCAGGGAAACAGACAATGATCTGATGAATATGTGCATTATTCTTCAAATCACTATGTGCAGAAAGTTGCTAAGAATTTATCTGCATATTATAATGAGTACTACACTCCTCTTGTGAAGGGAATGCATATTCTTCAAGGCCCAAGTTCTCTATCAATGCCTTGCGTTGCATTGCTTCTCAGCCACCCATTCAAATGTGGGCGGTTAAGAACAAGAATTAATCTCTTCTACAACGTCAGGTCTTCAGACACAATAAACGTCTGATGAATTTGCCGAAGGCCTGACATAATGCTTGTCAGGATGCAAGCTAATCATGATGAAATGAATTCCTCATTTCACACATCTGCATGCTGCTAGTTACATTCTTACCGATGAATTTCACTGACGAAATTGATCATCATATTCTTCAACTGAAGTATATGAAGTTGTAAGTTAGACTAATACTTCTACATGATGGTACTCCAAAAGCTATTGAATGGGTTCTGAACAGTGGATGCACCAATCACATGACTGGTGACAGGAATCTCCTCACCAATGCTCCCCTTGCTCAGTCTCATCTTGTGAAGTCTCTTCACTCTTTTCAATCAATGTTCTGATCCGGTGATCCCTCTTGAAGATGCTCACGAGCTTCAAGTTCATCATTCTTCATTCTCGTATTATTCTCCGGTGGATTAATTTCAAGCTTCGGTGTTGATCATATCTCTTCCTTTTGTTTCACATATCTCCCCATGTGAATTTCTTATCCAAGGCTCTCTTATTTATTCACCTTGCCCAGTTCATATTCGGAGTGCTCAAGATATCTCAGAAGATTCGTGTTTTCCATTCTTAATATGTTCAAACTATTTGGAGATTATTATCTCATTCAAGTCATTTAATTCAACCAGCACAATCCCCCCTTTCAATCAATCGTTCAACGGTGTTTTCCTTTTGAGTGGGCCCTAACCCACAGGTCTTTTCCCAGGATCTTACCTGACTCTTCTAATTTTTCCGGAGCTATTCCCAAATTCCTTTCAAAGTTTGATGTAAGAATGAACTTTCATCAGTCACATGCCTTCTCCAAGGTCGTTTTCAAATTCTTTTCATCTTTGGCTCAACCTTTTTTTCTTTTATTCCTTCCGGAGTGTCTCAACAATTCATGGTGGTGTTTCTCATCGTCATTCTCGAATTTTGAAGACTAAAGAAGAGTTCCTCTTAAATCCTTACCCGTTCTTCCAGATATTCATGGTTCTAGCTTGATGCCATCCTCTCGTAATTGTTTTCAATTGTGAGAATTCTTTTCACCCATCCGGAGCATTTTATGAGTTGTTTCCATTTCTTTCATCCGAAGGCCATCATGTCATAATTCTTCATTCTCAGCTTTCAGCTAGCCAAGGGTTCTTTAAGACACAACGAGACCACTGTAAAAACGACCGTGGAAAGGCGGACCACTAGATGTCGAACCCCAATCGCATATCATGCATCTGTCGAAAAGATATTGTAGGAGCTACTTGAATTCCCACCTATAAAACTCCCAAAACTTTCTGGTTATGCAATCTGGTGTTGGGGATACAGGGGAAGCAATATATATCTCACCCAAAACTAATAATTCCTACATCCAAGCTGTATCCATCCGTCAACACATAACCAAGAAACCTCCGGAAATCGTGTACCTCAACCTTCGAAAAGCATCCGTTATACGAGTTATGGCAATACTCCCGAACTCCCGCCCCAGTACTGGGTGGCGTTGAGGTTATCTCACCAACAACTGCATAAAAGAGATTTGCGATGTCGGCAAAACTCAGGTATTCCAGAACTGCATCGATAAAATTATGACGACAACACCTCAGAGCTCAACTCCCCGGGTCAATGCCACATAAAAGACAGGAGGCACCAAGAACAGTGTTCTCGTCACAAAACCATCGGAACGATTCCAAGATACCCGCGTGATCCTAAATTTTTTTAGTGAAATTTGAGGAGAGGAAAGTCAAAACATCTACGTCAGGAGACCTCACCAGAGCGACGAAGGGACTGAGGAGTAAAAAGAATCCTACTCTCTGATATATATAATCCTAAGACTCGAAACATTTTTTTCTAGACTCAACAATGCCAGCAAACAATCAAGCAGGGGGCTCCTAAGTCAGGGATGGCTCTGATTACCAACTTGTAACACCCACGATGCGGCTATATCTCCCACGTGTCGAAGCACGACTTAGAGGCATAACCGCATTGTGGTTTTGTCGCAAGAAGGGTCATCTTCACATAATCCCATGTAATGAACAAGAATGGGATAAAGAGTTGGCTTACAATCGCCACTTCACACAATGAACATATAATAAATCATACATCATTCAGAGTACACACATATAGTCCGACTATGGACGAAGCCAAAAGAAAAGAAGATAATCCAACTGCTAGATCCCCGATCGTCCCAACTGGGCTCCACTACTGATCAACATGAAACGAAACATAGCAACGACCAAGGTCTTCGTTGAGCTCCCATCTGAGCTCTGTTGCATCACCTGCACTGGTATCATCGGCACCTGCAACTGTTGTGATAGTATCTGGTGAGTCACGAGGACTCAGCAATCTCAAAACCCGCGAGATCAAGACTATTTAAGCTTATGGGAAAGGAAGGGGTAAAGAGGTGGAGTTGCAGCAAGCACTAAGCAAATATGGTGGCTAACATACGCAAATAAGAGCGAGAAGAGAGCAAATGGAACGGTCGTGAAGCTAGAAGTGATCAAGAAGTGATCCTGAACTCCTACTTACATCAAACATAACCCAAAACCGTGTTCACTTCCCGAACTCCACTGAAAAGAGACCATCACGGCTACACACGCGGTTGATGCGTTTTAATTTGGATCTGGTGTCAAGTTATCTACAACCGGACATTAACAAATTCCCATCTGCCTCATAACCGCGGGCACGGCTTTCGAAAGATAATATACCCTGCAAGGGTGTCCCAACTTAGCCCATCACAAGCTCTCACGGTCAACGAAGGATATACCTTCTCCCGGGAAGACCCGATCAGCCTCGGAATCCCGGTTCGCAAGACATTTCGACAATGGTAAAACAAGACCAGCAAGACCACCCGCTGTGCCGACAAATCCCGATAGGAGCTGCACATATCTCGTTCTCAGGGCACACCGGATAAGCGAAGCATACAGGAACCGACGTAACCCAAGTTGCCAAGGAATGGTCCCGCACGGTGCTCTAGTTTGGACCAACACTCGGAGGAGCACTGGCCCAGGGGGGGGGGGTAAAATAAAGATCACCCTTGAGTCTGCAGAACCCAAGGGAAAAAGGCTTAGGTGACAAATGTTAAAACCAATGTTGGGCCTTGCTGGAGGAGTTTTATTCAAAGCGAACTATCAAGGGGGTCCCATAAATCACCCAACCGTGTAAGGAAGGCAAAATCAAGGAACATAACACCGGTATGACGGAAACTAGGGCGGCAAGAGTGGAACAAAACACCAGGCATAAGGCCGAGTCTTGCACCCTTTACCAAGTATATAGATGCATTAATTAAATAAGAGATATTGTGATATCCCAACATAATCCTGTCCATCATGGAGCAATCTTCAACTTCACCTGCAACTAACAATGCTATAAGAGGGGCTGAGCAAAGCGGTAACATAGCCAAGCAACGGTTTGCTAGGAAGGGTGAAAAAGGTTAGAGGCTGACATGGCAATTTGGGAGGCATGGTAAAACAAGTGATAGGTAGCGCAACATAGCGATAGAACGAAGCAACTAGCAAGCAAAGATAGAGGTGATATCAAGGGTAATAGTCATCTTGCCTGAAATCCCGCAAGGAAGAAGAACGAGTCCATGAAGAAGACAAACGAACGTAGTCGAACGAATCCTCACAACTCCGGAATGAAATCGAAGCTAACGAGAGAAGCAAACCGGAAAGAAGCAAACAACATGGTAAACAACCATCACATAATCATGGCATGATGCACAACCAAATATGATGCATGTCCGGTTTAATGAGGCATGGCATGGCAAAGTGCACAAACAATACTACAAGTTAAGTGGAGCTCAATATGCAACGAGTTGCATATTGCCGGAACACCACAACAATTATTTAGTTCTCTCTCATTTAGGCTAACCAACAATATTAAATGTTGTCAAACATGGCAAGAGGTGAAACATAATTGAACTAACTATTTAGGCAAGTTTAAATGAGGCCGGAACAACAAACAACAATTCCGGAAAGTCCCCATGTCATTTAGTAGTTTAATGCAAACACAATTTTAAACATTTTAATTGTTGTTATCATGATGCAGATGACATATACAAGTTTTATGCAATTTTATGAAAAAGTTGACATGAGCATGTTATGAAGCATTTGGTCACCATGGCGGAACGAAAAGGATGCCACGGCGACGAAACGAAAATGGTGCCACGGCAACATATCGATTCCGGTAGCTCACGGAGATACCAGTGCAAAAGGAAGTGGGCGTGAGCGTGTCATGCAAGGATGGTGGGGTGCTCCTGAATTCCGGGTTCCCACGGGACGGCGGCATGGCAAACGAGGAACGTGCAAAGACAACTCGGACATGGTGCAAACATATGGTACATCTCATACATGCAAGGGCATCTCATCGCGGTCGTCTCGGGTTTATACCTTTGAAGCGGGCATTTCGGAGCGGGTCGAGTTCGACGAAGGAAGTAGTGGTACACGGGCCGTAGAGGAAGTAGTCGTTCTCGTGATGGTAGTGGAAGTAGTTGTACACGTTGTCTTGTCGAATCAACGGCGGCGGTAGTTGTACACTTGACGGTCTTCGGTGGCGGTAGTGGTACACATTTTCGTAGATGAACTTGGCGTAACCGTGCGGTAGTTGAACTTGGCGCTCGTGGTACACGGGTCTTCGGGCGACGGTAGTTGTACAGACGTTGTAGTCGAACTTGACGGAACCAAATGTCCTTGCGGGTAGTCGTGGTACTTGGCGATTTTGGAGACGGCAGCAGAGGTACTTGACATGTCACCATGTAGTCGTGCGTTTGTTGGAGAGGATCTTGGCGAAATCCACGAAGGTGTCCTTGGGCTTCCCTGGTTGCCGAGTCTTGGCAGCAACGGGAGGGGCCATGAGAACTTGCTGAAGGAGGAGGGCACGAGCTTCGTGCGGGAGGTGACTGACGACATTGGGCTCGGCGAGGAAGGCAGGACCGACGGGAAGGTGCAGAGGCTCGGTCCAGCGGGATGACGCGAGGTCGCAAGGGAGGCAGGCGACGGAGCAAGGCGGCACGGCGGCCGGACTTGGCGCAGGGAGGGAAGGATGGCGCGGGGCTCATCTGCTGGGCTGCTCGACGACGGAGGGAGCCCGGTGTCCTGGCAGGCCGGCGGGGTTGCTCGTTCCAGAGCTGCTGCCCGAAGCAGGGGAAGCAGACGGAGGCGGCGAGACGTGGAGCGGCGTCAGGCGATGCAGCGGGGCAACGGGGATGGACGGCCTCGCGTGCAGCGGAGGGAGGAGGCGACGAGGGGAAGGAAGGGATCGCGAGGAGAGGGAGAGGGGGCTAGCGAGCAACGGGTGAGGGGATCGGGCGCTGGCGGCGCGAGGGAGGAGACGAGGGAGAGAGATCGAGAGATGGGGATCGGTCGGGGCTAGGGTTAACAGCGGGGCGCGGCTGGGCCTGTGGAACGGGCCGGCCTGGATAGGCTGCTGGGCTCTCTTCTCTCACTAATGAATAATAAAACAGAACAGAGAAAAGAAAGAAAAGAAAGAGAGGTTAGGGGAAAGATTTGTGCATGGGGATAATTTTCCCGGACTCGCAAAAATATGCTCGTTCCAAGAAAAATAGAAAGGCCATGATTGAAAGATTTAAATTCAAACTCATTTGAATTTAATTCAAATGGGTTTGAACTAGGACTTGATAAAAGGAAGGTCCAAAAATGTTCGGATTTTTGATGGAGCTCCGGAAAATGATGAAAGAAATATATGGCAAGGTTGGAGACCAAGAATTAAGATAAGAAAGGCATGGGATATTTTGCAAGTGGGTTATGGTTAATTCCAAATAAATGGAATAATTTTATTATAGCTCCCTAATAATATTGAGAGGCTTTAATATGTTATAAAGAGAATTCACAAGTGAATTCCCTCGATTTAGATGGATCAAAAAAATCCATACAATTTATTTAGAAGAGTTATAAAAATTAATGATATGATGGCATGATGCAATGCAAATGATGCAACAAACAAAAAAAATCACACAACGAAACTCGAAGTAGCTGGAAGTCTTCTGGAGCGTCGGTCTCGGGGCGTTACACATCTGAAGCATATCACCTACACTGACAAAGGAAAAAGCAAGGTATTGGGTCTAGGTAAGGTTGCTATCCCAAAGGATCAACACATGGAAAAAGTGATGCTTGTTGAGTCCCTAGGATACAACCTCATGCCTGTCTCAATCCTTTGTGATCTTGATATGATTGTCATATTTGGCAAATATAGATGCATTGTGCTAATGGAATCTGACAAGTCCAAAGTCTTCGAAGGCTTTAGGAGTGGTGATTTGCATATTGTAGATTTCTCTCTAGGTCCTACTCATTATGCCACACTAACCAATGCAGCATCACTTTATGGATTCATCATAGTTGATGATTATTCTCGTTATACCTAGTGCATATCATTACTGTCAAGACTGAAGTCCAGGGTGTCTTCAGATGGTTCGCTAATCGTGACATGACGAATTATGGCATAAAGAACAAGCATATTAGAAGCGACAACGGCACCGAGTTCAAGAAGACAGGCCTTGATGACTATCTTAACGAACTTGGTATTACTCATGAGCTTTCTGCTCCTTATACTCCTCAGCAGAATGGAATTGCCAAGCGCAAGAACAGGACACTCATTGAGATGGCTTGCACTATGCTTGATGATTACAAGACACCTCGTCGATGGTGGCTTGAAGAAATTGATAGTGCTTGTCACATCATCAATTGGGTATATCTTCACAAATTCCTCAAGAAGACTTCATATGAGCTCCTCATGGACAAAAAGACCAATATAATTTATCTGAAAGTCTTCGATGCTAAATGTTGGATTAGATATCCACATCACAATTCCAAATTTGCACCTAAAGCACATGCGGGTTTTATGCTTGGTTACGGAAAGGACTCGCATGCCTACAAAGTCTTCAACACCTACCACAACAAAGTTGTTGAAACTATAGATGTGCTATTTGATGAAACTAACAACTCGCAAAGAGAGCACCTACCTCCTGTGCTAGATGAAATGCCTCCTCTGGAATCTATCAAGCTGATGGGCACTGGTGAGATAGTGCCTGATGTCTACTATGCAACTTGTTCTTGTAGACTCATGTTGGGCCACCAAGCGCAGAATTTTGTAGGATAGTAGCAAATTTCCCTCAAGTGGATGACCTAAGGTTTATCAATCCGTGGGAGGCATAGGATGAAGATGGTATCTCTCAAACAACCCTGCAACCAAATAACAAAGAGTCTCTTGTGTCCCCAACACACCAAATACAATGGTAAATTGTATAGGTGCACTAGTTTGGCGAAGAGATGGTGATATAAGTGTAGTAATGATAGTAGATATTGATTTTTGTAATAGGAAAAATATAAAAACAACAAGGTAGCAAGTAATAAAACGAAGCACAAAGGGAATTGCAATGCTTGAAAACAAGACCTAGGGTTCATACTTTCACTAGTGCAATCTCTCAGTAGTGCTAACATAATTGAATCATATAACAATCCCTCAATGTTTTTTTTGAATATTCACAATCCCTCAACTTGCGACAAAGAGTCACACCAAAGTTCTTATCTAGTGGGGAACATAAGAAGAAATTGTTTGTAGGTTATGAAACCACCTTAAAGTTATTCTTTCCTATCAATCTTTTGAGCTATTCCTATAAGTGTCACAAACAACCCTAGAGTTCATACTAAAATAACAACATATGATACACATCAACCAACTCTAATGTCGCCTAGATACTCCAATGTCACCACAAGTATCCATGAGTTGATTATACGATATGCATCAAACAACTTTAGATTCATAATATTCAATCCAACACAAAGAACTTCAAAGAGTGCCCCAAGATTTCTATCGGAGAAAGTAGGACGAA
This sequence comes from Triticum aestivum, assembly GCF_018294505.1. Classification (NCBI taxonomy): domain Eukaryota; kingdom Viridiplantae; phylum Streptophyta; class Magnoliopsida; order Poales; family Poaceae; genus Triticum; species Triticum aestivum. The sequence continues at coordinate 195,315,276 of NC_057813.1, forward strand.
AACGTGCATCAACCCCTATGCATAGATTACCCCAATGTCACCTCAGGAATCCTCGAGTTGAGTGCCAAAACATACATCAAGCGAGTCAATATAATACCCCATTGTCACCACGATTATTCATATGCAAGACATACATCAAGTGTTCTCAAATCCATAAAAGTATTCAATCCGATAACAGGGAAACCTCAAAGGTAAAAACTCAATTCATCACAACAATATAGAGAGGGGAAAAACACCATATGATCCAACTATATTAAGAAAGCTCGTGGTACATCAAGATCATGCCAAATCAAGAAAACGAGAGAGGGAGATTAAACACATAGCTACTGGTACAAACCCTCAGCCCCGAGGGTGGACTACTCCCTCCTCATTATGATGGCCGTCAGGATGATGAAGATGACCTTCGGTGATGATATCTCCCTCCTACATGGTGCCAGAATGGGCCCCACATTGAATTTTTGTGGATACAGAGGCTTGCGGTGGTAGAATTTCTCATCTAGGGTTATTTCTGGCAGTTTTTGTATTTATAGGATTTTTTGGCGTCGGTCTCTATCGGTGTACAAAAGTATGTGTACTTCCGTACCCCTTACTAGTGCACAAGCAGTCGCAGCCATACCTGCGGCAGGGATTGGCAAGGCAGAGGGGGACAAAACCCAAAGACTACCAAGGCAGATACTCAAAGAACAAGGAGCAGAGGGCGAGCTGGACATCCCCCGGCAACACCCTTGCTGGGCGACCTAAACAGCACCAGCAAGCCCATCACCCTTGGAGCTAAGAGCTCTGACACCATCGACAATGTTAAGACCAAGATTTGAGAGCGCATGCTTGGTAGCATGCAGATCCTCATAAAGACTGACAGCCCACGGGTCCACACTACAAAAAAAAGACACATCCGTGACATTTTGGGCCGAACGAATTTTTTTCCTGTCATACATATGACACTTCTATGACGATAATTGTGACAAAACCCGGTATCATCATAGATGTGGTGGGCTCCTACTTCTATGACAAAAAATCATGACAGAAAATGAGCTTTTCGTCCTGGGCGGGCCGGAGACACAGCTGCATGACATTCTTTGGGCCGTCCATGAAGGAAAAAACCATGGTAGAAGCAAGGGGAGGAAAATTTCGGGGAGTTGCCGGTTACGGTGGGAGGTCGGGGGTCGAGCGATGCGCGTTCTCTCATACACGTACACGCGTGTGTGCGAGGCGTTGTCTCTAACTGAACCCGAGCGAGGCGTTGGGCTCTAACTGAACCCGAGTGATTGCACTGCAGGCTACACGTTACTGAACCTGAGCGATCAATCAATGGCTGTTAACTGAACCCGATGGAGCGATTCCTTCGCCACTGCTGCTAACTGAAGCCGATCGATTGGATGAACAGTGAGCGTTGCAGGGGGGGGTTGGATGAACAGTGAGCGGTGGCGTTGCCTCTGGATGAACAGGACCCCGTGGTGTGGAGGGCTGGATGAACAGTAGACAGTGGAGGGGTGGTCGTGGAGGGGTGGTTGAATAGGACCCCGTGGTGTGGAGGGCTGGATGAACAGTAGACGGTGGAGGGCTGGATGAACAGTAGACGGTGGAGGGGTGGTTGAACAGTAGCCGGTGGAGTAGCGCGCGGTGGAGGCTGGATGAACAGGAGCCCGTGGAGGCTGGAGGAGGTCGACGGTAGCCCGTGGAGGCTGGAGGAGGTCGACGGTGGAGACGAAAAGTATCCCGTGGAGTCCCGTTTTGCGGTACGCCACACCCCTCCCGATGAACAGGACCACCGTTTCGACCGTAGCGCTCCAACACAAGTCTGTTTCATCCGTTTTGCGGTACGCCACACCCCTCCCGATGAACAGGACCCCCATTTCGACCGTAGGAGGCCCGTTTCCTCCGT